>NC_058523.1:227904414-228210190 GCF_904849725.1 Hordeum vulgare subsp. vulgare | reverse complement strand
AAAGTTTGACAAGATAATAGCATGAAACAATCAAAAATTATAGATACGTTGGAGACGTATCACCCGTCGACTGCGAGGTCCCGTCTGGCTGTGGGAACCGCCGGCTAGCCAATGGGGCTCTCGCGTAAGGTTGACACAGGACATGTATGCTACATCCAGTGTCGTCCAGCGAGATCCGTCATGGGTAGACGGTACGGACGCCTTCACTCTTCCCACGCCGAGTGCAGTAATGGAGTGGGAGTTTGACGGTCGGCACTATGTTGGGTGATGGATCAAAGCCGGGGGGAGGTCAGCGGTGTGGCCGCCGATGCAGGTACCCGCCATGCACTCCGATCGTAGGGTCTCATCATGACCTACGATCTAATGTGACTTGAGATCCCGGCCGGCTAGCCTGCTTGGCTAGCCGGCTTGGGCACGATTGCCTCGTTCCTAGCCGACTCGCTTGGCCTAGGCGGCCACGAAGAGGTAGCCGTCTTGCTTCTAGCCGGCAGGTGTTGCCTGTCCGGCGAGAAAGTTGGTCGTCTCGCCCCCTAGCCGGTAGGTGTTGCCTAACCGGCCAGAGGACTTGGGCCTTGCAGAATGGTTCTTGGTCATTCCTTTGGGGTCAGAGATAAAGGACCAGGCTCGTTGAGCCTACCCCGGGGTTATCCCCCCGACAGTAGTCCCCGAAGCTGGAGAGGCCCGCCGCCTGCTTGAGAGTGGCCTCACCGGCTTGATTTTTTGTCATTGTATTCCTGCCGCCACCCGCGGCAGGGGTCGCCGTCTCGGAAGCTGGCTAGCTTTGAAGCGACGCCTCAGCTTCGTCGTAGGCTGTGCAAATCGCGCCACGTGCGAGGCCCGGGCTGACGTGATGATGGTTTTTACTGGTGACGGGACCGGGCCTGGGCCGTGGGTCCCGCCACGACGCCTCCTCGGTCTCCGCGCGGAAGATCCTCTGTGGATTTACTCCACGACGGTTGGGTTTCGGGAAGCAATACCGCCCGTAATACATGGGATTAGTGGGGCTCTGCGCGCACCGGATCCGCTCCCCACAACCGTTCGTGGGGTTTAAATAGGATGCAGGGGTACCGAGGAGGCCATTCACCCCCTTCTCTCCCCGCATCGACACCCTCTTCCTCCCCGAGACCACAGAAAAAGAGCCCACCTACCTTCGTCTTCTTCTTATCCGTCGCCGTCGCGCCACCAGCCTTCCCGAGCATCTGCCCCCGCAGCCATGGCCAGTGGTTCTTCCTCGGAGAAGACCTCGTCTCATGGATCTTGGCTCGGCAGTGAGATCTACGACGGCCACATCGAGGTGCTCCGGCAATGCCGATGCTGCCCCCGGCCTCTCAGGTGTCGGTGCGGATCCCTGGCGCCCAGACAGCTCCAACACCGGAAGACGGAGAGATCGTCGTGTTCGACAAGCAGTTCTACATGGGCTTCAGGCTCCCGGCGATCACCTTCTTCTCCAACTAGCTTATCTTCTTCGGCCTGCAGCCGCATCACTTGGCGCCGAATGCCATCCTTCTACTGTTGGCCTTCGTCATCCTGTGCGAGGGCTTACTGGGGATCGAGCCCCGCCTCGACCTCTGGCAAAGCTTGTTCTTCTTCAAGCAATAGTCCAAGAAGATGGACAAGGCTGAGCTGGACAAGCTCGTCGGGCCTCGCCCGATGACGCCGTGCGGAGCCGCACTGGTGCATCATCACTCGAAGTCCGGCTTCCCCCAGATGCCCCTGTAGGAATCCATCAAGCAGTGGCAGGGAGGCTTCTTCTATGTGAAGAACGCCAACCCCGCACACGACGCCCTCAACATGCCCCCATTCAACATCGATCCTCCGACGAAGTTGAACTGGGGGTGAAGTACCCGAAGCCGATTCCCGAGGTGGCACAGATCGGCTCCCACCTCGACGTCTTGCAGGATCGAGGTCTCCTCGGCCACGACCTGCTTAGCACCATGGTCACCCGCAGGATCCTGCCTCTGCAGAGGCGGCCCCATCTAGTGTGCCAGATGAGTGGCGGGTATGACCCCTGCCGGAGCTCCACCAAGAGCTTCACTGCCAGCGCGGTGGCGCGGTGGGTGAACCAGATTTCCACCGCCCGTATGGACGACAGTGGGAACAGGGCCTGGGGGATGGCAATTTAGAGCAGGTCACTGCTACTGCGACAACAGACCTTCGGTGGTACCGCACAAGGAATCATGCAGCTACGGCTACGCCTTTAGGGACTTCCTAGGCAAATATGCAAAGGATTCCCCCTGTGGCCTTGGAGCCTTGCGTTGGTGTTCCCTCGAAGTGGAAAGGGTAATGTAGCACAGCGGCGGTAAGTATTTCCCTCAGTTTTGAGAACCTAGGTATCGATCGAGTGAAGGAGTATCACAAGTGCCTACACAAACACAAAGAGCTTGCTACCAATGCTATGAAGGGGTTGTCAATCCCTTATAGATTGTTTGTCAGGTGAGAACTGAAAGCAACAAAGTAACAAAGTAAAGTAAAAGCAAAAGTGGAAACGATAGGTGTGAATAGACCCGGGGGCCGTAGTGTTCACTAGTGGCTTCTCTCATGAAAGCAAGTAGACGGTGGGTGAACGAATTACTATCGAGGAATTGATAGAACCGCGCAAAGTCGTGATGATATCTATGGCAATGATTATATCTATAGGCATCATGTCCAAAACAAGTAGACCGATACTTTATGCATCTACTACTATTACTCCACACGTCGACCGCTATCCAGCATACATCTAGTGTATTAAGTCCAAAAGAACATAGTAACGCCTTAAGCAAGATGACATGATGTAGATGGACAATCTCATATCTACGACAAAGCCCATCTTGTTACCGTTGATGGCAACTACACGATGTGTGCCTTGCTGCCCCAACTGTCACTGGGAAAGGTCACCACATGGTAAGAACCCAAAACCAAGCACTTCTCCCATTGCAAGAATCATAAATCTAGTTGGCCAAAAAAAACCCAAGACTCGGAGATACTTACAAGGATATCAAATCATGAAAATAAGAAATCAACAAAGACTCAAATATATATCATAGATAATCTGATCACAAATCCACAATTCATCGGATCTCGACAAACACACAGCCAAAGAAGATTACATCGGATAGATCTCCATGAAGATCATGGAGAACTTTGTATTGAAGATCCAAGAGAGAGAAGAAGCCATCTAGCTACTAACTACCGACCCGTAGGTCTGAAGTAAACTACTCACGAGTCATTGGAGGGGCGATGATGTTGATGAAGAAGCCCTCCAACTCCAAAGTCCCCTCCGGCAGGGCACCGGGAAGGGTCTCCTGATAAGATCTCGTGGAAACGGAAGCTTGCGGCGGCAGAACAGTGTTCTCGTGGACGCCCTGATTTTTTCTGGATTTTTAGGGAATTTATAGGCCAAAGACCTAGGGCAGGGGGGCGCCAGGGAGGCCACAAGCTTGGTTGTCGCGGCCTCCCCCTGGTCGCGGCAACAGGGCTTGTGGGCTCCCTATGGGCCCACTTGCTTGGCCCTCAAGCCTCCTGATCTTCTTCCGTTCTGGAAAAAAACATTTTGGGGATTTTATTCCGTTTGGATTCCGTTCCAAAATCAGATCTGAAAAGAGTCAAAAACACAGAAAAAATAGGAACTGGCACTTGGCACTGAGTTAATAAGTTAGTCCCAAAAAAGATATAAAAGGTAAACAAAACATCCAAAGTTGACAAGATAACAACGTGAAACCATCAAATATTGTAGATACGTTTGAGACGTATCAAGCATCCCCAAGCTTAACTCATGCTCGTCCTCGAGTAGGGAAGTGATAAAGAATGAATTTTTGATGCTTTCATGCTACCTAGCATAGATGTCCTTTGTAACTCCTCTTATGTGACGTGAATGTTCAGATCCATTAGATTCAAAACAATAGTTTTATATTGACGTGGAAACAATAATACTTCAAGTAAACTAGTAAAGTAATCATGAACTTTCAAAATAACAAGGCCAAAAGAAAGTTATCCCTACAAAAGCATATAGTCTGGCTATGCTCTATCATCATTGCAAAACGAATTTAAATCCTGCATGATTGCAATCTCTAGCGTTAGCTAGACGAATGATGATGACAACAAACCTTCTCCTGCAACAGCACCAGAAGAATGCTGCTAGCACTCCCCGATAATGAAACTAGAAGAATGTTGTTGATGGCCCACTAGCGCATGGGTTCGCAGCAGTTTCCGAGGGTAGAGTATTCGACCCAATTTGTTGATAAGCCTAAAGGAGGTGAGTGAATACTCCCGAGTATTAGCAGCTGAATTTGTCCGATTCAACCAAACCTGAAAGATTAGTATCTACAAGCACAGTAGTAACAACAAAGTAATATGATAACAACGGTGTCAGAAACGATCTGTTGATGATAGACTATTCCTAACTATCGTATCAATGGCGCCTCCGTTGCCGCGTTGACGGAAGTTGTCAGTTCCCGTCAACGTCCAGCGAACCAACAGTGTAGCAGGTAGCAGCAGTCTAACGAGCAATAGCAGTGGCAAGGAACAGCAGTAGTGACAACAGTAGCAAGTAGCAACAGTAGGAAGCGACAGTAGTAGCAACAGTAGCAGCAGAGCAAGACAAGTAACAGCAGTAGCAACAGTAGTAGAGCAAGACAAGTAACAGAAGTAGGACAAACTCGTAGGCAATCGGTCGGTGATATGTTTGGATGATATTCATCATGCAACAGCTGTAACACGGAGAGATATGTGGCTAGCTCTCGTTCGTCAATGTGATGTAGGCATGCATTCCGTGTGTCGTCATACGTGCTGAGGGAAAAGAACTTTCATGACATCTATTGTCCATCCCTCCCGTCGCAGCGGGGTCCAAAAGGAAACTTTGGGATATTAAGGTTCTCCTTTTAATAAAGAACCGGACCAACACATTAGCACTTGGTGAACACATGAGCACCTCAAACTATGGTCATCACCGGGACTGGTTCCGGTTATTGTCACTCCGGGGTTGCCGGATCATAACACATAGTAGGTAACTACAACATGCAAGATCGGATCTAAAACACACATATATTGGTGGCAACATAATAATTTCAGATCTGAAATCATGGCACTCGGGCCCTAGTGACAAGCATTAAGCATGGCAAAGTAGTAGCAACATCAATCTCAGAACATAGTGGATACTAGGGATCAATCCCCATCAAAACTAACTCGATTACATGATAGATCTCATCCTACTCATTACCGCCCAGCGAGCCTACGAATAGATTACTCATGAACGATGAAGAGCTTCATGGAATTGGAGAGGGAAGAAGGTTGATGATGACGATGGCAATGAGTTCCGCTCTCCGAAGCCCAAGACGGACTCCAGATCTGCCCTCCAGATGAAGAACAGGTGGTGGCGGCGCCTTGGTATCGAAAACACAACAAAAAATTCTCTTTTTATTTTTTCTGGGATGAAAGGCAACTTATAGACCTGATATTGGGGGCGGCAGAGCCGTGTGGGCCCCACAAGCCTGCCCACCGCTACCAGGGGGGTGGTGGCGGAGCAGGGGCTTGTGGCCCACTGGCCCACCCCCTGAGGTGGAACTTGGCGCAGATATTTTTGATATTTTCCAAAACTGCTCCCCGTAAATTTTCAGGACGTTTGGAGAACTTTGATTTCTGCACAAAAATAACACCAAGGCCATTCTGCTGAAAACAACGTCAGTCCAGGTTAGTTCCATTCAAATCATGCAAATTCGAGTCCAAAACAAGGGCAAAAGAGTTTGCAAAAGTAGATACGATGGAGACGTATCAACTCCCCCAAGATTAAAACCTTGCTTGTCCTCAAGCAACTCAGTTGACAAAATGAGAGAGAAAGAAAAACTTTGACAAACTCTGTTTGATATTGTTGTTTCAACTATGTCTAACTCATAACCAGAATTTCAGCAAGATCACAAGTTAACCACATAAGCAAATGACACAAAGGTCTCATGGTAAACTAATATCAATGGCATAATCAGCTAACAATCAAATAATAATGAGTTTCAAACACCAACACTTCAATCAAAACAAGCATGAAGCAATATGAATAGGTGGTATCTCGCTAGCTCTTTCTGAGACCGCAAAACATAAATGTAGAGCACTTTTAAAGATCAAGGGCTGACTAAACATTGTAATTCATAGCAACGAAGATCCAGTCATAGTCATACTCAATATCAATCAGAAGCAAAGCATAAAAATGACAGAGGTGCTCTCTAATTGGTGCTTATATAAGAGGAGGATGACTCAACAGGAAAATAAATAGACAGGCCCTTCGCAGAGGGAAGCATTGATTTGCAGAGGTGCTAGAGCTCAAGCTTTGAAAACAGAGATAATAATTTTGGGTGGCATGCTTTCATTGTCAACGCAATGACCAAGAGTTCTCAATATCTTCCATGCTACTCATGCTATAGACGGTTCCCAAACAGAAAAGTAAAGTTTTAACTCCCCCACCACCAATCAATAACACTCCACGACTAGGCGAATCCTCGGGTACCGTCCATACTAACATCAATCCGGGGGGAGTCTTGTTTTACAGTTATGTTTTCGATTTAAGCGGGGAACTGGGCATTCCAAATATCGGCCCCTTTCTCGTGAATGACTATGAATAAACACATGTCGAGGATAACACTCCTACCATGGAAGATACCAATAGCCCTTTGTCACCACATGAGCAGTTCGGGCATGCAAAACAGATTATTTCTTGAAGGTTTAGAGAATGGCACATGCAAATTAACTTGGAACGACATGTAGATACAACAAATAGGTAGGTATGGTGGACTCTCATTGAAAAACTTTTGGGTTTATGGAAGTGTATGCACAGGCAGTATTCCCGCTTAGTACAAGTGAAGGCTAGCAAAAAGACTGGGAAGCGACCAACTAGAGAGCGACAAGAGTCATCAAGATGCAATGAGTTTGACTAACATTAAATGCAAGCTAGAACATGATATAAATCACCATGAACACGAACATCATAGAGGCTATGTTGATTTTGTTTCAAGTACATGCATGAACATGCGCCAAGTCAAGCCACTTGAAACATTCAAAGGAGAATACCATCCTATCATACTACATCATAGTCATCTCAAAATCTATGTTGGCATTCAAGACAAACCATTATAAGCTCTCAGCTAAATAAGCATGGCATCAGAAACTATGATTTCTAAGTTGTCATTGCAAACATGGTTCTCTCACAACAAAGCTAAATCTGGGTCGACAAGCTAGTCATATTTACAAAAACAAAATAGATAGAGTTCATACCAGCTTTTCAGTCTCACTCACTTCATCATATACCATCATTGCTGCCTTTCATTTGCACGATCAAACGGTGTGAACAATAATAAGCACATTGGACTAAGCTGAATCTGCAGGCAAACACAAAGGAGAAGACAAAGTAATATGGCTCTTTGAAAGCTAAACTGGTAAGCATGTAAAAACCAATAAACATTGTAACCAATATCTTCCACCTTGACACAAAGAAAAAGAAAACTATTTACACGAGAAAGCTCCCAATAAGCAAAAGAAGAAAGAAAAATCTTTTTGGGTTTTCTCAAAAGGACACAAAACAAGAAAACAAGAAAACGAAAAGAAACTAGCATGGATAATAAAGTGGCAAAGTGTAAACACCGGCTAACAAAGTGAAAGCATAAGCATGAATGTAAAGTCAGTGAGAACACGTACTCCCCCGAGCTTAGGCTTTTGGCCTAGCTTGGTCTACTCCCAAGGTGGGAAATAACCAGCTCCAGGATACTCCGGAGCAGACTCTGGATGCCACTGTTGTGTGAGCTCCTCTGGCTCCCACTGATAAACTGGCGTCTGGTACTCGACTAGCAGCTCGGGCACGGGCGCCTGTGGTTGGGCCAAGACCCAATATGCGTAGATGTCCGCGGGCATAATAGTGTACCTGCCTGCAAGAATATCAAACAAAGAAGGAGCAGGCAAAGTAATAGTCTCTCGAGTACCCTGACTAAACACCAGGTTATAAATCATCCGTCTACTAGCATCTCTATCCGTAAAATCATGGCGAACCATGTTGTCATAATCCAGATATCTCTCAAGGAGAAGCATCTCTCCATCCTCTCGCAGTCTAATCGGTATCTCAAAGTGTCTGGCAAGACGGGTAGCATAGATAACTCCGTAGAAAACGTCTTTAGAACGGTTCAGGTTCAACCGTTGAGCTACTATAGCGCCCAAGCTATAAATCTTATCGTTATAAAGTCCTTCGCGCAAAACAGCAAGGTCTGGAGAACTAAGTGATCCAGCCTCCCCACGGCCAATCAAACATTTTCCCACAAATAGTGAGAAGTACGGAAGCACAGGAAAATGTATGCTAGCAATTCTAGCGCGAGACACTCCTCTCTCCTCTCCAACAGCAATAGAACCAATGAAATTCTCCAAGTCCGGTGGACGAGGGTCACGGATATCCCCAACATAAGGTAATTTGCATACATTGCAAAAATCCTGTAGTGTCATGCACTGGGGAACATCGTATATCATGAACTCAACCATGGGAGGATTCTTCCTCGGATCAAAGTTGAAGCTTTGAACGAAAATATTGGTGAAGACGAGATATTGTGGGAACTTATCTTCAACGAACGCAGTAAGACTTGAGTTCTCCACCAAGTAATAAAAGTCTTCATAAAGTCCGGCGGCGCGCAAAAAATCATCACTTGGCCACTCGCACGCTCAAACTTCTGTGACTCGAGGAACTACGTACTTGGGGTGGTTCTTCTCATCCTCCTTGGAGTTACGGCTTGAAGAGCCTCTCAAGAACCTCCTCATCTTTTCCTTTTTCTAGCTCTGAAAAATTCTGAAATTTTTAGAGGCTTCGAAAGAAAAGTGAATAAGGATTAACCCAACTTGTAGAAACTACTCCTACTAGTGCCTAGAGACCGTATCACACGCTAAAACTACTTGGGACCAGCTAAAATCAACATTTCTAGCTCAAGAACAGGGTCACCAAGGTAGCAAGAATACGCAAAGGATAAAGCACTAGAGAAAAAACTAATTGGACCAATGGAGGAGTAACTTACCAAGGAGTAATTTCCCCAAAACGGTTCGGAGAATGGTGCTTCGAGCAAGGAGATCAAAAATCACAGCCAAATGAGCAAGAACACGGGTTTGAGCTGCGAAACAATTTTTCTGGAGGTGGAAGAAGAGGCTGGGAGCTGGAATAAGTGGAGGGGGTCCCTGTGGGCCCACAAGCTTGCACCCCGCCACCAGGGGGGTAGGTGGCGGTGGCAGGGCTTGTGGCCCACTGGTCTGGCCCCCAGGCCAGCTCTCAGACCCAGAAATTTTCAAAAATTCCAAAAAAATCATACTAAATTTTCAGGACCATCGGAGAACTTTTATTTTCGAGTTATTTTTCTCCGGGAGGCTAAAACAGAAAACAGGAAAAGCTAATCTAATTCCATCATTTTTCTTCTAAGCAGCAGAAAAGGAAAACTCAAAACAGAGGTATGTGACTCTCTGATTCATCCGTTTCATGGTCATCGAAAGAAATCCGTCAATGGGATTGGTCAAGTCCTTATGACAAGACCTTCTCGAATCGCAAAAGAGAACGGAGTATTTTCGAATAGTCACTAAGTCACCTCAATGGGGATATGTATCTCCCCAACAAGAAACTCATACTTCATCTTGACACGAGGAATAGGGCATTCGAAGCTCCCAATAAGAGTCGATGAAGTCTTTTCGATAGCATTGATGCAATGTACTTGATATCGTTTCTTCAGAAAGTGCACTGTGTGCTCATTACCATTGACATGAAAAGTGGCATTGCCTTTGTTGCAATCTATAACAACCCCTGTCGTGTTTAAAAAGGGTCTTCCGAGGATGATAGCCATGGCATCATCCTCGGGAATATCCAAGATAACAAAGTCTGTTAAGATAGTGGTATTAGCAACCACAACAGGCACATCCTCGCCAACGCCGATAGGGAAAGCAGTTGATTTGTTGGCCATTTGGAGAGAAATTTCTGTGGGTGTCAACTTATCCAACTGAAGTCTACGATAAAGAGAGAGCGGCATAACACTAACACCAGCTCCAAGGTCACATAAGGCAGTTCTTACATAGTTTCCTTTAATAGAGCAAGGTATAGTGGGCACTCCGGGATCACCAAGTTTCTTAGGAGTTCCACCTTTGAAAGTGTAGTTGGCAAGCATGGTGGAGATCTCAAGATCTGGTATCTTCCGTTTATTAGTCACGATATCTTTCTTGTACTTGGCATACGGAGACATCTTGAGCATATCAGTTAACCGCATCTGCAGAAAGACGTGTCTTATCATCTCAACGAAGCGCTCAAAATCCTCATCATCCTTTTTCCTGGATGGCTTAGGAGGGAAGGGCATAGGTCTCTGATCCCATGGCTCTCTTTCTTTACCATGCTTCCTAGCAGTGAAGTCATTCTTTTCGTATCTCTTAGGTTGTGGATTATTAGGATTAACCGTAGGTTCAATCTCCACATCCTCATCATTGCTAGGTTGAGTATTATTATGAACATCACTATCCATATTGTCACCAGGTTCATGTTCATCACCTGATTGTGTTTCTGCATCAGACGCAGAAATATCATTAGGTTCTTCAGGTGTGACCGTATTTGGTGTACTGGCATGTAGGTTTTTGTCATCCTTCTTCTTCTCCTTAGGATGACTAGGTGCATCAGCATTGATTCCTTGAGAACCTTGATCAATTCTCTTAGGATGACCTTCAGGATACAAAGGTTCCTGAGTCATTTTGACTCCTCTAGTAATGACTCTGACATAGTTGTCATTTAATTCATTGAGCAGGTCATTCTGAGCTTTAAATACTTGTTCTACCTGAGTAGTAATCATAGAGGCATGTTTACTCAGAAGCTTCAGATCGTTGACATTTCTGTCTACACAAGCACTTAAATGGCTAAACACACGAGCACTTTGTTCCAAATGTATGCTAACATAATCATTGAAACTTTGTTGTTTGGCAACAAAGTTGTCAAATTCATCAAAGCATAGGCTAGCAGGTTTATCAAAAGGAATATCACTCTCATCAAACCTACGCAGAGAATTCACTTCTACTACCTGTATCGGGTTATCGAGACCATGGATCTCTTCGATATGTGGTAGATTTTTGACATCTTCAGATCTAATGCCTTTCTCTTGCATAGATTTCTTGGCTTCTTGCATATCTTCGGGACTGAGGAATAGAATACCTCTTTTCTTAGGAGTTGGCTTAGGAGGTGGTTCGGGAGTAGTCCAAGCATTATCGTTGATCAAGAGGTTATTCAGTAGGGTCTCAACTTGTTCTACAGTTCGTTCCCTAAAAACACAACCGACACAACTATCTAGGTGGTCTCTAGAGGCATCGGTTAGTCCGTTATAGAGGATATCAAGTATCTCGTTCTTCTTAAGAGGGTGATCAGGCAAAGCATTCTGTAGCTGGACGAGCCTCCCCCAAGCTTGTGGAAGACTCTCTTCTTGGAGTTGAGCAAAGTTGTATATTTCCTGTAAGGCAGCTTGCTTCTTATGGGCAGGGAAATATTTCTCACAGAAGTAATAGACCATCTCCTGGGGACTACACACACATCCAGGAGCAAGAGAGGTGAACCAGACTTTAGCATCATCCTTTAGAGAGAAAGGAAACATCTTAAGGATATAGTAGTGGTAGATCTTCTCCTCATTAGTGAAAAGGTTGGCTATTTCGGATAGTTTGGCAATATGGGCTATGACCGTCTCAGACTCATAACTGTGAAAAGGATCAGATTCGACTAGAGAGATTATCTCAGGGTCGACAGAGAATTCATAATCCTTATCGGTGACAAAGATAGGCTAAGTGGCAAACTTCGGGTCATTTTTCATCCTAGCTTCCCGAGATTTTTCCTTCCACTTGAGAAGTAATTTCTCAGCGTCATAACCATCCTTACATGCAAGGAAATCCTCAGCTATCTCTCCCTCCATAACGTAACCCTCAGGTATATCAGGCATTTCATATCTAGGAGAGCTAGATCTAACCGGAGCAAAAGCAGGTTCTATCTCAATAGTATTGGTAGTTTCAGAAGCATCACGAGCATTGGCAGTAACTCTTGCAATATGAGCATCAAGGAACACTCCTAGTGGAACATCAGGCAAAGGAGTATCTCTAGCAGTATCAAGTATAGCATCATCAGGCAAAATAGCATCTCTAGCATCATCAGGCAAAGCAGTATCAAGCATAGCATCTCTAGCAGTATCAAGCATAGTATCAAGCATAACATCTCTAGCAGTATCAGGCATAGAATCAAGCATAGTATCATCAAGCATAGCATCTCTAGCAGTATCAGGCATAGTATCAAGCATAGCATCTCTAGCAGTAGTATCACAAGCATCATCAAGCACAGGCGACATATCAAGATTTCTAGCAGGAGGTGATGTCACAAACTTACTCATAACTGAAGGTGAATCAAGTGCAGAGCTAGATGGCAATTCCTTACCTCCCCTCGTAGTTGAGGGCAACACTTTGGTCTTCGGATCCTTCAGATTATTCATAGTGATCAGCAGATACAAATTCCAAGTGACTCAGAGAATATAGCAATACCTCCCCGGCAACGGCGCGAGAAAAATGCTGATTGCAATCTCTCGCGTTAGCTAGACGAATGCTGATGACAACAAACTTTCTCCTGCAACAGCACCAGAAGAATGCTGCTAGCACTCCCCGACAATGAAACTAGAAGAATGTTGTTGATGGCCTACCAGCGAGTGGGTTCGCAGCAGTTTTTGAGGGTAGAGTATTCGACCCAATTTGTTGATAAGCCTAAAGGAGGTGAGTGAATACTCTCGACTATTAGCAACTGAATTTGTCAGATTCAACCACACCTGAAAGATTAGTATCTGCAAGCACAGTAGTAACAACAAAGTAATATGATAACAACGGTGTCAGAAACGATCTGTTGACGGCAGACTATTCCTAACTATTGTATCAATGGCGCCTCCGTTGCCACGTTGACGGAAGTTGTCAGTTCCCGTCAATGTCCAACGAACCAATAGTGTAATAGGTAGCAGCAGTGTAACGAGCAATAGCAGTGGCAAGGAACAGCAGTAGTGACAGCAGTAGCAAGTAGCAACAGTAGGAAGAGACAGTAGTAGCAACAGTAGCAGCAGAGCAAGACAAGTAACAACAGTAGCAATAGTAGTAGCAGCAGCAGAGCAAGACAAGTAACAACTGTAGGACAAACTCGTAGGCAATGGGTCGGTGATTTGTTTGGATGATATTCATCATGCAATAGCTATAACACGGAGAGATATGTGGCTAGCTCCCGTTCGTCAATGTGATGTAGGCATGCATTCTGTATGTCGTCATACGTGCTTAGGGAAAAGAACTTGCATGACATCTCTTGTCCATCCCTCCCGTGGCAGCGGGGTCCAAAAGGAAACTACGGGATATTAAGGTTCTCCTTTTAATAAAGAACCGGACCAATGCATTAGCACTTGGTGAACACATGAACTCCTCAAACTATGGTCATCACCGGGAGTGGTTCCGGTTATTCTCACTCCGGGGTTGCCGGATCATAACACATAGTAGGTAACTACAACTTGCAAGATCGGATCT
Organism: Hordeum vulgare subsp. vulgare; assembly: GCF_904849725.1. NCBI lineage: Eukaryota > Viridiplantae > Streptophyta > Magnoliopsida > Poales > Poaceae > Hordeum > Hordeum vulgare. The sequence goes on along the minus strand of NC_058523.1, from coordinate 228,196,657 downwards.
AAAACACACATATATTGGTGGCAACATAATAATTTCAGATCTGAAATCATGGCACTCGGGCCCTAGTGACAAGCATCAAGCATGGCAAATTAGTAGCAACATCAATCTCAGAACATAGTGGATACAAGGGATCAATCCCCATCAAAACTAACACGATTACATGATAGATCTCATCCTACTCATCACCGCCCAGCGAGCCTACGAATAGATTACTCACGAACGACGAAGAGCTTCATGGAATTGGAGAGGGAAGAAGGTTGATGATGACGATGGCGACGATTTCCCCTCTCCGGAGCCCAAGACGGACTCCAGATCTGCCCTCCAGATGAAGAACATGTGGTGGCAGCGCCTCCATATCGAAAACGCGATGAAAACTTCTCTTTTTATTTTTTCTGGGACGAAAGGCAACTTATAGACCTCAGATTGGGGGCGGCAGAGCCGTGTGGGCCCCACAAGCCTGCCCACCGCCACCAGGGAGGTGGTGGCGGAGCAGGGGCTTGTGGCCCACTGGCCCACCCCCTGAGGTGGAACTTGCCGCAGATATTTTTGATATTTTGCAAACTGCTCCCCGTAAATTTTTCAGGACGTTTGGAGAACTTTGATTTCTACACAAAAATAACACCAAGGCAATTCTGCTGAAAACAACGTCAGTCCAGGTTAGTTCCATTCAAATCATGCAAATTAGATTCCAAAACAAGGGCAAAAGAGTTTGGAAAAGTAGATACGATGGAGACGTATCAATGCACAACCCCGGTATTGGCCAAGTAATTGTTTTCACACCTTTACTTTCTCAAACCTTTTCAACTCTCATGCAATACATGAGCGTGAGCCATGGTTTTAGCACTATATGTGGTGTGGAGTGTGGTGGAGGTTGCAAGACAAACAAGGGAAAGATGGTCACATTAACTAGGCATATCAATGAGCTGTGGAGATGCTCATCAATAGATATCAATGTGAATGAGTAGGGATTGCCATACAAATGATGCACTAGAGCTAAGAGTAAGTGAAAGCTCTTAAAGAAAACTATTGGGTGTGCATCCAACTTGCTTGCTCACGAAGACCTAAGGCAAATTTGAGGAAGCCTATCATTGGAATATACAAGTCAAGTTATATAATGAAAATTTCCCACTAGTTATATGGTGGTGACAAAACGAGAGACTCTCAATCATGAATATCATTGTGCTTAATATGCACAAGTGTGGAAAAGTGGTAGCATTGTCCCTTCTCTCTTTTTCTCTCATTTTTTTGGATGGGCTCTTTGGCCTCTTTTTATATTTTTTTATTATTTTGGTGGGCATCTTTGGCCTCTTTTATTTCCTCACATGGGACAAGGCTCCATCAATGATGATCATCACACTTTCAACTCAAAACTTAGAGCAACGATGACTCTATATGGAATGCCTTCGGTAGTGTACCGTGACAATGATCTAGCATGGCATAGACATTAATGGAAACATCATGCTAGCTATCTTACGATCATGCAATGGCAATGTAGACGTGGTGGCACATGTCATGGTGGTAGTTGCATGGCAATATATCTCGGAATGACTTTGAAAAAGCCATAGTAGGTAGGTATGGTGGCTGTTTTGAGGGAGGCTAATGGTGGGTTTTGTGCACCGGCGAAAGTTGCACGGCACTAAGAAGATAGTGATGGTGGAAGGTGAAAGTGAATCTAAACCATGGACTCAACATTAGTCATGAAGAACTCATATACTTGTTGCAAAAGTTTTATTAGTAATCGAAACAAAGCATTCAACGCATACTCCTAGGGAAAGGATGGTAGGTATAAACCATCGCGCGATCCTGACCGCCACACAAAGGATGACAATCAATAGACTAATTATGCTCAGACTTCATCACATAGGGGTTCTGTAACGCCCCGGACACACCCGTCGGCGGTCGTTACTCCTGGAGGGATCTAGACTGGCCCCACATATCAATACTAGTCTTTTCTGCGCACTTTGTCCTCACTCATGCGCACCTGGGACCAACTTCCCGGTCGATCACCCATCCTAGAACTACTCCAAGCCGAGCACGCTTAACCTGAGAGTTCTGTTCGAATGGGCTCCCGGAAAAGAAGGAATTCCTTATTGATATGAGTAGTCTATCATCCCTAATAAGCCAGGCTATCACAGGTTCACCATACGTGTATGCTACGGGAATCACTAACTTCAACACAAGTATTTTTAGATCCACAACACCTTACTAGCATAACTTCAATATTACCATAACCACAACTCAAAATTAGTTGAGATGAATCAAACTTCTCTAACTATTCAATGCACATGAGGGTGGAAGTTTTCGTATCCCTTTGGATAACTACCCCTTTTGAGACTACTTTCAAAGCATAGATCAACTACCAAGCCACGCACCGCCGTGCTCTAAAAGATATAAGTGAAGCACAAAGAGCAAAATCAACTAGCTCAAAAGATATAAGTGAAGCACATGTGAGCTGAACTGTCTAACCAAAGGATATAAGTGAAGCTCGACAAAATCACGGTGAGTGCATGTCTCTCTCTCCATGTGTGCAGCAAGGATGACTGTGACACAACAAAAAATATAAAAGACTCCTACGATACAAGATGCTCCAAGCAAAACACATAACATGTGGTGAATAAAAATATAGCCCCAAGTGATGTTACCGATGGATTGAAGATGAAAGAGGGGATGCCTTCCCAGGGCATCCCCAAGCTTAGGCTTTTATGGCATCCTTGAGTCATCTTGGGGTGCCTTGGGCATCCCCAAGCTTGAGCTCTTTCCACTCTTTATCTTTTTGTCCATAAGAACTTCACCCAAAACTTGAAAACTTCACAACACAAAACTTAAATAGAAACTCGTGATAACATTAGTATAAGAAAGCAAACCACCACTTCCTTAGGTACTGTAGCAAACTTGAATTCTACTTATGTTGATGTTGGGTTACTGTATTTTCAATTTTCCATGGCTAATACCCCCCGATACTATCCATAGTTTCATCAAAATAAGCAACCAACACAACAAAAAACAGAATCTGTTAACAGCAGACCAGTCTGTAGCAATCTGTATACTTTGTATACTTATGGTACTTCAAAACTTCTGACAAATTACGACATTCGGAAGAATTTGCATAGCAATCAGCAGAAAAAAGAATCAACTCAAAAGCTCTTACAGAAAAAAATGAAAATTCTTTTCGTGAGCAGGAAGTTTCTCTCTTTTCCAGCATGACCAAACGATCATCCCCAAGACTAATCATAACGGTTTTGCTTGGCACAAACGCAAAAAGAAACACCAAAAACACAATCATAAAAGAATTATGAAAGTGTGGAAAACAAAAAACAGAAATAAAAAGGATATATTCGTTGGGTTGCCTCCCAACAAGCGCTTTTGTTTAACGCCCATAGCTAAGCAAAAGGTGATGGAATCACGTATAGTCATCTTTGGTTCTCAAACCATAAGTAACCCTCATCATAGATTCGTAAGGCAATCTTATTTTCTTTCTAGTAACGTGCTCCATGCCCTTCTTTAGGGGAAATTGAAATCTAATATTCCCTACCTTCATATCGATGATAGCACCAATAGTCCCTTGGAAAGATCTACCAAGAACAATGGGACATGAAGGATTGCAATCTATGTCAAGTACAATGAAATCCACGGGTACATAGTTCTTATTTGCAACAATAAGAACATCATCGATCCTTCCCATGGGTTTCTTGACAGTAGAATCCGCAAGATGCAAATTAAGAGAACACTCTTCAATCTCATGAAAACCAAGAATATCACATAAAGATTTTGGAATCGCGGAAACACTAGCACCCAAATCACACAAAGCATTGCACTCATAGTTTTTGATCTTGATTTTGATAGTAGGTTCCCACTCATCATGAAGTTTTCTAGGTATAGAGACTTCTAGTTCGAGCTTGGCTTCAAGAGATTTCATCATAGCGTCTACGATATGCGCGGTAAAGGCTTTGCTTTGGCTATAAGCATGTGGAGAGTTTGCAATGGATTACATCAAAGAGATGCATTCAAACAAGGAGAAATTATCATAATTGAATTCCTTGAAATCCAAAGTGGGAGTTTCATTACTACCCAAAATTTTGATTTCTTCTACTCCACTCTCCACACCTTTATCATCAAGATGGGTGGGCTCTGAATCATTGGGGCGTTTTTCAACCAAAGTGGATTCATATCGAGCCCCTTCATCAATAGGTTTGACACGCGAAAACAAAGATTCAAGAGGAGACACACCAAGCACTTTAAGATCTTCGTGATTTGCATCACTAGAACGCACCCTTTTAAACCATTCATGCCTACCACGAATTTGGGCGGTTCTTTCTTTTCTCTCATTCATCAAGACACGCATAGCTTTCAAAGTTTCATCCAAGTTGACCTTGGGAGGAGCACATCTAACTTTCAAAGCATCAATATCACAATACATCCTATCAACGCTCTTAGCCAAATCGTCAATTTTGAGTAGTTTTTCCTCTATGGATGCATTGAAAATCTTTTGAGAGTTGATGAACTCTTTGATATTACTCTCTAAATCAGAGTGTAATTTGTTGTGATTTCCATAAGTGTTGTTGTAGGAATTGCCATAATTGTTAGAGGAGTTACTAGGGAAGGGCCTAGGAACATAGTTTCCTCTAAAAGCATTGTTGTTTCCAAAATTGCTCCTACCAAGAAAGTTAACGTCCAAACTAGCGTTGCTACTCTCAATCAAGGAAGATAGTGGCATGTCATTAGGATCTAAAGGGGTGTTTCTACTAGCAACCAAATTCATCAACTCGTCCATCTTAGCACTAAGCGAGTTAATTTCTTCTATAGCATGTACCTTTTTGCTAGCAGGTGACCTGTCAGTATGCCACTGAAAGTAGTTGGTCATGATATTGTCTAGGAGTTTTGTAGCGTCTCCTAACGTGATTTCCATGAACGTTCCACCTGAGGCAGAGTCCAAGATATTGCGAGAAGCGAAATTCAAACCAGCATAGAATATTTGTATAGTCATCCACAAACTCAAGCCATGAGCGGGACAATTTCTAATCATTAACTTCATCCTCTCCCAAGATTGTGCAACGTGTTCATGATCAAGTTTCTTGAAATTCAAGATATCGTTACGTAAGGAGATAATCTTAGCCGGCGGAAAATACTTGGATTTGTAAGCATCTTTGCACTTATCCCAAGAATCGATACTATTTTGAGGCAAAGAATAAAACCAAGTTTTTGCGCGATCTCGCAACGAGAAAGGAAAAAGCTTCAACTTAATCACGTCATTATCCACATCTCTTTTATTTTGCATATCGCAAAGCTCAATGAAGGTATTGAGATGGGATGCGGCATCTTCACTAGGAAGGCCAGAGAATTGCTCTTTCATAACAAGATTCAGAAAAGCTGTGTTGATTTCATATGATTCCACACTAGTGGCGGGAGCAATCGGAGTACTAATAAAATCATTATTATTGGTACTCGAGAAGTCGCAAAGTTTGGTGTTTTCAGCCATGATGACTTCAACAAACAAACAAGCACACAAGCAAGCAAGAAAACTGGCAAAGGAAAACGACAAAAAGGCAAATGAAAACTGCAAAGGAGAAAGGCAAATGAAAACGACAAATGTGAAGTGGGGGAGAGGAAAACGAGAGGCAAGTGGCAAAAAAAAGTAAATGGAAGAGATGAGTTTGTGAGACCTACTTGGATAGATCTCTCCTTCCCCAGCAACGGTGCCAAAAAGAATTCTTGCTACTGCGACAATAGACCTTCCCTGGTACGACGCCAGGAATCCTGCTACTGCGGCTACGCCTTTAGGGACTTCCTAGGAAAATATGCAAAGGTTTCCCCTCGTGGACTTGGAGCCTTGCGTTGGTGTTTCCGCGAAGCGGAAAGGGTGATGTAGCACAACAACGGTAAGTATTTCCCTCAGTTTTGAGAACCAAGGTATCGATCCAGTGAAGGGGTATCACAAGTGCCTGCACAAACACAAAGAGCTTGCTCCCAACGCTACGAAGGGGTTGCCAATCCCTTATAGATTTTTGCCAAGTGAGAACTGAAAGCAACAAAGTAACAAAGCAAAGTAAAAGCGAAAATGCAAACGATAGGTGTGAATAGACCCGGGGCCCGTAGGGTTCACTAGTGGCTTCTCTCATGAAAGCAAGTAGACGGTGGGTGAACGAATTACTGTCGAGCAATTGATAGAACCGCGCAAAGTCGTGACGATATCTATGGCAATGATTATATCTATAGACATCACGTCCAAAACAAGTAGACCGATACTTTCTGCATCTACTACTATTACTCCACACGTCGACCGCTATCCAGCATGCATCGAGTGTATTAAGTCCAAAATAACAGAGTAACGCCTTAAGCAAGATGACATGATGTAGATGTATACTCTCATATCTACGACAAAGCCCATCTTGTTACCCTTGATGGCAACTAAACGATGTGTGCCTTGCTGCCCCTACTGTCACTGGGAAAGGTCACCACACGGTAAGAACCCAAAACCAAGCTCTTCTCCCATTGCAAGAATCATAGATCTAGTTGGTCAAACAAAACCCAAGACTCGGAGAGACTTACAAGGATGTCAAATCATGCAAATAAGAAATCAGCACAGACTCAAATATATATCATAGATAATCTGATCACAAATCCACAATTCATTGGATCTCGACAAACACACCGCCAAAGAAGATTACATCGGATAGATCTTCATGAAGATCGTGGAGAACTTTGTATAGAAGATCCAAGAGAGAGAAGAAGCCATCTAGCTACTAACTACGGACCCGTAGGTCTGAAGTGAACTACTCACTAGTCATTGGAGGGGCGATGATGTTGATGAAGAAGCGCTCCAACTCCAAATCCCCTCCGGCAGGGCACCGGGAAGGGTGTCCATATGAGATCTCGCGGAAACGGAAGCTTGCGGCGGCGGAAAAGTGTTTTCGTGGACGCCCTGATATTTTCTGGATTTTTAGGGAATTTATAGGCCAAAGACCTAGGGCAGGCAGGCGCTAGGGAGGCCACAAGCTTGGTTGCCGCGGCCTCCCCCTGGCCGCGACAACAGGGCTTGTGGGCTACCTCTGGGCCCACTTGCTTGGCCCTCAAGCCTCCTGATCTTCTTCCCTTCTGGAAAAAATCATTTTGGGGATTTTATTCCGTTTGGACTCCGTTCCAAAATCAGATCTGAAAAGAGTCAAAAACACAGAAAAAACAGGAACTGGCACTTGGCACTAAGTTAATAAGTTAGTCCCGAAAAAGATATAAAAGGTAAACAAAACATCCAAAGTTGACAAGATAACAACGTGAAACCATAAAAAATTATAGATACGTTGGAGACGTATCAGTCACGTCTGGCTCCGGTGGTAAGCAATTTTCATTGCATCTGTTCTGGTTGTTTTTCTTGTGGTCGGACATCTTTTTGAGCTGGCCGTCAACTCCATCGCGTAGGTGTTCGAGAAGTTGCAGGCACTCAACCCGCCTGCCCCCGACGTGGTAACGTCTGACGCCTCGGAGATCGAGGACGAGGGCATGATCGAGTGCCGTTCTGCCTCCTCCGATGGTTCGGAGGATGCGCCGGAGTCGGAGGGGACAGAGCCGTCTGGTGAGCATCTGAGGCCCTCCATTGTAGATTGGACGGATGATGATGAGATTCCCTCCTCCCTATCTGATGCAGCCTTCGAGGAAGACTCCGACGGGGTGGAGGAGGTCACCAGCCCGCCTCTGACGCGCGGACGACGTCATAAGGCCGAGGCGGCCGGACTTGGCAAGGCGGCCCGGAAGAAGGGAAAGGGTTCCACAGCTTCCAGGCCGGCTCCCAAGCCACCCGCAACGGGTCCTCCAGCTGGAACGCGAGCAGGCGGCGCTAAGAAGCATCGTGCTGGTGGCGGCAGGAGGCAGGTGCCCATTGTCACGGGGTAAGTGTTCCCTTCCCTTCTTTTTACTTTATCTTGTGTGAAGTTTCGTTCCTCAAAGCATCGCTTGGTAGGGAGGTGGATGACATGGAGGAAGACACCGCCTCCGCCGCCGAGCGAGCCGGCTGGGCAGCGTCTGACGTTGCCCGGATGGAGCACGAGGAGCAGTCCGCCCGTCGCTGGGATGCGGCTACACGGAAGACGGCCGAGAGCCAGTCTAAGCCCAGCCAGGCCGAGAAGCCGACGGAGAAGCATACGAAGGCTAGACATGACCCCTCCACACGTGCTCGTGGGGAGGTGCCAGGTAGCGAGGCGGCCCCAAGGCGCGCCCCAAGGACCGAGGAGGCCCAACCGTCCGAGCCGGACGTCTCTGCGCCGGTGGATCTCGAGGTGATCCCTGATTCACCGGAGGCCGAGGCGGCTGCCGACGCGCCGGAACTGAACCTCGACGAGCCAAACATGGCCCAATATGCACTAGGGGAGAACATGGATGCGTCGGACGCGGCCCATCAACCTCCTGCTGAGGAGACAGCACCGACTAGGGCGTCGGCGGAGCCGACCGGCATGCCGGCGCTTGGAGACGGCACCATCATCGTCTCCAACCATGGCCCGACTGCTCTAGGAGCCGGCCCATGAAGGCTTGGCGAGTGCCCAATCTTGAGTGCCAGAAGCTGCCCGCAGGCACCGTGCTCCATGGCGTCCCGGAGCTGGTATCGCTGTTTGCCAGCAGCCGGTACTAGGTGGACCAGGCAGCCCGCATGGTGGGCAGCGATCTGGAGCGTTTGAAGGAGCCCACCAGGGTAAGTGTCTCATCTTTGTCTTCAATTTTTTCTTCTTCTTGAATCAGTGGGCGCGCGCCAGCGCACCCACTGGGTGTAGCCCCCGAGATTTGTGCCGACCGATCATCGGCCGGGCCGAATCTCTTTGAGCTTCATCTCTTGCTTTGCTTTTTTAGTGGGGGCGCGCCAGCGCACCCACTAGGTGTAGCCCCCAAGAATCGGGCTGGTTATGAATTAACGAGGCCGAATCTTATTTTTACTTCTTCATTGCTTGTAGGATCTTTATGATGCCCAAGTGCAAGCCTACAACACGCTACGGGCTCAAAACCAGGCGGCTAATGGCCAGGTCGCCGAGCTTCAGGCCCAGTTGGGCGAGGCTGCCGTGGAGCGGGACGCCCTGCGCGAGGTGGACGGCCGGCTCCAGCAGCAGCTGACTCTTCTTCAGGCGGAGAAGAAGGAGCTCGAGGCGGCTCGCGAGGTCGAGCAGGAGCAGCTGCGCGCCTCCCTGCAGGAGAAGGACGCCTCCCATACTACCGACGTGGGGCATCTTGAGACGCTTCATCTCGAGGAGATGAAGCTCAAGGATGCTGCCTTGAAGGAGAAGGAGGACGCCGTGATCCAGAAGCAGGCGCAGCTAGCCAAGGCCCTGGACACTGCGGCAGCCTTCCAGGAGGAAGTCACCCGCCTTACCCAAGCGAGCAAGGTGTGAGAGCTTGAGGCCCTGTAGGGCGCTCATGAGACTGACAGCCACTTCGACTGTGAGTCCTCTTTATTTTTATTGAATTTTCTTATTTTCCACCTCCTCTTCTTATTCTTCTTTGCGCCCCTTCCCCTATCTCAGGTCTCTTCCCTGAGACACGGGATGCGGCCGACATGGCCGTCGAGGTGAGGCGCGAGGAGCGCCGCGCGTCCGGGCAGGAGGTAGACGTTACCTCCGGCTGGAGCGTGGAGGAGATCGGGGTGGGCCTCAGAGCCCGCCTATGTGTCCTGGGCGAGTCCGTGGCTCGGCTCCAGGTTGCAAGCTCGTCGATGGTGAAGGCTCTATGGCCTGATGGCGTGGAGCCGGCGTCGATGAGTCGGCTCTCCCGCTCGCTTGCGGCTGGCGAAGACCGCCTTAACGCTTGGGGCGCTTCAGCCGCGCATGTTGGAGCCTACATGGCCCTGCGTTTGGCCAAGTCCTGGTATCGAAACCTGGACTTGGGCAAGCTCGTCGCTCAGCGCGACGGCTCGGAGGGGGAGCTGCAGGCCGTGGAGGAGGAGCTGCGCGTGAGGGCGAGTGACATCGCCTCGTACACCGCCTTGGACGAGCTCAACTTAGAGCGGGGTGAAGACGGCAATGTGATCCCTGAGGATCTGCATGGACTTCAGCCCTATGGCGCCGATGGTAGCTCCGACGAGGCGGCCCATGAAGTGGAGAACGCCATGGCCTCCAGCGGCCAAGCGTATGCCGACTCCGACGCGGACGTAGCCGGAAGCCCTCGCGGAGGAGACGGCGCCACCGCCTCGGGAGTAGCCGGCAATGGTGAAGCCACCACTTCAGGAGCAATAGCTGGGACGACAGATGAGGCCGCCGCCCCTTAGCTGATCTTGTTTTTCTTTTTGTTGTCTACAATTATTTTGTCAGTCCAACAGTTGCACCCACTTGGGGTGTAACGAACTTCGGTCGTGGGCCAATGCTTTTGAATGTATGGATTCAACATTATATTCGCATTGCCATGCGTGTTTCTTTATATCTTCATCTTTTGATTCAAGTTTGAATCCTTTTCTCCAACTCCTCTACCCCCCAAGTTTCCACCCCGCCAGCCCGACAGCCGGGAGCCGGTCTGTGACTGGGTCGAGGTTTCTGTCTTTGAGAATATAGGACTTAGATTTTTCGAAGACATCAAGACTTAAAGATTCAGACATAAACCAGCAGAGGCCGGCTAGAATGAGATCGTGAAATAGATCAAGCCAACCAGAGCCGGCAACCTTTTTGTAGTCAAACTTTCCATGTATTCGGCGTTACCTGTCGTCACCTCGCTAGCCGGATAGCCGGGAGCCAGTCCGTAGCTGTTACGAGGTGACCAGGGATCGGTCCGACATACACTATGTGTTTTTCTACAACATAAGGAAGTCGTCCGGGCGGCCAGCGAGCCCCCGAGCTTATTAGAGCCGGCAAGGCACTCACAGAGTGAGCACTCTAAGTATGAATCTAAAAAGAAGCATATGGCATGCTCTTTTTATTGTATTCATTAGAAATTCATGAAGAGGGAGAAAGATACATATGTGCATGCTCTTTCCAAGTTTGATACCTGCCTTCTAGCAATAGAACGGGCGAAGCAACGCCGCGTTCCATGGGTGCTCCGTCTCCTGGCCGGAGTCGTCCCTCTTGCGCTTCCTTGGCTTCTGCGCATCAATCAAGTAGTATGCGTTGTTGTGCAATGCCCTACTGATGATGAAGGGTCCCTCCCATGGGGATGGGAGCTTGTGTTGGCCGGCGGTGCGCTAAATTCTTCTGAGCACCAAGTCTCCCTCTCTGAAAGAGAGGGGCTTGATCTTCTTGATGTGGTAGTATCTCAGCTTCTGTTGATAGATGGTTGTCCGGCTCAAGGCTAGGCCCCTTGCTTCCTCGAGGAGATCAACACCATCTTCTCTTGCGTGTACATGGTGACCCGAGGCAAGTCAAACTCGATATCAGTAGGGATGATGGCCTCGGACCCGTATACCAGAAAGAACGGAGTGATGCCGGTTGACCGGTTAGGCTTGGTGCGGAGACTCCACAATACAACCGGCAGTTCTTCGATCCAGCACCCGGCTGACCTGACAAGTGGGGCCACCAGTCTTGGCTTGATGCCGGCCAGGATTTGGCCGTTGGCCCTCTCCACCTGGCCATTGGGCTGGGGATGTGCCACTGACACTAAGTCGAGCCAGATGCCTACCTTGGAGAGGTAGAGCGCGAGAGCGCCCTTGGCGAAGTTAGTGTTGTTGTCGTTGATGATGCTATGGGGACGCCGTATCGGATAGAAATGTCCGTGATGAATTTGACAGCCGTGGGGACATCAAGCTTCTTGATGGGCCTAGCCTCGATCCACTTGGTAAATTTGTCGACGGCCACCAAGACGTGAGTCATGCCACTGTGAGCCGTCTTGCAAGGGCCCACCATGTCCAACCCCCAGACGGCGAAAGGCCATGACAAGGGGATGGTTTTGATGGCCGAATGCGGCATGTGGCTCTGCATGCCAAAGAATTGGCAGCCCTCACATTTGTTGACCATGTCCACGGCCTCCTCGAGGGCCGTGGGCCAGTAGAATCTATGGCGGAGCGGCTTGGCCACCAGGGTTCTAGAGGCAGCATGATGCCCGCACTCCCCCTAGTGAATGTCTGTGAGGATCTCCTGTCTCTTTTCTGATTCGACGCAGCGCTGAAACACGCTAGTCAGGCTACGCCGAACCAGCTCGCGATTGATGATGGCGTAGGCTGCAGATGTACGCTGGATCTGCCTCGCCTCCGCCTCGTCTTGCGGAAGTTCGCTGTGAAGGAGGAAGGCGAGGATGGGTTGAGCCCATGATGGAACCGACATAAGGGTTGGCTCCGTCTCGACCTGACTGTCAGGGGCTTCTGCAGCCCCCGCGCTTGATGAAGCAGTAGTCGAGGGATCGAGACATGGTGTCTTTGATGCCGTCATGGCGGCCAACTCGCCGTCTACCTCCATGACGTCCACCCACTAGGTGTCGAGACGACAGGATTCGTGGCAGGGCAGAGCCAGATTTGTTGTTGTAGCCGTCAAAGTAGTCGTAGTCGGTGCTGCAATTGGAGTCGGTGGAGCTAGCGTAGCCGGCACCGGAGTTGTAGACGGTGTAGCTGGTGGAGCCGACGACGCTTCCACCGAAGAATCAGCTGGCACGAAAATTGATGTTGACTCTGGAGACGGCCTGATAGATGACTTGTGTAGCTGCTCGAGGGAGACGCCAGCTGGGATAGCCTGTCACATTGAGCCAATCTTGGCTAATGTATCGGCCGCCTGGTTTTCCACCCTGGGAACATGGTGGAACTTGCAACCCTCGAAGGGGCCGCTGAGCTGCTGGATGAGGAAGCGGTAGCTTGCCATGTTGGCGTCCCTGGCGTCCCATTCGCCAGAAACTTGCTGCACCATAAGGTTTGAGTCGCCGAAGCAGATGAGCCGTCGGATACCAATCTCCTTGGCGAGCCGGAGGCCGTGAGCGAGTGCTTCGTACTTGGCGACGTTGTTGGAGGTGGCGAAGTGGATCTGGAGAGTATACTTGAGCTGGTCTCCTTTCGGAGACGTCGAGACGATGTCCGGTCCTAGACCAGTCCGCATCTTCGAGCCATCGAAGTGCATCTGCCAATGCGTGGAGTCTGGAGGTGGTGGCTCAAACTGGGTTTCAGCCCAGTCGACCAGTAAGTCGGGCACCACCTGAGATTTGATGGCGGTGCGAGGCTCGTAGTGGATATCGTGGTCCTCCATGGCGATTGACCACTTGGCGATCCTGCCAGTTGTATCACGGTTGCCCATGATTTCTGAAAGTGGAGCAGTGCTCACCATGGTGATAGCATGCTCTTGGAAGTATTGCTTCAACTTCTTTGCAGCAAGGTAAACACCATAACACATTTTTTGGTAGGGGATAGTTTTTCTTGGAGGCGGACAAGACCTCGCTGAGGTAGTAGATAGGGCGTTGCACTAACAATACCTTGCTCTCCTCCTTCCGTTCAACTACCAGTACTACACTAACCACGCGAGTGGTCGCTACAATGTATATGAGTATGGGTTCCCTTTCAGCCGGTGCTGCCAAGATTGGCAGGCTCGACATAACCCGCTTGAGGTCGCGGAAGGCTTTGTCAGCCTGGTCGTTCCACTCGAATTTCGTCGTCTTCTTCATGAGCTGGTAGAGTGGAATGGCATTCTCGTCGAGCCGGCTGACGAACTGGCTAAGGGACGCCAGGTAGCCAGCGAACTTCTGGACGTCTAGGATTCGAGCCGGCTTCACCATCCGCTCGATGGTGCCGATATTCTCGGGGTTCACCTTGATGCCACGAGCGGACACGAAGAACCCCAAGAGCTTGCCGCATGGAACCCCAAAGACACACTTCTCCGGGTTGAACCGGATCTTGTACTCGCGCAGGTTGGCGAACGTCTCCCTCAAGTCTTCGAGGAGGCTGAAGTGCTGCTTGGTCTTGACGACGATGTCATCCACATAGACGTGGATGTTTTTGCTGTTCTGTGGCAGTAGGCACTGCTGCATGCAGCATTGGAATGTTGCACCAGCGTTCTTCAGACCGAACGTCATGGTGGTGTAGCAGTAGGCCCCGAAGGGCGTGATAAAGGAGGTCTTCAGGCGATCAGCTAGATCCAGCTTGATTTGATGGTAGCCTGAATAAGCATCCAGAAATGAGAGCACTTCGCAGCCTGTAGTGGAGTTGATCACTTGATCTATCCTAGGCAACGCGAAAGGGTCTTTCGGACAGGCCTTATTCAGGCTTGTGTAGTCAATACACATTCGCCATGTATTGTTTTTCTTCAGCACCAGGACTCGATTAGCAAACCAGTCTGGGTGGAAAACCTCCATGATGAAGCCGGTTGCAAGGAGACGGGTAATCTCTTCTCCAATCGTGTGCTGCTTCCCCTCGGCGAAGCGGCGCAAAGATTTTTTTACGGGCTTTGCATCCGGTCGCACGTGAAGTTTGTGCTCGGTGTACTTCTTCGGGACACCCAACATGTCTTTGGGGGACCATGCAAAGATGTCCCGATTCCCACGGAGGAACTCGACGAGCTCGCCTTCCTATTTGGGGCTGAGGCCAGCCCCGATGGTGACGCACTGCTTAGGGTTTGCAGGGTCGAGTGGCACCTGCTTGGTTTCCTTAGCCGGCTTGAAGGAGGTTGTGGGTAGAAGGTTGTGCCCCAGAGTGTATCTTGAGGGGGCATCAAGCAACTGCTCGAAAGTCTGCTTGGGAAACCAGTTCGGTTGCTCCTGTTGGGCCGCTTCTGTTGAGAGCCTGCTTGAGAAGCCGACGCCTCACCCTCCACGTTGGCTACCAACTTGTTGTTGGAGCGCGAATCTAGCTGATCCGCCTTGCGCTTGTTGTTCTAGCCACCTCGACTGTCCCCAGCCGGCTTGGGAGTAGCCGACGTGGGGACAGCCTTATCCGACGCAGTCACCTTGGCTCGCATCGCGGAGTCGATCGTGGCGTACTTGTCCGCTTTGGCCATGAACACCGCCAGAGAGGTGGGCTCGGAGCACATGAGCTTGTGCTTGAGGAGACTGCCGTCTCGGCAACCGTCGATGAAGTACTGGATGGCATGTACCTCATGCACTCCCTCGCAGGAGTTGCGAAGCTCCGTCCATCGAGTGACGTAGTCGCGAAGGGGTTCATCGGGCCTCTGGACGCACATGGCCAGCTCACGAGGCCGGCCAGGGCGCTTGTAGGTGCGAGTGAAGTTGCGGATGAACGTCTCCTCAAAGTCCACCCATGAGTTGACGCTGCCGGCTGGAAGGCTGTTAAGCCAAGTCCGAGCCGAGCCGGCCAACATGAGTGGCCGTAGCGGATAGCTACGCGTTTGTTGCCTCTGGCAATGCGAACAGCGGTGGTGTAGTCGATCAGCCAGTCCTCTGGCTTGGCGGTGCCGTTGTACTTGGGAGTGTCCCGAGGCAAGGTGAAGCCTCGGGGAAACAGCTCCCCTCGGATCCGGGGGCCGAAGCAGGCCGGACCGATGGGGTCGTCCTCCTCCAGGAGGGCTGACTGGGCCAGGGCGTTGAGACGCCTGCGGGCGTCCTAATCGCCCCGGGGGACGCGAGCACCGATCCCACCCGCGATCGGAAGGACACCTTGCGAACCGGTGGCATGGGTCCTCCCCGGACGAGGAACCTCATACACCGAGTCGCTCTCGTCGCCTCCACGACGCCGGCTTGAAGTATGCTCGCTCTGGCGCTGGGAGCGCCTGTCTTGGCTTCCCTCGCCCTTCCGGCCGGAAGTGCGATGTGAGGAAAATCCCTCCGTGTGCTGATGACCGCTAGGGTTGCGACGCTCTCCGGGGTGGTGTCCCAGAGACACTGATTGGGCTTGACCGGGGTCAAGCCGTGTCTGCTGCTCGTTGGCGGCGTCAAGGAGATCCTTGACCCGCTTCTCCTCGAAGGCGCGCTCCTCTCCCTCCAAGCTTGGCATTTCTTCCATGGCCGCGTGTGTTGCCCGCAAGTCGGCTGCAGGAGTCTCGAAGATGGGTTGTTTGCCGCCTAGAATCTTGGCAATGAACCCGCCACGGCCTCGAACCGAACCAAGCCGGCTAGGGGCCTTGGAAACCGGAGTGAGGCCGTATGCGGAGTTATACTCGTGTTGCGTGGCCTCCATCCGGCGCTTTGCCGAAGCGATGGCGGTGCCCTCCTCCAAGATCTTCTTGGGAGACTCCGCCAGCAAGGCTCGTGCATCGTTAGGGTTTGTGGAGGCGGCGATGGGCGTCTTCAGGCCGGTTAGCACATCCTAAAGAGTGTCAGCGGTGATAGCAGCAGGGTCAGCAGCGTCTGCTGACGCTTTGCCCTGAGACGTGCTGGTGCCGACACCGATGACCATCACCTCCACGATGTTGGAGATGGTGGCGACATGGTATGGGGTGAAGAACCCCACCGACGGCGGAGGGCCGTCGAAGACGAGTACGTTGCTGGGGTACACATCGTGCGTAGGTGTCTCAGTGATAGAGAGCTTACTGAAGCTGGCACATAGTGCCTCAACATCGAAGTCCTCGCCGAAGTAGCGAGGACCGTGGTTGAGACGCAGGTCGCTAAGGAGAACGCCGAGGTTCTCCATAGCAGCGACGACGACGCTAGGAGGCGCCATGTCATCGGACTCCTCGTCCGAATCCGCATGATGGACCGGGACGTCGATCATCATCGGGGTTGCCTCATCGAAGGCGGGTTCCACGGGCATGCAGATCGATCCGGACACGATGCATCTGGCGGTGTAGGTGCGGGGCCCCGCCCAGCGCGTAAAGCCACCCGATGCCGCGATCGGCCCCACGGTGGGCGCCAAATGTCGGTGAATACTCACAACATATTTCATGGGTAGGCTAAAGTAGGTGAGAACCATAGTGGCAACGGAGGGCGCTGGGGGCGAGGTTGTCACAAGCATGGAACACACGATGTACTCAGGTTCATGGCTCTCCGTAGAGATAATACCCCTAGTCCTGCCGGAGTGTATCATATGTATGGATGGGATTACAAGGTTGCTCCTAGAGCTGTATTGCGGAGGAGGGAGAAGGGAGCAGCCGGCTCATCTCTGCCTCTCCTATGTGGTTGGTGTGTGTGTGTGATCAGTTGCGTGACCCTCTGCATCGAGCGGGGCCAGCGGGTTTTATAGATGAACCCACTGGCCTACAATATGGATAAAGGGTACAAGAAGGTCTTGTCAGGGGGCCCATGAGGGTCTTGTCTTGTCGCCCGAGGGGCCCGCCGGTTGCGAGGTCCCGTCTGGCTGTGGGACCCGCCGGCTAGCCAATGGGGCTCTCGCGTAAGGTTAACGCATGACATGTATGGTACGTCTGGCGTCGTCCAGCGAGATTCGTCATGGGTACATGGTACGGCCGCCTCCACTGTTCCCAAGCCGAGTGCAGTAATGTAGTGGGAGTTTGACGGCCGGCACTGTGTTGGGTGATGGATCAGAGCCGGGGGGAGGTCAGCGGCGTGGCCACCGACGCTGGTGCCCTCCGTGCACTCCGATCTAGTACCATTACTCACACATAGCCACCTTTAATCGTTGGGTCTCGTCATGACCTACGATCTGATGTGACTTGAGATCCCCAGCCGACTAGCCTGCTTGGCTAGCCGGCTTGGGCACGATCGCCTCGTTCCTAGCCGGCTGGCTTGGCCTAGGTGACCACGAAGAGGTAGCCGTCTTACTTCTAGCCGGCAGGTGTTGCCTGTCCGGCCAGAAAGTTGGCCGTCTCGCCCCCTAGCCGGCAGGTGTTGCCTAACCGGCCAGAGGACTTGGGCCTTGCAGAATGGTTCTTGGTCATTCCTTTTGGGGTCGGAGATAAAGGAGCAGGCTCGTTGAGCCAACCCGGGGTTATCCCCCCGACAATAATCTTCAAGATCGTCATGGCACACTCCTCGCTGATCATAAGAATCTTTCCTATGAATTTCTTCAAAGGAAACTTGATCTTGAGAAGCTGAGGATTTCGCATGATGATCTTCGTATGGAAAATGATTCTTTACTCGCTCAATAGATCAGTGCCGCTCAGGTTGAATTCATTCCTCCATGTCTTAAGTGCATCAAACGTGAAACTGCTAATTCTTCACCAGAATCATCAAATGCTTCTATTGCTACAAGTTCTTCAACTGCTCATGTGGTATCAAATTCCTCACTTGAGGAAAACACAAATGTCACTGATGAAAATGCAGGGCTGAAGGACTTGTATGTGACAGGCATGTACAAAAGTCTCAAAGGGCACCAAACCCTGTGCGATGTGCTCAAAAGGCAGATTTTGAACAGGAACCCGAGGAAAGAAGGAATTGCCTTTGAGAGGAAATTGAATGCTGATGGATCATACTGGAAACCTGAGCAGTACCCCAAAACCTCATGGGTTGCTGCTAAAGGGCCTCCTGTTTATCCATCCAAACTAACAGGCTTTGCATGTGAATTATCCTATTCCTTGGATGAGTCATTTAACTCCAACTATAAACTGCTCAAAAACCAATCTGGTGAAGTATTTGCTCGATATGTGGGAACTAACTGCAGGAATGGACCACCCCTGAGGAAAATCTGGGTCCCCAAAAGTTGCCTTGAAAATCTTCACGTGAATGTCCTCATGACACCACCTATGAAGAATCAAAACCCCAAATCAAATTCCTCGGGAGGACCAAAGTCTTCAAGAGGATCAAAATCCTCAACTGGTCAAAACTATGCTCGTACTCGTGCTAATGCTACTGATATGCAGGGAAATTACAAGGGATATGAATATGAGCATTATTCCTCAAATCTTTATGTTCATAAATCCTTAAAGAACTTCTCTGCCTATTCATTTGAGTACTCTAAGCCCCTACTATGAAGAGAAGTGCATTAGCTTCAATGCCCCCTTTCTCATATGGTGCTCGTAGGATGATGAACTTTTTACCACCCCTTCAGATGTGGGTGGTGAAGAAACTGAAGTAATCACTTCTGCAGGACAGGTCTCCAGATGAAAATCATTATCTGAAGAATTTGCTGGAGACGTGAGGAAAATGTTTGATAGGACGCAAGCTAATATTGATGAAATGAAAATATTTCACACATCCTCAAAATTACTGTTTATGATGAAATTCCTACCTGATGAAATTGATATCATATTCTTGAAGTCTGAAGCATATGATATGGTAAGCAGTACTAATTCATCTGCAGGATGACAAATCCAAGAATACTGAGTGGGTTCTTGATTGTCGCTACACACATCACATGACTGGTGACAAAAGCTAGCTGATGAATATGCCACTAACTCCATCACCCCTGAAGCAAATCACTTATGCTGACAAAGGTAAAAGCAAGGTATTTGGACTTGGCAAAGTGGCTATTTGCAAGGACAGTCACATGGACAAAGTGATGCTTATTGAATCCCTTCGGTTTAACCTCATGTCAGTTTCAATGCTTTGTAATCTTGATATGGTTGTCATCTTTGGAAAATATAGATGTGTTGTCATCATGGAATCTCACAGATCCAAAGTCTTCAAAGGTGTTAGAAGAGGGGATTTGTACATTGTTGATTTCTCTACAGGTCCTCAACCAGCCACATGCTTATTAACAAAAACCTCAGAACGCTGGGTATAGCATCGAAGACTTGGTCATGCCGGCATGAGGAATTTGCACACGCTAGAGAAGAAGAAGCATGTCATTGGCATCGAATCAGTCAAATTCCTCAAGGACCACCTCTGTAGTGCTTGTGAGTCTAGAAAAATGACCAGATCCAAACACCCCTCGAAGACTATCATGACCACTACTCGTCCATTTGAATTGCTTCACATGGATTTATTTGGACCTACTCATTATGCCACTCTAACAAATGCAACATCTTTATATGGCTTTGTCATAGTTGATGATTATTCCAGATACACTTGGGTGCACATCATTCTATATAAAACTGAAGTGCAGGAAGTCTTCAAACGATTTTCTTCAAGGGCCTCGACGAACTTCGGCATCAAAATCAAACACATCACGAGTGATAATGGAACAAAATTCAAAAACATTGGTCTTGATGATTATCTTGATGAACTTAGTATTACTCACGAATTGTCTGCTCCTTATACTCCTCAGCGGAATGGCGTCGTAGAAAGATAGAACAATACTCTGGTTGAAATGGCACGGACCATGATTGAAGAATGTCAGACTCCTCGTCGTTTCTGGCCTGAAGCAATCAACACTGCTTGCCATATCATCAACAGGGTATATCTTCACAAATTCCTCAAGAAATCCTCATATGAACTCCTCACTGACAAGAAACCCAATGTAAGTTATTCCGAAGTCTTTGGTGCAAAATGCGGGATCAGAGATCCTCACCATAGCTCAAATTTTGAACCTAAGGCGCATGAGGGTTTTATGCTTGGTTACGGAAAGGACTCGCACACCTACAGAGTCTTCAACTCCTATCACAACAAGGTTGTTGAAACTGTAGATGTGCGGTTCGATGAAACTAATGGCTCGCAAAGAGAGCAATTACCTCCTGATCCAGGTAAGTTGTCTCCCGAGAAAGCAATCAAGCACAAAGCTACTAAAGACATTGTTCCTACTGAGGAAATTGCTGAAGAAATCACTCCCAATACTGGTGAAAATCAAGCAGATGCTCCTGAGGAAATTGCTCCAGAACAAATTCCTCAGCACAGACGAAATCCTCGACCGGCTCATCCGAGGATTCCAAATGAAGTAGAACTGGACAAAATCCTTGATGACATGAACGCGCCAGGTCCTCTCACTCGCTCAAAAGATTCACACTTAGTTAACTTCTGTGGGCATTCTTCTTTTGTGTCTATCACAGAACCTTCAAAAGTTTCTGAGCCTTTCATGGAACCTGAGTGGATTCAAGCCATGCAAGACGAACTTATTGAATTCAAGCTAAATGATGTGTGGGAGCTCGTCAAACGAGTAGATCCTCGCAAGCACAATATCATCAGCACAAAGTGGATTTTCTGAAACAAGCAAGATGAGGATGGTCAAGTGGTGAGGAATAAGGACTGACTTGTAGCCCAAGGCTACACACAGGTTGAAGGAATTGATTTTGATGAAACTTTTACACCTGTTGCTAGACTTGAAGCTATTCGAATACTACTGACTTATGCTAATCATCATAACATTACCTTATATCAAATGGATGTGAAAAGTGCATTCCTCAATGGTAAGCTTGAGGAAGAAGTATATGTTGCTCAGCCCCCATGTTTTGAGGATCCAAAGAATCCAGACAAAGTCTTCAGACTCAAAAAGGCGCTATATGGACTCAAACAAGCCCCTCGGGCGTGGTAAGATACATTGAAGGAGTTCCTCATGAAGAAAGGCTTCCAACCTGGTTCACTCAATCCAACTCTTTTCACAAAATCCTATAACAATGAACTATTTGTGTGCCAAATATATGTCGATGACATCATATTTGGTTGTACTCACGAACGTTACAGTGACGAATTTGATTACATGATGAGTGAAGAATATCATATGTCTATTGTAACACCCAAGATGCGATCCTATCCTTATTTTGGCATGAGGGCCTCGATAGGGATAGAACCGCATCTCATCGTTTCACAAGAATGGATATCGTTACAAAGACATGTACTTAATAGAAGAGTATATGGAATTGGCTTACACTCGCCACAAGCTACATCAGAGTCACATCAGTACAATACATGAATATCACGAAGAAAAGCAGGGTTCGACTACGGACGAAAAACAATCGAGAAAAGAACGACGTCCATCCTTGCTATCCCAGGCTGCCGGCCTGAAACCTATCATAGATCGATGAAGAAGAAGAAGAAACTCCAAATGAACAATCACCACGCTCGCATCAAATATTACATGTACCTACAACTAGTGTTGTAGTAATCTGTGAGCCACAGGGGACTCAACAATCTCATTTCCAAAGGTATCAAGACTAGCAAAGCTTAATAGGTGAGGTATTGTTAAGTGGTGAGGCTGCAACAAGCGACTAAGCATTAATTTGGTGGCTAACTTACGAGTACAAGAATAAAGAGGGGGATGATCTACCATTGCGGCGGGGAACTATTGTTGATCAAATGAATGATCCTGAACACCTACTTACGTCAGACATAACCCCACCGTGTCCTTGATCGGAGATGGAGCTCACGAAAGAGACAATCACAGTTACGCACTTAGTTGGCAAGTTTTAGTTAAATTATCTTCAAGTTATCTAGAACCGGATGTTAAACAAAGTTTTCATGTTGCCACATAACCGCGGGCACGACTTTCCGAAAGATTAAACCCTGCAGGGGTGCTTCAACTAGTCCATCATAAATTTCCACAAGCCGCATAGAAAGCCTCGATCACGAAACTCGTGACTTCGTCAGATTCCTTATTGGAAAACCTCAACTCTGAGAAATCCCAAAGCTTCACCAGAATCCCGACGTGTCGACGAACCCGATAGGAGCCACGTATCTCGTTCTTAGGACACGACCGGATGGGAAAGCCTACAGGTAAACCAAACCTCGAGTTGCCCCATGGTGGCCCTGCAGTCTGTCCTTTTTGGACCAACACTCATGAGGAGCACTGTCCCGGGGTTGATTAAATTATCCACGGGGTGATCAAACCCTATGTGGTTCATTAGTTAATTAGGCAAATATAGTACCAAAGTTGGGCCCTGCCAGACCAGTTTTAATCTAAGACGAATTATCAAGGGGGTCCCCATAACAACCCCAATCGTGTTAGGAGCGCTCAATTATGGAATATAACACCGGTAGCCAAAACTAAGGGGGCAAAGGTGGAACAAAACACCATGCTAGAAAGGCCGAGCCTTCCACCTTTTACCAAGTATATAGGTGCATTAAATTGAATACCAATAATATAGTTATATAGCAAGGGACCCATGTTTTCACATGGAAGCAACTGCACCTGCAACTAGCAACACTAACACATGGTTGAGCGAGCGGTAACATAGCCAATCAGTGGTTTGCTAGGCTGTGATCAGGTTGAAGGTTTTCATGGCAATGTTGAGAGGCTGATATTTAACATGTGGTAGGCAACGAGACATAACGATAGAAACGAAACAACTAGCATGACAATGTTAGTAATGGTATCTTGGGAAATGGTCATCTTGCCTGAGATCCTGCTGAGAAGAAGAACGACTCTGTGAAGCAGATGAACCGATGTAGTTGAACGGATCCTCACACTCCGAAGCGGTCGGAACTTTATCGAGACGAAGGAAACCGGAAACAAGAATCAACACACGATAATCACCACAGCAAATGCACGACATGATGCACACCCTAATATGATGCATGTCCAGTTCAATTATGCAAGGAATGGCATGGCAATTCACATCACGCAAACACTACACATTAAGTGAAGTTAAATATGCAACTAGTTGCATATTGACGAAACTCCACGTTTAATTATTTAGTTCACTCTCGTTTATTAAATCGGCAATATTAAAATGTTGTTAACATGGCACGGGGTGAAGCACAAATTAAACTACCTATCTAGGCATTTTAAATGAGGCCGAAAACGACATATAGGATCTCCGAAATGACCCCACACGTTAAATGCTAAATCTGTCCAGAGTTGTTCCAACCAAAATTTATGTTTGTTAAACGGCGAAAAAAGTTGTTCACGTGATTCTACTCGTCGTTCTGGTCCATCTACATATATGGCTCATCTCCAACGGAGCTATGGTTAATTAACTACGACCTAAACCGTTTTTATCATGTCGACACACAAACCGATGCAAACAACACATTTAAGTATTTTTATCATGCATGAAAGTTGGAAAATATTAATCTACGTAAAATTCTACGTGTTGTACATATATAAAGTTTTTCAATCCGTCACGCGGTTTAAAAGTTACGGGCGTTTAAAAAAAATAGGCATCTAAACTAAAATTAAACAAATTCATAGGGACACAGGAAAAAAATAAGTGGGCCGAATCTAGAGGCATAGTGCCACCCAGCAGCATATCAGGCCCGTGAGCATGTGACAACGTTCGAGAAAAATAGAGGCACAAAAAATATGCGGCGCCTCGGACTCGATCCAAAGACCTCCCCTGGAGGGTAGACCTGTGGGTTGACCAGCTCAGCTACGGCTTGCTCGTGTACAAAAACTAGTGCTAATATGATCTTATCTATGTGCAACAGAACAGATCTAGGATAAAATACGAAGCTCCAGATCGAAACTCACAACGAGAAACACAGACGACGCCATGGCGATGCTGGAAAAGGGCGAGGGGGCGCGGATCCATTCGCACGGCTTTGAATCCACTCGGAGTTGGGGCGCGGTCCCACAGCAGGGTGCTCCATCGAAGCCACGATCAAGCCTAGAGCTCCTGACCAGAGAAACCAGAGAGGGAGAGATGAGCATGAGCAGGAGAAGAAGAAATAGGAGGGATGGGGCATTGGGGCTCTTGCACCGGACCTGGAAGGCGATGTGGCAGAAGCGCGCGTAGGTCCTGGCGCGATGAAACCTCGAGCTCCATGGACGGAGCACAACGGCTGGAGAAGCTCGGTGCAGCGTTGGAGGCTGCTGCAGGGGAGGTCCAACGGGACCGTATCGAGCGGCTGAGGACACGCGAGCGAGGAGCTCCCGGCTGCGCTCGGGGCTGACGACGCGCTCGGCGTGGTTCCCTCAAACGACCGTGGCAGGGATGACCTTGGCGTGCTACGGCTACTGCTCCGTGCCAGCCCAAGCCCCTGCAAGATGAGGCGGAGAGAGGATGAGAGGGAGGGGAAGGAGAAATACGGAAAGAGGAGGAGCAGGGCGGTGCGGTCGTGGCTACGGGCGTCAAACGCGGGGAGCTGCGGGCGACAGAGGCATCCGCGGCTCGGCACGCACGGAGGAGAAGGTCGAGGCGCGGGGAGCTGTGGATCGAGCATTGGAGGCAGGCGCAGGTGAGGGATCAAGTGGGTGGCTTGCTTTAGTTGGGCAGCTGCGAAAATCAAGGGAGGTGGTCGTGATCTGGTTGGAGGAATGGATCAGGAGGGATCCCGAGGTAGGAGGGGATTGGCGGTGGGTGGAAGGGACTTGGTAGGCTAGGGTCTAGGGTTTGCTCGGGTTCCGTATATAAATAGCGGGGTTGATTAGGTTTGAACCCTCCGATCTAAATCGGACGGTCGCGATTAAATAGGGTAGGGGATTCAACTAAAAAACCCATGACGCTTTGCGGTAAAACTGGGTTGATCCGGATCCAGCGGTCACGACCGCCCGATTCGGGTCCGGGGGACGTACCAGACTAGGTTGCGGGTAGGTCGGTGCACTGTGCAGAGGGGCTAGGCGGAGATGAGAGGGGAACAGGCACCCGACATGATACTTTAAAACACCGAAAAACCGTCTCCCGATAAACCGATGACTCTGCCGCTACGGTCGACCGTTTGGGTATCAAACGAACTCCGATTGTGACTAATTTTGGCAGGCGGCCTACCTACACTAAAATAAGACCGCACGCCAAGTTTCAACCCAATCAGAAAATATTTTATACGCACTTTGAAGAACAATATTTAGTCGATGCTGCGGGCGAGTGCGTGTATGGTCGGGCTCAATACGGTCAACGACAAACACGCGGAGAACTGGCAACTAAATAACGGATGCAGGTTTTGAAAACTGGCGGCAAAGGAGTGCCGATGCAATGAGGATGATGCGAATGACGCGATGATGAGTGCGACAAACAAATTAGCCACACGACGAAAACGGAATAAAGGGGGAATCTTCTGGAGCGTCGGTTTCGGGCTGTCACAACTTTCCTACACTACAAGAGGATCTCGACGCGAGATCCAAGGATGAAAAGGGATAGAGGATGAGAAAGCAAGAGGTAAAACATAGTTGCTTCTTAACAAACGAGTGAAACTAACGATCCTTGAAGGTTGCACAGAGATGAAGAATGATATGAGAAACAAGCAAGAATTCACACGGAATTTCGGCAACACTTCGGTAGGAAATTGAGGACAAAATTTGATAAGATGCAAAGAGCTTGACAAGATTCACAACAAACCAACTAAATTGAATAAGCAAGGAGAGAACATGCTCTTGACACCACAATGCCTCCGGAATAAAGAATAGAAACTAGGTCATGGGGAAGAAAGAATGAAGAGGAAAAAGATAACTTCTACCACAATTGAATTTGACAAGCAGCCTTTCAAGAAGAATTGAATGGAGTTGTTGGCAACCAACAACGAAAAGAACAAGCTTGTAGTGGACTTATGGAAACCATTTCAAAATTATAAGGTGATAACCATCCACTAATAGAAACAAGGATTGATTGGGAGGAAAAAGATAGACAAGCTTCTTACACGAAGAGGAAACATTGAGAGGTTGGATCAACGATAATCACCATAAGCAACAATCCTTAGGAAAGCTTTAGGTGAAATCTAAACCAAGATAACTCTATGAATAAACCATGGTTCAAAATATCTCATGATCAAAGGATTTGGTGGGTTTACATTTTTAATTCTTGAAACAACTTCTCTTCGGGACTCCTCCACTAACAAAAATGCTATAATACCACTTCAAGGATAAAGGATGAAGAATTGCATTTGAATACAAGATAAGGAATACTTGAGCTCCCAACAATAATCTTGAAGAACACACTGAGAATGAGTTGAATCCTTGATGAACCACCATGAAGGACCTCCGGAATAGAATGATGATAGGGGAAAAATTGAAGCTTGAAAATAATAAGATTGAGGCCTTGCAAAGATTTAGATGAAGGTTCACAAAGTGATACTTGAGATAACTTGGAGCTCCAGAAAGGAAAAGATGAGCACATACGAAAGAATTGGTATCATGAGCCACTCCGAAAGAAGAATTGAAATCACTTGAAACAAGAATAAGAATTATGTTATGCTTATCCTTCATCAAGTTAAATTGATGACAAGCAACGGATTTAGCATACCACTTATTCTTCTTGAAAAGATTGAGGAGAGATATGAGCACAAACTTGAAGAAGTCTTAAAGGAGACACCGGTAAGAATTGGAATGAACGGGGATACATGAGAATGAATGGAGATAAATTAGAATGAAGATATCCTGAGCCACCTAAGAGAAAAAAACTTGAACAAGGCACCAGAATAATTGAGAGACGAGCGAAGAGACAATGATTGAGAAGAATTTAAGGATGAAAGCTGAAAGTTGAGAACAAAGAAATCTTCTGAATGATGGCCTTCGGAGGATCAAGAAAGACATGCACCGGATAGAAAGAAAGGGATCACTCATGATCGAAAACAACTTAGAGGATAACACAAAGCTGAGATGACATCTTCAAAAGAATGGACAAGAATTGAGAGAAACACTCCTTCGGTCTTACAAGCTGAAAATGATGAGGAGAACACCACCAAGAATAACTAAGACACTCCGGAATAATGAAGAATGAAAGGTTGAGTCAAAGATGAGAATTAATTCAAGTTGATCTCAGAAAAGGGATAAAACTGATGGAATTCATACTTACGTCATAGTTAAAAAGAATTAGAGAGATCCGGAAAGATTACAGGAGCCAGATAAGATCCTGGGAAAGAACCGGTGGGTTATGGGCCCACTCAAATAAACCATCGTTGAAACAATTGATAGAAAGATTGATTGCGTCGATATAAATGAAAACATGATGAGGTTGACAACCTCACAATAATTGAAACGAACGAAAACATGAAACTTCTGAGAATCTTCAACACGTCGGGTAGAAAAGAGAGAGATTAAAAATAAACGAGAAAGACTTGAATAAGAATTTCAACATGGGAAAGAATTTAAAGGATGAAAAGGATATGATGAACACGAATAACTGATTTGAATTCACCGGAAAAGATAACAAGAATAAAAAAAAGATGAACACGAAGCTCGTGAGAATCTTCACAATGAATCACCGGATAGGACACGGAAGAAAAGATAACAGAAGCAACACTGAAAAGGAAGGCACTAGGATGATAATCTAATCATTATAGAAAAGGGCGGGAGGGCATGGAAACAAAGACCCCTTGGGACAGATGACAAGAACTCCAGAAAGAAATGAGAGACTGATCTTGCAAAATTGGAGAGGATTGAATTTACTTGAAGAGAAGCACATCGGTTGAAAAGAAATTGACATGACGACTCAAGTTGAAAAGAATTGATAAGACACTTTGATTGAGCAAAAGAATGAGCATTTCCATAAAATATGAGAACACTTCTTGGAAAGAAATGAAATCACCATTTGACATCGAAGCAACTTGACTTACCATACTCCAACAAAACAAAGGATGCGGCTTAGGAGACAAGCAAGAACAAATTCATGACAGAGATTCCATCCGATATTTTCGTGGGTAGGATTGCACGTGCTCGATCCTTACAGTAGCCATCATGTACAAGGAAGTGCACACGACATACGAAGCGTCCCCGAGTCGTAGCACTAGATGTCAAACCCCAACCTCACATCATGCATCTGTTGGAAGATTGTCCTATAAGTAACTACTTGAATTCCGACCTAAGAACTCCCGAAATTTTCTGGTCATGCAATCTGGTCCGTGGATACAAGGAGTAATATATCACTCAACTCCTATACTAACCCGTCCAGTGTATCACATCCGTCAACACATAACCAGAGATCTCGGAAACTCATCTATCTGAGACCCTCGTAATCACAACGATACTAAGTATAGCGATACATCCGGATCTATCTGCACGAGTACAGGGGAAGCCGGACTCCTCTCGCCACTACTAGTATTGAAGCAATTTCGAACATCCTTCGTGCTGAGATACTAAGAAATCTGAATGATAGCCATGTGCTCAAGAATCCTCTGGAGCTCAACTCCCCGGAAGAAATCAAGTCAGACAGGAGGCACCAAGACAGAACTCCGGCACATCGACATCATATAGATTCCAAAAATATTCGTCTGATCCTAAAAAAAATTGAGTGAGAAGAGGAGTAGAATTAAAATTATTACGTCAAGATTCCTCACTAGAGCATAGAAGAGGAGAAAAAAGAATCCTACTCTGTGATATATAACTATACTTAAAGTAGTTTTTCACTAGACTCAACTCGGCCAAGTTCGACCAATCAAGGGGGGCTCCTAGGTCGGTACTGCTGTGATACCAACTTGTAATGCCCAATATGCGATCCTATCCTTATTTTGGCACGAGGGCCTCCACAGGGATAGAAGGACATGTACTGAATAGAAGAGCATATGGAATTGGCTTACACTCGGCATAAGCTACATCAGACTCACATCTGTACAATACATGAATATCACGAAGAAAAGCAGGGTTCGATTACGGACAAAAAACAAATGAGAATAGAACGACGTCCATCCTTGCTATCCCAGGCTGTCGGCCTGGAACCCATCCAAGATCGATGAAGAAGAAGAAGAAACTCCAAATGAACAGTCAACGCGCTCGCGTCAAATATCCCTTTACATGTACCTGCAACTGGTGTTCTAGTAATCTGTGAGCCACAGGGACTCAACAATCTCATTTCCAAAGGTATCAAGACTAGCAAAGCTTAATAGGTGAGGTATTGTTAAGTGGTGAGGCTGCAGCAAGCGACTAAGCATTTATTTGGTGGCTAACTTACGAGTACAAGAATAAAGAGGGGGATGATCTACGCATAGCAGACAGGAACTATTGTTGATCAAATGAATGATCCTGAACACCTACTTACGTCAGACATAACCCCACCGTGTCCTAGATCGGAGATGGAGCTCATGAAAGAGACAGTCACGGTTACGCGCTCAGTTGGCAAGTTTTAGTTAAGTTATCTTCAAGTTATCTAGAACCCGATGTCAAACAAAGTTTCCACGTTGCCACATAACCGTGAACACGGCTTTCCGAAAGATTAAACCCTACATGGGTGCTCCAACTAGTCCATCATAAATTACCACAAGCCGCATAGAAAGCCTCGACCACGAAACTCGTGACTTCGTCGGATTCGTTATTGGAAAACCTCAAGTCTGAGAAATCCCAAAGCTTCACCGGAATCCCGATGCACAAGATATTTCGTCAAAGGTAAAACTAATCCAGCAAGGCCGCCCGACTTGTCGACGAACCCGATAGGAGCTGCGTATCTCGTTCTCAGGACACGGCCGGATGGGAAAGCATACAGGTAAATCAAACCTCGAGTTGCCCCATGGTGGACCCGCAGTCTGCCCTTTTTGGATCAACAATCATGAGGAGCACTCGCGCGGGGGTTGATTAAATTATCCATAGGGTGATCAAACCCTATGCGGTTCATTAGTTAATTAGGCAAATATAGTACCAAAGTTGGGCCCTCCGAGACTAGTTTTAATCTAAGACGAATTATCAAGGGGGTCCCCATAACAACCCCGATCGTGTTAGGAGCGCTCAATTATGGAATATAACACCGGTAGCCAAAACTAAGGGGGCAAAGGTGGAACAAAACACCATGCTAGAAAGGCCGAGCCTTCCACCTTTTACCAAGTATATAGGTGCATTAAATTGAATACCAATAATATAGTTATATAGCAAGGGACCCATGTTTTCACATGGAAGCAACTGCACCTGCAACTAGCAACACTAACACATGGTTGAGCGAGCGGTAACATAGCCAATTAGTGGTTTGGTAGGTTGTGATCAGGTTGAAGGTTTTCATGGCAATGTTGAGAGGCTGATATTTAACATGTGGTAGGCAACGAGACATAACGATAGAAACGAAACAACTAGCATGACAATGTTAGTAATGGTATCTTGGGAAATGGTCATCTTGCCTGAGATCCTGCTGAGAAGAAGAACGACTCTGTGAAGCAGATGAACCGATGTAGTTGAACGGATCCTCACACTCCGAAGCGGTCGGAACTTTATCGAGACGAAGGAAACCGGAAACAAGAATCAACACACGATAATCACCACAGCAAATGCACGACATGATGCACACCCTAATATGATGCATGTCCAGTTCAATTATGCAAGGAATGGCATGGCAATTCACATCACGCAAACACTACACATTAAGTGAAGTTAAATATGCAACTAGTTGCATATTGACGAAACTCCACGTTTAATTATTTAGTTCACTCTCGTTTATTAAATCGGCAATATTAAAATGTTGTTAACATGGCACGGGGTGAAGCACAAATTAAACTACCTATCTAGGCATTTTAAATGAGGCCGAAAACGACATATAGGATCTCCGAAATGACCCCACACGTTAAATGCTAAATCTGTCCAGAGTTGTTCCAACCAAAATTTATGTTTGTTAAACGGCGAAAAAAGTTGTTCACGTGATTCTACTCGTCGTTCTGGTCCATCTACATATATGGCTCATCTCCAACGGAGCTATGGTTAATTAACTACGACCTAAACCGTTTTTATCATGTCGACACACAAACCGATGCAAACAACACATTTAAGTATTTTTATCATGCATGAAAGTTGGAAAATATTAATCTACGTAAAATTCTACGTGTTGTACATATATAAAGTTTTTCAATCCGTCACGCGGTTTAAAAGTTACGGGCGTTTAAAAAAAATAGGCATCTAAACTAAAATTAAACAAATTCATAGGGACACAGGAAAAAAATAAGTGGGCCGAATCTAGAGGCATAGTGCCACCCAGCAGCATATCAGGCCCGTGAGCATGTGACAACGTTCGAGAAAAATAGAGGCACAAAAAATATGC
Organism: Hordeum vulgare subsp. vulgare; assembly: GCF_904849725.1. Taxonomy (NCBI): domain Eukaryota; kingdom Viridiplantae; phylum Streptophyta; class Magnoliopsida; order Poales; family Poaceae; genus Hordeum; species Hordeum vulgare. Next base: position 228,165,254 of record NC_058523.1, on the reverse strand, counting down.
GGCGCCTCGGACTCGATCCAAAGACCTCCCCTGGAGGGTAGACCTGTGGGTTGACCAGCTCAGCTACGGCTTGCTCGTGTACAAAAACTAGTGCTAATATGATCTTATCTATGTGCAACAGAACAGATCTAGGATAAAATACGAAGCTCCAGATCGAAACTCACAACGAGAAACACAGACGACGCCATGGCGATGCTGGAAAAGGGCGAGGGGGCGCGGATCCATTCGCACGGCTTTGAATCCACTCGGAGTTGGGGCGCGGTCCCACAGCAGGGTGCTCCATCGAAGCCACGATCAAGCCTAGAGCTCCTGACCAGAGAAACCAGAGAGGGAGAGATGAGCATGAGCAGGAGAAGAAGAAATAGGAGGGATGGGGCATTGGGGCTCTTGCACCGGACCTGGAAGGCGATGTGGCAGAAGCGCGCGTAGGTCCTGGCGCGATGAAACCTCGAGCTCCATGGACGGAGCACAACGGCTGGAGAAGCTCGGTGCAGCGTTGGAGGCTGCTGCAGGGGAGGTCCAACGGGACCGTATCGAGCGGCTGAGGACACGCGAGCGAGGAGCTCCCGGCTGCGCTCGGGGCTGACGACGCGCTCGGCGTGGTTCCCTCAAACGACCGTGGCAGGGATGACCTTGGCGTGCTACGGCTACTGCTCCGTGCCAGCCCAAGCCCCTGCAAGATGAGGCGGAGAGAGGATGAGAGGGAGGGGAAGGAGAAATACGGAAAGAGGAGGAGCAGGGCGGTGCGGTCGTGGCTACGGGCGTCAAACGCGGGGAGCTGCGGGCGACAGAGGCATCCGCGGCTCGGCACGCACGGAGGAGAAGGTCGAGGCGCGGGGAGCTGTGGATCGAGCATTGGAGGCAGGCGCAGGTGAGGGATCAAGTGGGTGGCTTGCTTTAGTTGGGCAGCTGCGAAAATCAAGGGAGGTGGTCGTGATCTGGTTGGAGGAATGGATCAGGAGGGATCCCGAGGTAGGAGGGGATTGGCGGTGGGTGGATGGGACTTGGTAGGCTAGGGTCTAGGGTTTGCTCGGGTTCCGTATATAAATAGCGGGGTTGATTAGTTGAACGGATCCTCACACTCCGAAGCGGTCGGGACTCTATCGAGACGAAGCAAACGGGAAAGAAGAATCAACACACGATATTCACCACGGCAAATGCACGACATGATGCACACCCTAATATGATGCATCTCCAGTTCAATTATGCAAGGCATGACATGGAAATTCACATCACGCAAACACTACACATAAAGTGAAGTTAATTATGCAACGAGTTGCATATTGACAAAACTCCACGTTTAATTATTTAGTTCACCCCCATTTATTAACACGACAATATTGAAATGTTGTTAACATGGCACGGGGTGAAGCACAAATTAAACTACCTATCTAGGCATTTTAAATGAGGCCGGAAACGACATATAGCGTCTCCGAAATGACCCCATACGTTAAATTCTAAATCTGTCCAGTGTTTTCCTAATCACAATTTATGTTTGTTAAATGGAGAAATAAAGTTTTCCATGTGACTCTACTTGTCGTACTGGTCCATTTACATATATGGCTCATCTCTAACGGAGCTACGGTTAATTAACTACGACCTAAACTGTTTTTATCACATCGACACACAAACCGATGCAAACAACACATTTAAGTATTTTTATCATGCATGAAAGTTGGAATATATTAATCTACGTAAAATTCTACACGTTGTACATATATAAAGTTTTTCAATCCGACGCACGGTTTAAAACTTACGGGCGTTTAAAAAAAATAGGCATCTATACTCAAATTAGACAAATTCAAGGGACATAGGAAAAAAAATAAGTGGGCCAAATCTGGAGGCATGGTACCACCCAGAAGCAGACCAGGCCCATGAGCATGTGACGACGTTCAAGAAAAAAACAGAGGCACAAAAAATATGGGGCGCCTCGGACTCGATCCCAAGACCTCCTGGTTGGTAGAGCCGTGGCTTGACTAGCTCAGCTACGACATGCTCGTGTACATAAACTAGTGCTAATATGATCTTATCTATGCGCAAGAGAACGGATCTAGGATAAAATACGAAGCTCGAGATCGAAACTCACAACGATAAACATAGACGACGCCATGGCGATGTTGGAAAAGGGCGAGGGGGCGCGGATCAATTCGCACGGCTTCGAATCCACTCGGAGTTGGGGCGCGGTCCCACAGCAGGGTGGTCCATCAAAGCCATGATCGAGCCTGGAGCTCCTGACCAGATAAATGAGAGAGGGAGAGATGAGAATGAGAAGCAGAAGAAGAAACGGGGAAGGAGAGGAGGGGATGGGGCTCTTGCACTAGACCTGGAAGGCGTTGTGGCAGAGGCGCGTGTAGGTCCGGGTGCGACGGAACCTCGAGCTCCATGGACGGAGCACAACGGCTGGAGAAGCTCGGTGCAGTGCTGGAGGCTGCACGGGAAGTCCGACGGGACCGGATCGAGCGGCTGAGGACATGCGAGCGAGGAGATCCCGGCTTTGCTCGGGGCGGACGACGCGCTCGGTGTGGTTCCCTCAAACGACCATGGCAGGGATGACCTTGGTGTGCTACACCTGCTGCTCCATGCCGGCCCGAGCCCCTACGAGATGAGGCAGAGAGAGAGAGAGGATGAGAGGGAGGGGAAGGAGAAATACGGAAAGAGGAGGAGCAGGGCGGTGCGGTCCTGGGTACGGGCGATGAACACGGGGAGCTGCACGCGATGGGCGCATCCGCGGCTCGGCTCGCACGAAGGAAAAGGCGAGGCGCGGGGTGGTGTGGATGGAGCATTGGAGGTAGGCGCGGGTGAGGGATCAAGTGGCTGGCTTGCTGTGGTTGGGCGGCTACGAAAATCAAGGGAGGTGGTCTTGATCTGGTTGGAGGAATGGATCAGGAGGGATCCCGAGGTAGGAGGGGATTGGCGGCGGGCGGATGGGACTTGGTAGGCTAGGGTCTAGGGTTTGCTCAGGTTTCATATATAAATAGCGGGGTTGACTAGGTTTGAACCCTCCGATCTAAATCAGATGGTCGCGATTAAATAGGTTAGGGGATTCAACTGAAAAACCGATGACGCTTTGCGGTAAAACGGGGTTGATCGGGATCCAGTGGTGACGACCGCCCGGTTCGGGTCCGGGGGATGTTCTGGACTAGGTTGCGGGTAGGTCGGTGCATTGTGCAGAGGGGCTAGGCGGATATGAGAGGGGAACGGGCACCCGACATGATACGTTAAAACACCGAAAAACCGTCTGCCGATAAACCGATGACGGTGCCGCTACTGTCGACCATTCGGGTATCAAACGAACTTAGATTGCGACTATATTTGGCAGGTGCTATACCTACACTAAAATAAGACCGCACGCCAAGTTTCAACCCAATCCAAAAATATTTTATACGCACATTGAAAAACAATATTTAATCGATGACGCGGTCGCGTGCGTGTATGGTTGGGCTCAAGATGGTCAGGGACAAACACATGGAGAACTGGCAACTAAATAACGGACGCAGGATTTAAAAACTGACGGCAACGGAGTGCCGATGCAATGCGGATGATGCGAATGACGCGATGATGAGTGCGACAAACAAATCAGCTGCACGACGAAAACGGAATAAAGGGAGAATCTTCTGGAGGGTCGGTCTCGGGCTGTCACATCGATGATGGGGGAGCTGAAATTCTTCTTAGGTCTTCAAAATCGTCAACAACGCAATGGCATCTTCGTATCACAGGAGAAATACCGCAAATATGTTCAGAGGAAATTCGACATGCATGAATTCAAAGATGCCAAGACTCCCATGCCTACCAACGGCCACCTCTACACTGACGCAAATGGTAAGGAATTCGATCAGCAGGTATTTACTATATTTATGTGCATCTAGGCCGGATATAATGTTTAGTGTTTGCATGTGTCCACGTTTTCAAGCAAAACCGAAGGAATCACACCATAAGGCTGTGAAGCATATTCTTCGATACTTAGCTCACACACCAATACTAGGATTATGGTACCCCAAGGGCTCAAATCTTCATCTTGTGGGATATTCTCATTCTGACTATGCTGGTGACCGTGTGGATCGCAAGTCAACTTTTGGCACTTGTCATTTCCTCGGAAGATGATTAGTCTGTTGGTCCTCAAAGAAGTAGAATTGTATTTCTCTCTCCACTGCCTAAGCTGAGTACATTGCTGCTGGATCATGTTGTGCTCAATTGCTATGGATGAAGCAAACCCTCAAAGACTACGACATCAACATGAAGAATGTGCCTCTCTATTGCGACAATGAGAGTGCAATCAAGATTGGATACAACCCAGTACAACACTCGAAGATTAAGCACATTGAGATTCGTCATCATTTTCTTCGGGACCATGTCCTCAAGGGAAATATCATCATCGACCATGTCAAGACTGACGATCAACTAGCTGATATCTTCACTAAGCCCTTGGATGAGAAAAGGTTTTGCAAGTTGCGGTGTGAGCGAAATATCTTAGAATCTTCAAATGTTTTGCAAAAACATGCACACCTACTAACACTTACGCAAAATTGATGAATTAGATGTGCAACACACGAAGAATCGATTTTCTTCAACCAATGAAGAATATCACTCTTAGTGTGAGGAAATTAATGAAGAATTTGGTTCTCACGGCCCTATGACAATTGTACGCGGCGCCTAAAATCATCATTCTTATACGGTGGGTCACGCCACCACCCAACTTTGAAATTCCTCAAGTTGATTTTCTTCAAAGTTGTTTTTCCTCAAGTTGATTTTCTTCGAAGTTGTTTTTTTAAACTTGTTTTTATTCAAAGCTGAAATTCATCAACCTGACACTTTGTCAGAAAATCCTCAAGTTAGTCAAAATCTTCAAAACACTTGATAATTTACATTTGCCTAGATTTATATATATAGACTGCGATTTCAAAGTCCTCAACAACATTCACTTATAGATATTTCTTCAATTTGATATTTCATCTAAGTGAATGTGATCGGACCCTACTCCCCCCTATGCTTTACTCACTCAGTCTATTCAATTCTTCATATGCGTTCTACTTGAAACTGTGTTCAAAATCCTCACTGTGTCCTCGTCAACTGATGATTTTGCAACAAAATCCTCAAATCCTCAAAATGATTTTTATATTGTTACACAGTAACTGAACAACACTTCCCATAATCATATAAGCACGATCTCCACCGCTTTAAACTCTGGCTAAACGTGTCATGCGGAGACGAATAGGCAAGGGTAGTTCGTTCCGAAAGTATCGGCCGGACAGTTTTCACCTGAGCTATAAATATGCCCTTACCCCTTCTGTCCAGACTCTTCGTTCTCTCTCGACCTTCTCCTCGCCACAAACAAAAGCTAGCGCCACCGCTAGAAATCTCGTTGCTGACACGGAACAATTTCACTGCCTCGACCTCTCCGGCGCTGAGCTCATGCTGGAAGCGGAACTTCTTCATGTGTCGCCACCGTAGCCGTCTTCTGCCGCCAAGTTAGGGCGCAGCGGACTCGAACTGAAGAGCATCTACTGTTGCTCCCACTGTTCTTCGTGCTTGCCATATAGGGTAAATAAAAACCTATTTTTACTGTCCCTTTTGATCTACTATTTTACCTTAGATTCAAGAAATCTGTTTTTCATAAGTGTCTATCCACCTCGCACACTCTATTCCTCAAATACATGATGAATTTCACTAAGCCACTAAAATTCTTCACGTGATTCCTCAATTGTGCAAATTTTCGAATCTGTACAACTTTGGAACCCAAGATCAGAGTGCTTAGACAAATTCCTCAACCCACTGGTCAAATTCCTCAACTTTTAAAATTTCAATTTCTTCAAATCTGAGAACGCTTATGACCTCTCCAAATTCCTCACACCTATACTCTGTTCACAGGTACAAAATGTCAGCTGATGAATCTCTAGGTTGTCATCAACTTAACTCATTTGCAACATTTCTCGAAGAAACTTTGCCAGTGTCATCAGAATCCTCAAGAGTGCAAATTCCTCTACAAAAGCCTTAGCTGAAGAAAATGGAAGATGACAGAAAGAAAAAGGGTGGCAAGAAAGTCAAACAAAATATTGACGATTATCCTGAGGAGAAAGACAAACACTTGTCTAAGCTTCAGACTTCAAAAGATAGAACGCAGGTGGGCTAAGGAGTGGAAGGAATATGCTTCGTCACTCCAAAGTATGCGAAGAAATTCACCCTCAAGCCACCTGGCAGAAGGCCTCCTCTCAAGGATCATCAGGTTGCATATCCTTCAAGCATCAAAATATTGACGATTATCCTGAGGAGAAAGACAAACACTTGTCTAAGCTTCAGAAGAAAGCAGAAGCTGCAGTGAGGAAATTCAATGAGGAATCTGCTACTGCCACTGCAGCCACCTCTTTTGTTGATGAAGCTTCTAGCTCAACTTTTCCTCAAGTGAAGTTTGTGCCACAGAAACCAAAGGATTCAAAGCCTAAAGAGAAATTGCTTCAGAAGGCTGCGCGTGCGCCAAATCACTCAACAGCCACACAGGCTTCAAAGCCTGAACACAAGAAGATTGTCAAGCAACAGCCTGCTCACTCCAGCTCCTCGGTACCATCTGCCACGAGCTCAGAGACAAAGTCTTCATCAACACCATTGAAACCTAAAATGATTGCTGGAAGAGGCATTAGACCCAGCCCAAGCAAAGTCATCAGAGTCCTTTCTGCATCAGAAGGAAGTGATGAATTTGATGATGAAACTCTTCAGGCCATCATCTGAAACAAGCAGGAACGCGTCACACAAGCTTCAGGCAATGTTATTCCTCTTTCCATGGACCCAAATGTCCTGTTGGACTACATCAATGTCTCGTATGATGACCCTAACACACCCATTGATGACTTGAAGGTTCCCCCGGTATCAGCCATATGGTGGCCAAATTCATCAATGAGGCCAAATGGAAGGAGACGCAAGCCAAGCAAGCAAAGGCTGCAAAGCTGAAGAAGGAGAAATTCCTCAGACAGAATCTCCTAAACCTGACGCCTGTTGCTCTTGTGTCAACCCAGGTGGAACTGAAGACTTTGACCGACAAGTATACCAAACTATCTGATCGTCGAAGTCTCAAGTCCAATTTCATCAAGTTCGCAACCAATGCAGTTGATGAATGCAACAAGAAGGCTACTCCTCCAGCAAAACCAAAGCAGCCTGAGTAGCCTGATCCCAGCTATTCTATTCAGCTCACTTAGGAAGATGAAGAAGAATAAACACCTACCGAGGAATTGCCTCAAAAAGCCGTGATGATGCACCGGTTATTGAGTAAATATCTAAGGACATTCCAGCTAATGAATCTGTGCCAGCTGATGAATCTACACCAACTAAAGAAAATGCATCAGCTGAGGAAACCGCGAGGACTGATACTGCACCAGCTCCTGAAGAGAAAATTTCTTCACCTCAATCCTCAAAGGTGAAGAAAATAGTTCCGTCTGCATCAGACGTGAAGAAAACCAAGGCTGCTGAGAAAGAAGAAAAGAAAAGAAAAGCTTATTTAACCCCAGAATCATCAGAGGCCAATCGCCTCAAAACACTTGATGAAACTGCTCCATTGGATGATGTGCCTCTAAAGATAGCTCCCTCATACACTATGACCCCCTTCGGAATTGACTATGTCATTCCTGAAGAAGAAGATGAGGAGATTCCGGTTGATGAGGAAATGAAAGACGCTGATTCTGACGAAACCATGGATGAGGAAATTCAAAATGATGATATTCCTCAGTCCTTCATTCCTCATAAGACGCGTGAAGAACCTGCTCAAGGATCAGCTGCAACAGCTAAGATTTTGCCTCCGCCACCAAGCAAATTCCTCAAGCTGAGGAACATCCTCAAGACAAGGAAAATCCTCATGCTGAGGAAAATCCTCAATCAGAGCAAAATCATCAACCAGAGGAAAATCCTCATCCTGAAGAAAATCATCACCCTGAGGAACATGCAGAAGAGAATGCTCTCGCACCCAATACAGAAACTGCTATTGTTGTGGTCAACACTGAAACATCAATGATATTATCTCCTCAACAAAAGCAGCGTAACCTTCACCTAGTGCAAAATCAGCCTTTTTTCAAAGAGGCCAAAGTTTCAGAAGGAAGCGTTCTATGAAGAACTGATGTATTTCATTGGCGACAATCCTTATGACAAGCTTCACATCAGGCACATGAAGTTTTGGACAAGGACTCATCTCAACTACTATGCCTCTGTGCTCTGTGGAAGAAACAAAATATTTCAGCACAGGCATATTCCTCATGTTGAGTTGGAAGAAATTCCTAGCTTGGCCCGAGTCCTCAACGTTCTTCATGAAGCCGGACTGCTACCTCTCTGCACAGATATCTGTGATTGGAACAGTGATATCATTCTTCAATTCTATGCAACTTTGCACATCTCTAGAGACCCGAAGGATATCAACACTTGGGTGCTGGACTGGATGACTCAGCACACACATTACAAAGCCCCTTCTACTGAGCTGCTGCGAGTACTTCCGGTGTCAATTCTCTCAGAACATGTTGTGATGATGTATGATGAATGGGAGTTGCCCAACAAACTGATGGAAGTCCTCATGAAGCCTTTGGCCAAAGATCAACCTCCAAGAACGACATTTCTGGTTAAACATTTGAAGTATGAAACCAGGACTGTCTACAGGATTCTGTGCAGTGTCATTGCTCCAATCAAGGGCCATGATGGTGAAGAAGATGTTGTAGGCATCATGAAGAATATCCTCTTCAACATCATCCATGGCATTCGAATAAACCTTCACGACTTCTTCCTGAGGACTCTGGCTGACAATGCTATGTCACCCTTTGACCTAAAGACTTACGCTCCATGGATCATGAGATTCATCAGACGCAGGTCAGGCATCAACTATCATGCTGATTTCAACAATCACATTGGATACATGCCTCCTATCAGAGTCAACAAGAAGACTTTTGAGCCTGTTGAAGGAAAAGGAAAATATGTCATCGATGAATGGAGTCGGCCCCTTGATGGCCAGTTTCGTGAACCAGATGCATATTATTCATGGTATGATACTGAAACTCAGGAGCCACCTAGCGTAGTTGCCCCAAGGGTGATGACAAACCGAGAACTACTCCTCGGTCTTCATCAGAAGGTCAATCGCAATCACAAATGGGTCAAACGTCAATTCAGTACCATTGTGAAAACCCTCAGTGAGACTCAGAATGCAGTGAAGAAAAATCACTACTATCTTCATGAGGTTTTTGATCGCACCTGGGCCACTTTGGCTCATTTGAAGACTCAAGAAGAACTTGATGAATTGGAATTAACTCAGGACTTCGACTGGTCGTGGCCTCCCGAGAGGAAATTCAAGCCAATCCTAGTTCCAGACCTTGAGGATAGCTCCTTTTCTTTATTCAGCACTGCAGAATGTGATGAAGAACAAGAAGACACTGCCAATGGCCCAAGGAGGAAGCCCGTCGGCAAGAATCCTCAAGCGTCTTCTTCATCAGCCAAAAAGTGAAAGTCTTCAAGGGACGTTAGTCCTCAGTTTTGTCCCTTTTCGTCACATGATGACAAAGGGGAGAAATCTAAGAGTTAGTCCTCATGCGGGATATATTTTGGGACTTATGAACTTTATTAAGTTACAAACTCTTGGCTCTTCTGAAGTGTTTTATGTAATGAGTTGTAACTTAAGCCCGATGGTACTCTAACGTTTTTTGAACGTTTTTCTTCGCATGCTTTTTCTCAAAATATTAACGCACGCATGCTCAAATTCGTCAGATACCATTTCTCGTCATGCATTCTCAAATTATTCATATTATATGTCATATGTATGCATGATTTACAAGACTCACGGGCAGATCTCCATGATATAAATCATCAATGTGCATTTGCTGTGAAAAGCAAAATCATCAAGACATGCACATCAAGCAAATTCCTCAAATGAGTATTTACACTTCATATTTTTTATCCCCGTTGAAGACTTAACCTAATTGTCATCAACCACCAAAAATGGGGAGATCGTAAGTGCATCTAGTGCCCCTTAGTGATTTTGGTGGTTTGAAGACTTATAGGTTTAGTATCTAATGTGTTCATGAGTGTACACAGGATCTATAAGTCGCTGAGGAGTTTGAAATATACGACGAATATCGACCCCTAAAAATGTATATCTTCGGATGAAGAAGTTGGTCATCTGCTGAAGACTTTGATCGCGAAGAAATTGCGATGAAATTGATATTCCTCATGAAGATATTGAAGATGAGGAAATCGGTGTATCCTGAAGAAAAACGATTCGAAGACTTTGAAGCGAGAAGATTTATTATTTCTGTTTCATTTTCTTCACTCTTGAGTCATAGGAACACCGTACTGTTAAAGGGGGTCGAGGTAACACTTCGGAATGAATTTCCTCATGATGCTCAACCCAAGCTTAATCCTACCAAAATTTTCAAGTGAGGAATATGAGATACATGAGGACTCTCATAGTTGAGGGTCCCGACCGTTGCCGCAATTCACGCCACATCACCGATCTTATCCACACCAACGGTCATATTATTTAAGGGCATTAATGTCAAATCATGTCGGGATGCTCCCAGGTTATAAATAGCCCGCCCCCACCCCACAACCATTAGCTCGTTGGCTGCTCCGCAAGAAACTGACACTTGTCATTGAGAGCAACCCGAATTCCTCAGAGTCTTCGAGAGTAAATCATCAGTGAGGAAATACCCCAAACACCAAACCACAAACCAAAAACCAAGTGATTGAGCATCACTGAAGAATTTGTTCATGTGTGGAACGGAAGCCTTTTACCTTTGAGGACTATGCATCCTCCAGACGATTAGGCGTCATGGTTTAGGGCAATCTAGTAGTCAATTGTGGATCGCCGGGTGACCAAGTTTGTGAGGGTTTGGAAGTCTTCCCTGAAGACTTACCACGAGTGTTGGGCGACGACTGTGTGTTCTTAGCTCAAGGAGAATACGGTAGGGACTAGGTGTCCCGGGACTGTGTGTCCTTTGGTTTCAATACCAAGCCGCTCCAAACCAGACGTACAACTCTCACAACAGTTGGAACTGGGTCATCAACCATTTTCTTCATTGTGATACGTGTTCTATTTCTTCAACTCTTTTAATTCCTTAATATTGTATGTTGAAGATTTTCATTGTCACTGTTTGAAGAATTTGCTGAAGACTTTCTCTGAAATTCCTCAACCTCAAATTCTTCACGCGAGTTAATCCTCAACTACTTTCTCTGTGCGTGCATACTGTGCAAACTGTTTTTCATATTCCTCATCTTGAAAACTGTTTTAGTGATACTTTGCACCCCTGATCCTTTGTTGTTTCCGCTGCAAGTTAGTCATCAGTGAGTAATTTCCTGAAAAGGAATTTTCTCAGTGTTGAAATTCTAAAAATCTCCTATTCACCCCCCTCTAGTCAATATAACGCACTTTCAGATAATTAAGAGTGTCGACCCCAACGAGGAGGAGAAGTAAATGATAAGTAGTTTCAGCAAGATATTCTCTACAAGTGTTGTAAGTAACAGCGATAAATTTTTTTGTAGCAGGATAATGCGTAAGAAGTGACAAGTAACCATAGTAGAAAGTGGGCAGCAAGATAGCCCAATCCTTTTATAGCAACGTACAGGCCTGAAATTACTCTTATATGATGCAAGCGCTCTCAAGGACACATGGGAATTCCTGTCTAGTCATGTTCATCATGTATGAGTTGATTCACGTTTGTCACATAGATATTTTGATATGTAGGTGCACCGGTGCTAAGATGTTGTTCTTACTTGAACAAACAACTCACTTGTGAGTACCCCCTCTCGCAAGCATCCACAACTACAAAATAATAATTAAGATAAATCTAACCATTGCATGAAGCATGTGGATCCAGATCAGCCCCTTTTGAAGCAACCCATAAAATGGGGTTTAAGCTTTTGTCACTCTCACAACCCATTATCTACTTGTTACTCCACAATGCCTTCCCTTAGGCCCATAACTAGGTCAAGTGTCATGTATTCGACGTTCACATGACACCACTATGAGAAGCAAGAACACACACATCATCAAAATATCGAACGAATACTAACTACACATGATTACTCATAACAAGACTTCTCCCATCTCCCGACGAACATTAATAACTACTCACACCAAATCAACATTTTCAATATCAGAGGTATGATGATGGTGATTAATGATCTAAGCATAACACCTTCCACCAAGTATACCAACAAGCATCAAATACAATATGTAATCAACACTTCTAGTAACCCACATGTACCAATATGAGGTTTTGAGACAAAAATTGGTCCTCCCTCAAAGGAGAAAGTGTTGGTGATGATGATGGCTTCGATCACCCTTCCCTGAGGGAAGTTTCCCTGACAGAATCTTTGTGCAGGAGAGCAAAAGGGCCTCTGCCCAGGTTTCCGCTTCGAGACAGCGGTGCTTCATACCGAAAGTATCCTTATGGTCTTTTCTAGGGTAAAACACGCCATATAGGAGAAGAGGGGGGCCCCACAAGCCATCAGGGTGCGTCCCGTAGGCTTGTGGCCACGAGGTGCCCCCCCCGCTGCTATATCTTTTGCCCAATGATTCTCATATATTCCATAAAATTTTCTGTGAAGTTTGAGATCATTTGGAGTCCAACGATTTTTCAGCCTTTTTCTGTTTTCAGGTCAACGATTCCAGTTTCAAGTAGTTTCCCTCACTCTGACGTACCTTGCATATTTAGAGAGGAGAAGCATAAGAATTGTACCATAATGTGGCATAATGTACAATAATAACATAAATATCAAGAAGAATTCATTGTGCAAAATGGACGTATCAGGTTCGGAGGAGCTGTCACAGTCGGCTTGGAACCACCCGACCCTTTTCTATCGCAGACACGAGCACTCGGCTTGTGACGCACGTTACAGCGGCCTTCAGTCAGGACGTCCTCCCACGGAGATGACTTCCACCTCGTCTCCTTCCTTGGAGTCGTCATCGTCACCCTTGGGATCATTATCTTCGCCGTCATCACCATCGTCTTATTTCCCCTCGACATCCAGGCGCTTTATGTCACTCGATACGTCCATGAGTGCGTGCTCAATGACCGACACCATACTGATCATCTCCGCGAAGCTTTGCCAAACGAAGAAAGCAATGGAGTCAACTACAATTCATTAATATCAAAAAAGCACTCAGATCTTGAACACTCGGAATTACCTCGATTAGTGCATGCTCTTTGTTGAAATGAGCTATCACTCGGATACCTTGGGGTTGTCGTGCTCTGCAGTTAAGGCCAGGAGCTTGGCCTCTAGCGTCTCCGTGTCAAACTCCTTCGGGTGGACTCGTGTAGAGTCACTTGGCCCCTCATACTACCCTATCGGGTGGGCCCTTTCCTGCAGGGGTTGGATCCTGTATTAAATGAAAACCTATAGTAGGTCCATCCCATTGACTCCCTTCGTCACTATGGCCATGAGGGATATAATAAGAATATGAACTTTCGTCTCCTCCTCCTTGGACATAATCAAGGATGGAAGGGACCACACTCATTCTGCCGAGTACGATGGGAGGCCCGAACGACAGCCGACAACAGGGACATTTTTGCAGTAAAACCAAGTGTCCTGCCACCCCTTCACCAAATAGGGAAATGACATGCTAGGAAAACTACTCTTTCCCCTAAGTTGGATACCTAAACACCCCCATTGCTAATTTGCGTCAGTTTTCTCTCCACTCAAGGAAGCCTTTTTCATGGTCATGTCCCGAAAAGTGAGAAAGTGCTTGAAGAGCCCCCGGTGAGAGGGGCTGCCTATCAAGTTTTTGCACAGGGAGATAAAGGCTGGTAGGTAGGAGACGACACTTGGGGGAAGGTTTTGGAGTTGCCACCTAAAGAAATCGAGAAAGACTCAGAAAAAGGGATGCGAGGGCAAACTAAAACCTTGCTCGATGTGCGTCATCAGAAGCACTCACTCACCCCCTTGCAGCCATGGCTCGAGCTCGCCCGCCTCCGGCACACTCTAGCTTTCGGTAGCCATGAGCTCCTGGCTCTCCAATTCCAGCAGACGGGCCTCCGTGACAACCGATGAGGTCCTGTCGCCCTAGAGCCGGCTGTACGAGGCATTGGCGCTCGATGAGGATCCTCTCGACCCCTTATTTGCCCGCTCGAGCTTTGTAGTCGGCCCCTTTGCCATATCTCCAGAGAATATTGGCGCTAGGGGAAATCACAAGGTGGAGGAGTGCGGTGGAACAAGGCACAGTTGCAGAGCTGGAAATGGGGGGAGGGGATCTGGAGCCCTCTCGCCCTAACATCTCGCCTCTTATATCAAGGGGAGATGGATCCTCAGCCATCAATTGGTGGGTGCATCGAGATCCACAAATCCCCACCCGTCACTCCATGGGCCTCGAGAGATCCACGAGATCGAGAGCACATGACAAACATGGCACATGGCGGAATTACGGAGAGAAAATCTAGGCGTAATGCCGCACTTTCCCCACTACCGCGGCATAACCACTTCTACGCGTGTCTTCTAGAATTCAAAACCACGAACATCCAACACAATTCAACCCAAGTGATTTCCTCTGCCTTCTTTCCTAAAAAACGCACACCTCGGTCTGCTGAAGGCCCTCTACGGGCCCTCACTTACTTGGTCGAACACTAATCCAACTGACTAAGGAGCTCGCCAGGCACACGAGGAGGACCGGTCCTCACTCCTACATGGTTGTTTGAAATTCATGGCATGTCCACATATCTCCCGACAGAGAATCAGGTTCCATCAGTTTGCATGCGGCAGTCCGCCCAATCCAATCATTTGGAAATTCTTAGTCATGAATCCAATGTGTTTTCCTCTTGGACTGGAGTGAGGAAGACCTTTAGATGAATTCGGGGCACCCTCGAGATGTCGAAGTCACTCCAACGGTGTCATCCACTCGTCCACCTAAACCTCAGCTGATTCGGGGCTAACGATGGGGTCACCTACTAGTGGTAGGGTCATGGACCATACATCCACGGCCCGCCGAAGGCCCCATGATACATCTCCAACATATCTATAATTTTTTATTCTTCCATGCTGTTATATTATAATTTTGGAATACTTTTAGGGTATTGTTTACCAATTTGTATTATTTTTTAGCACTAACCTATTGACCCAGTGCCGAGTGCCAATTGCTATTTTCTGCATGTTTTTCACCTTTTAGGTTCTCCATACAAAACGAAGCCCAATTGACCTGAAAGTTTTTGTTGTTTTTTTATGGACCAATATAATACCGAGGAGTATCGAAAGAAGGCTCAAGGCCGCATGCGGCGCCCACAAGCCAAAAGGGCATGACCTGGGGGCATCCTGATGGCTTATGCCTCCGTCGTGGATCTCTCGACTGTGTTCTCTGGCTTATAAATTCCCTTATACCCTAAAAACATCACAGGAGTCCCGAAACACTTTTACGCTGCTGCAAGTCTCTATTCTGACGAGAGGCCATCTGGAGCTCCGTTCCGGCACCCTACCGAAGGGGGACCTATCTTGGAGTGCCTCTTCATTAACCTTTCCGCCCTAACGATGATGTGTGAGTAGTTCAGCAGACCTACGGGTCCATGGCGAGTACCTAGATGGGAATCTCTCTCTCTCTCTCTCTCTTTGATGTTCAATACAATGATCATCACATGTTTGTATTAATCCATATGATCTAGATCCTTTTCTGCGGTGTGTTTGTTGGCATCCGATGAATTGTGGGTTTATGTTCAAATTTTTCATGATAAATATTTGAGTCTGCTCTGAATACTTATATGATTCTTATGTGCATGAGTATGATAGCTTTGTAATTCTTTCTGATCTATTCAAATAGTTTGGCCAACTAGATCATTATTTCTTCGGTGAGAGAGCTGAGTTATGGCATATTCAACCTGGCGAATTTCTATATCCAAGTGACAGAAGGGCACAAGATGTATCTTTGTGTCGCTTCTACTAAGGATAAAACAATGGGGTTTATTCATATTGCTTGAGTTTGCTTACATCATGTCATTGTTCTCCATGATTACTCTATTTTAGTTAATACACTAGATGCATGCTGGATAGAGGTCGATGAGTCGAGTAATAGTAATAGGTATAGGAAGGAGTTGGCCTACTTATTTGTGGACATGATGCTTATATACACGTGATCATTGTCATGAACATCACATAACTATCCGCTTTTCTGTTAAATGCCCAACAGTAATTTTTTTACCCACCGTATGCTATTTTTCACGAGAGATGCCATTAAGGAAACGTATGCTCCCAGGTCTATTCACAACATATCAATAAAAACTTCAATATCTTGCTTCCATTTACTTCTTTTCTTTTATCTTGCTATTTACAATTATCTACACACCTCACTTACTTGAAAATAACGAGACCAAGGGGATTAACAACCCTCTTGCCCGCGTTGGGTGCAAGTTGTTTGTTCTTTTGTGTACAACCACTGAATACGGTTGTGGTTGATATTTCTATTGGTTTGATAAACCTTGGTTTCATAACCGAGGGAAATACTTACCCATATTGTGCTGCAATAACCCATTCCTCTTCACGGAAAACCCAACGCAGATCGCAACTATTAAGAAGGATTTCTGGCATCGTTCACGGGGAATATCATCACCAACTACCAAGTAACTCCATGCAAATTTTCTTTCACTTATTCTTCTTTTTTATCTTCTACAACAGTTAGTTTGTATCATAAAAATAAAAAAATAAAAAAAATTAGCATTGCTTGCTTAGCTCGTCACTAGATTATATCTTCGCTCTCTAGTTTGCTTGTCTTGCTTGTTACTTTGCTTGCTCGAAAACCATGTCTCATGATACTACTAAGTTGTGTGACTTCTTGTGACAGCCCTAGTGCACACCTTTCCTTTTATGTAACCTTTCCATGTATGGCACCTTCAAACATGGCATGTTGTGATTGAAATGAAATGAGTTTTGCTTCCTTCTCTTGTGCATCCTGGCATCATAACATATCATCTTGTTGCCTTGTGTTGCATCTTGTCTGTTGGATGTGTGAGTGTTAGTAGTTGTGCTTGGTTGTGTAAGTGGATCCACCAAATGCTTCTCCTCAAAACCTCGTTTCATCAAATATTGCAAATCGCCTTCTCTTCCCAATTTATTAGTTGTGATAAAATTTTATGTTCTCCTCTTTTAAAAAGGTTGGATCTTCCTCTAATATCCTATAAGGGTTTGTGGTTGTGTCACTTAGTGTCATGTGGTGTATTTTGTTTTTTCTTTTGTTGGTTTTTGCAAACACATACCTTATGGTATTATTGGTGTTTATTTTTATTTTTGCTAAAAATCCTACTTCTATTTTTATAAAATAGGGGTCATTTTTGTGAGTGCGAAACATATTTTCCTTTCCCTTCATATCTTTCAGAGCAGTGGGGTTTTATTATTTTTTTAGCTGCTCTTTAAAAAACAAAAGCAAATATTTTGTCTTAAAAAAGAGAGGGGCTGGTCTCCTGGGCCTTTTCCCCTCTCCTTGCGCAGCCCAGCAGCCACCAGTGAGCCCAAAGCACGACCGCGTTGTCCTCCTATGTACGATAGGCTATCCACAGCACCCACATCGAGGTGCTCGTTGATTTGACGGCCGTTCGGTGTCCAATAGGCCTTTTTATCTTGCCCTAGACCTAGGACGAACCCCCATCTCTCCATTCCTCCCTATTGCACCTCATGCCGCCGCTCTAGTAAGGCAGCCCGCTCCCCGCCGTCACCATGCTCCCAGTACTCCAGCCGAGCTTCTGCTCGAGCACGGGGTGACCTCCTCGGCCCTTCTCCGTCCTGCTGGCAAAGCGAGAAGGGTCCCCTGCTTCGCCCTCTCCTTCCTCGATGTCAAGGAGGACGCCAAGGACTAGTTCGGCGCCTCCCCCATCGATATCTTCTTCATGCAGATCCAGTCAGCAGCACGCCGTCTTTTCTCCGCTTCCCCGTCGTCGGTTCACTGCTTCCCCGTCATCGTCTGTGTTGGATTTCGGGCTTCACAAAACCCTAAAGATTCGAACTCAGGGGCGTGTACGAAGATCTCTCGTGGGCTCGCCTCACATAGCTTGCTACTCGTTGGGGATGGCAGGGAACTCACTCGATGGCGAGGAAGACACAGAACACGACAGTTTACCCAGGTTTGGGCCGCTGAGAAGCGTAATACCCTACTCGTGCTTTGGTTGATTGCCTCCGTGGAGGTTGGTGGATGAACTAGTACAATGTTCGAGGGCCTCTAGAGGCTGGGTGGCCTTTGTGTGGTGCCAGTGGGTGAATGAATGAATCCCCCCTATGAAGTAACCTACCCTCTATATATCTAGTGGTGGCCCCTGTCCTCTTCCCTTATCATTTCGGCGGGAAGGGATCCCACAACGACCAATTTTGAAGGGGAACAGGGCAACGTGCTCCCCTGCCCAAAGGTGGTGTTCGCCTGCAAAGTGGTTTCCAGCGCTACACTGACGGGTCAAGGGATAACGTGTCTCCTGCAGGCGGGCGGCGATGGTCTTGTTGCACCAGAAAGGAAACCATTGGAAGATGCCTTGGGAACCCCAGTTCTTTCTTGCCCCCTTTGCACTAAAGGGGAAACTGCTCCGTCCTGCTGTCTGCTGCTCGCCTGTCCTTCCTCTGCGTCATCCTTGACTCATCAGGCCAGGTCTTGCCTCGGAATATCCGCCGCTCTGGAGGGGTCCCGATGAGGCCCCCTACGGGTCTTGATGTTGTTCCTCCTCGCGAGGCTTGGCCCCTCGTGAGGACCTTGCCTTGACTGGTGTCGCGCCCGATTGTGCTTTCTTGGTGAAGTGAGCCAGCCCTAGGCCACAGGCAAGCAGGTCTGGGTACCCCCATTCCCAGAACGCCGATAGTAGCCCGCGGGCTCAAGGCATGCTCGGGCTGGCTTCTAGGCGAATCCTTGGGGGCAGCCTGAAGCACCGCGGGCCTTAAATGACTGTGGGCCAGGCCGTTGCGCATCACGCGGCTCATGTCGGGTCTCCCTTGCCTTCTGTGTTCACCCGAGTTATTAGGGACCTGACTCGTTGTGTCCGTCCATTATTGCTTTCCTTTCTCCCACACTTACTCTTCCTCCTCGGTCTCCAACTCCAACTAGCGTCTCCCAAATCCAGCACCGCGTCGTTCCCTTGTCGGTCCAGCAAGCAGAAGCCAGAGATGCAAGGTCCTGCCCCGGCTCCTCCGCTCCTGGAGTGCGCCCTCTCAAATGATGTGGATCTCACCCCCGTGCTCCCATGGACTGCGGCTGAGTCCAACGAGCACAAGCGGACCCTGATCTGGCCTGGCACCATAGCGAAGCGGCTCATGTTGAAGGCGGTATAACCCTTCTTCCTCCATAGCATCTTCGTCGGGCTCGTGTCGCCTTTCTCCTCGTTCTTCACCGCCATCCTGAACCACTATGGGATCCAGGACCTTCACCTCCAGCCCAACTCCATCTTGCTCCTGTTCGTCTTTGCTTTCTACTGCAAGGCCTTCGTGGGCGCGCGGCCTTCAGTAGCCCTCTTTCGCCATTTCTTCAGCCTGCGCCTGCACGACGGCACCTACTTGTCGGCATACGTCTCCTTGGTAGCGGCCCAGGGCAGGAAATTGCTCCTGAAGGCCGGGAAGAAGGTGGAAAACTTCAGGCACCGTTGGGTTCTCATGAGCATCAAGGGCGCCAACCCTCGGCTGGAGGTGCAGATGGGGTTGCCGGAGAAGACTTCTGCATGGAGCTCAATGAAGCTATCCGACCCTCGGGTCGTTCCCATCCTGGAGAGCTTCTCCCACGACATCAGCGCCAAGAGGATGACCGGTGGGATGATAGCGAAGGAATTCTTGGTGCAGCACCTGGCACACCTTCACGCCCATTCCAGGGCCCTTTGGGACTACCAAATCGTTGATGACAAGCTCACGCTCCGGTCCTAGGACCTTCCTACTCGGGAGCTGAACAAGGTCATGGCAACCCTGCTGGGCGGTGACCTTGGTGACCTGCCCGAGGCTCTAGGCCCGCTATACAGTTTCGACGACCGGGCCAACCTGATCGCCGCACTGCCTATCTGCGATGAGCGGGGGATCTCCCAGGCCGAGGGCTCTGGTCCGGTCGAGGTGTCATCGGATGACACCTTCAGTGGGTCGGACTAGGAGAAGACCATCGATGACTGCCCGGCGAGCGCGCCTCTCCCGTTGCAGGCCGTACTTCTGCACGAGCTTGAAGATGATGATGTCACTGGCGAAGTCTTCGCGGTGATCTCCTCGCGCCTGACTAGGATCACCACGGGACCGCGCGCCACGCGGTCCACGAGCGTGCTTGCCCCCCGGAACCATGGTGCTAAGTCGCTCTTGGCGCATCCTACCTCCGCCGGCGGGAAGCCTGAGTCACCGGGCTGGCCCACCTTCGTGGGGGCCCTGTCACCCCTGCCGTCGCCAGGGCGGAGAGCAAGAGGAGATGGGTCGACGTCGATGAGTAAGTGACTCATCTTGGCACACCCCGCGCGTCCATCGTCTGCGCATGGCTGATTCCCTTTTTGCCTGATGTCTAGGGGCGCTGCCTCGCTGGGGGCGGAGAAGAAGAAGGCTGGCGTCAAGCCGAAGGCGACTCCTAACACACCGTCAGCCCTCCCCAACGCATGACCGCCTACCAAGAATTAAGGGAAGGCTCGCGAGGTGACCTCTCAGGACTTGGTCGCCGATCCCCCATATCCCCTAAAGCGTCCTGAGGCGGTCGTGGCGGCGCTATTGCCTGAGGGGCAGGCTCTTGAGGGCTCTCAGTCCATTGATGCGTCAATGCTCGCAATATCCGAGCAGCGTTTGGAGTCCCCTGTCCCTCGCGACACTGACTCCCTGACGACACTGCCCAGGAGAGCACTAGATGCTCCTTAGGGGGAGGTCGAGCGGACTCCGGTATATGTCCAGGGCATCCTGAACAAGGCCTTCGGTGCCATGAGAAAGGTCGAGGTCGTGATGGATGAGGGTGAGAAGGAGGCCAAAGCAGCTCACGCTGCATGCGAGGAGGTGCTGGAGGAAGCCGAATCCGCTCACGCCGCGCGTGAGGAGGTGATGAAAGGAGCCGCGGTGGCTGCCTGGCGCTGTGAAGAGGCGGAGGGTCACTTGAAGGCCTTCCAAGAAGAACAAGCCAAGCTAGCCGAGAAGCTTTGCCTGCGAGAGGAAGAACTGGAGGCCCGCAAGACTAAGCTCGCCAGCCGGGAAGAAGAGCTGTCCCAGGAGGAAACTCGCCTGGGTGTGAAGCAGGCACGCTTGAATCAACAGGAGAAGGAGATCGCCTCGAAGAAGACCCTTCTCGATGCCAAGGGGGAAGCCACCGCCGTGGCCAATAAGAAGAAGGCCACGGAGCTGGTCGGCTTCCCTGATGTTAAGCTGAGGCTTCGCATGGTGCTCCATACCCTTTGTCGGGTTTGTTAAGGCTTGAAATAACTGGGTAACTGCTTGAATGTTTTTTCACCTCATTTCTTTCATGTTTGCTGTGATACTCTGCATCGGCAGGGCCCGGCCCGCGCATACCTCAGCCGCCATTGAACCGACCAGATTCTAGGATGGCCCAAGAGGTGAGTGGCTATGGGTCTAGTTACGCTCCTGAGTCGTGATGCTCAGGAGTCCGCCTTTACGTGCGAGCATCCCTCATGAGGGGAACGCGGTGAGGATTTTGAAACTTAAGAACACCTTCAGCACTTTGCGTCGATAGGGCCCGCCCAACGCATACCTCTGCCGCCATTGGATCGATCGGATTCCAGGACGGCTCAAAGGGGGAAGGTGCTACGAGCACAGTTAGGCCCCTCAGTCGCGATGCTCAGGAGTCCCCCTTGACGTACGAGCGAAACCAATGTCCCTCCTTAAAAATTGACAATTTGAGACTCCCGAACTCCTTCAACACTTGCATGGGGCAGGGCCTGCCCCGCGCGTACCTCCGCCGCCGTTGGACCGCCTAGGAGGCCCAAGAGGGAAGGGGCTACGGCCGCAGTTCAGGCTCCTGAGTCACGATGCTCAGGAGTCCCCCTTGACGTACGAGTGACTCCAGCGTTCTCCCAAAGACATTTTAAGTGGCTTGTTGAGCGAATTAGGCTCTTCGTCGGCAGGGCCCGCCCCACGCGTACCTCCACCGTCGTAGAACCGACCGGATTCCAGGACGGCCCAAGAGGGAAGGGGCTACAGGCGCAGTTAGGCCCCTGAGTCGCGATGCTCAAGGGTCCCTCTTGACGTACGAGCGGCTCCATACCTCCAGTTGTCTGTCCCTGCATTGGGCATGGGCATAGTCGTACGTGGACAGGGTTGACTTCCTAGCCAGCTGTGGGCATAGTCATTGGTCGACTGTGCTGATTTCCTTGCCAGCTACGTCCATCGTCATTGGTGGACTATGTTGATTTCCTTGCTAGCTGCGGGCATACTCCTTGGCGGACTGAGTTGATTGCCTCCGTCTTCTCCCCAACATGGAGGGTAGGGCTGCCACTAGGCGTGGGAAGGACCCCTTCGCGTCCTCAGGGGGCACCGGGCGTATACAGTCGCAACTCGTTATTACGTGAGAGTGTCTTGCTGGGGGTGTATCTGGGAGGTCGCATGGGCGCTATGGCTTCACGAGTGTCCCTACCCTGAGGCATGGGACCTGATTCCTTTTGGGTCATTGGTAAACCTAGAAGACTTCTTCTTCTTCGGATCTTCACCCAGCATGGAGCATAGGTCATCCACTTGGCTTGGGAGGGACCCATCCGCATCCTCGGGCTCCCCTGGGCGTATACAGTTGCAACTCGTTATTACGTGAGAGTGTCAGGGGGGGTGTATGTGGGAGGTCGCAATGACGCTTTGGCATCGCAAGTGTCCCTACCCCCAAGGCATAAGCGCTTGATTCGTTTTGGGTCATTGGTAAATGCTACTGCAACAAAAGACCTTCCAACGGCGCCAGAAACAAGCGTGATGACGGGAGACTATTCTTGTCTTGATACTCCTCATCAACGACACCACGGATCCTTCTGCTACGGCTACTCCTTTAGGGACTTCCTTGGCAAATATGCAAAGGATTCCCCCGTGGCCTTGGAGCCTTGCGTTGGTGTTCCCTCGAAGCTGAAAGGGTGATGTAGCACAGCGGCGGTAAGTATTTCCCTCTGTTTTGAGAACCAAGGTATCGATCCAGTGAAGGATTATCACAAGTACCTGCACAAACACAAAGAGCTTGCACCCAACGCTATGAAGGGGTTGTCAATCCCTTATAGATTGTTTGCCAAGTGAGAACCGAAAGCAAAAAGAAACAAAGCAAAGTAAAAGCGAAAGTGGAAACGATAGGTGTGAATAGACCCGGGGGCCGTAGTGTTCACTAGTAGCTTCTCTCATGAAAGCAAGTAGATGATGGGTGAACGAATTACTGTCGAGCAATTCATAGAACCGTGCAAAGTCGTGACGTTATCTATGGCAATGATTATATCTATAGGCATCACATCCAAAACAAGTAGACCGATACTTTCTGCATCTACTACTATTACTCTACACATCGACCGCTATCCAGCATGCATCTAGTGTATTAAGTTCATGAGAACAGAGTAACGCCTTATGCAAGATGACATGATGTAGATGGACAATCTCATATCTACGATAAAATCCCATCTTGTTACCCTTGATGGCAACAACACGATGTGTGCCTTGCTGCCCCTTCTGTCACTGGGAAAGGTCACCACACGGTATGAACCCAAAACCAAGCACTTCTCCCATTGCAAGAATCATAGATCTAGTTGGCCAAACAAATCCCAAGACTCGGAGAGACTTACAAGGATATCAAATCATGCATACAAGAAATCAGCAAAGACTCAAATATATATCATAGATAATCTGATCACAAATCCACAATTCATCGGATCTCGACAAACACACCGCCAAAGAGGATTACGTCCGATAGATCTCCATGAAGATCATGGAGAACTTTGTATTGAAGATCCAAGAGAGAGAAGAAGCCATCTAGCTACTAACTACGGACGCGTAGGTTTGAAGTGAACTACTCACGAGTGATTGGAGGGGCGATGATGTTGATGAAGAAGCCCTCCAACTCCAAAGTCCCCTCCGGCAGGGCACCGGGAAGGGTCTCCAGATGAGATCTCGCGGAAACGGAAGCTTGCGGCGGCGGAAAAGTGTTTCCGTGGATGCCCTGATTTTTTCTAGATTTTTAGGGAATTTATAGGCCAAAGACCTAGGGCAGAGGAGCGCTAGGGGGCCACAAGCTTGGTTGCCGCGTCCTCCCCCCTGGCCGCGACAACAGGGCTTGTGGGCTCCCTGTGGGCCCACTTGCTTGGCCCTCAAGCCTCCCTATTTTCTTTCGTTTTGGAAAAATTTATTTCGAGGATTTTATTCCGTTTGGACTCCGTTCCAAAATCAGATCCGAAAAGAGTCAAAAACACAGAAAAAACAGGAACTAGCGCTTGGCACTGAATTAATAAGTTAGTCCCAAAAAAGATATAAAAGGTAAACAAAACATCCAAAGTTGACAAGATAACAGAGTGAAACCATAAAAAATTATAGATACGTTTGAAACGTATCAAGGATCCCTAAGCTTAACTCCTTCTCGTCCTCGAGTAGGGAAGTGATAAAGAATGAATTTTTTATGCTTTCATGCTACCTAGCATAGATGTCCTTCGTAACTCCTCTTATGTGACGTGAATGTTCTGATCCATTAGATTCAAAACAATAGTTTGCTATTGACATGTAGACAATAATACTTCAAGCAAACTAGCATATATGTCCTTTGTAAATCCTCTTATATGACATGAGTGTTCAGATCCGTTAGATTCAAAACAATAGTTTGCTATTGACGTGGAGACAATAATACTTCTAGCAAGGTAATCATGAACTTTCAAAATAACAAGGCCAAAAGAAAGTTATCCCTACAATATCATATAGTCTGGCTATGCTCTATCATCATTGCACAACGAATTTAAATCATACACAACCCCGGTATTGGCCAAGAATATGTTTTCACACCTTTACTTTCTCAAACTTTTTCAATTCTCACACAATACATCAGCGTGAGCATTGGTTTTAGCACTATAAGTGGTGTGGAGTGTGGTGGAGGTTGCAAGACAAACAAGGAGAAGATGGTCACATTAACTAGGCATATCAATGAGCTATGGAGATGCTCATCAATAGATATCAATGTGAATGAGTAGGGATTGCCATACAAATGATGCACTAGAGCTAAGAGTATGTGAAAGCTCTTAAAGAAAACTAGTGGGTGTGCATCCATCTTGCTTGCTTACGAAGACCTAAGGCAAATTTGAGGAAGCCTATCATTGGAATATACAAGCCAAGTTATATAATGAAAATTTCCTACTAGCTATATGGTGGTGACAAAAGGAGAGACTCTCAATCATGAAGATCATGGTGCTTAATATGCACAAGTGTGGAAAGGTTGTAGCATTGTCCCTTCTCTCTTTTTCTCTCATTTTTTTGGATGGGCTCTTTGGCCTCTTTTTTTTTGGTGGGTATCTTTGGCCTCTTTTTGTACATGGGGCTTGTTGGCCTCTTTTATTTTCTCACATGGGAAAATGCTCCATCAATGATGATCATCACACTTACAACTCAAAACTTAGAGCAACGATGACTCTATATGGAATGCCTTTGGTAGTGTACCGTGACAATGATCTAGCATGGAATAGACATTAATGGAAACATCATGCTAGCTATCTTACGATCATGCAATGGCAATGAAGACGTGGTGGCACATGTCCTGGTGGTAGTTGCATGGCAATATATCTTAGAATGACTTTGAAAAAGCCATAGTAGGTAGGTATGGTGGCTGTTTTGAGGGAGGCTAATGGTGGGTTTTGTGCACCGGCGAAAGATGCACGACACTAAAGAAGATAGTGATGGTGGAAGGTGAAAGTGCATCTAAACCATGGACTCAACATTAGTCATGAAGAACTCATATACTTGTTGCAAAAGTTTTATTAGTAATGAAACAAAGCATTCAACGCATACTCCCAGGGGAAGGGTTGGTAGGTACAAACCATCGCGTGATCCCGACCGCCACACAAAGGATGACAATCTATAGACTAATCATGCTCAGACTTCATCACATAGCGGTTCACCATACGTGCATGCTACGGGAATCACTAACTTCAACACAAGTATTTCTAGATCCACAACACCTTACTAATATAACTTCAATATTACCATAACCACAACTCAAAACTAGTTGAGATGAATCAAACTTTCCTAACTATTCAATGCACATGAAGGTGGAAGTTTTCGTATCCCTTTGGATGACTACCCCTTTTGAGACTACTTTCATAGCATTGATAAACTACCAAGCCACGCACCGCCGTGCTCTAAAAGATATAAGTGAAGCACATAGAGCAAAATCAACTAGCTCAAAAGATAGAAGTGAAGCACATGTGAGCTGAATTGTCTACCAAAGGATATAAGTGAAGCTCGACAAAATCACGGTGAGTGCATGTCTCTCTCTCTCTAGGTGTGCAACAAGGATGATTGTGACACAACAAAAATAAAAGACTCCTACGATACAAGACGCTCCAAGCCAAACACATAACATGTGGTGAATAAAAATATAGCCCCAAGTAACGTTACCGATGGATTTAGGATGGAAGAGGGGATGCCTTCCCGGGGCATCCCCAAGCTTAGGCTTTTACGACATCCTTGAATCAACTTGGGAGTCACACCCCAATTTTTGGCTTTCCTGACTAACTAACTGATTTCAAAATTGAGGACGAATTAATTTTTTTTGAATGCTTGTGATGCTTGGAGTGACTATTGTCTGTCTATTTGTTTTGCATGTGATTGATCCCCATTAATTCTTGCCATTCTCTTAATCATCTTCTCATCCCATGATCTCCTGCCTAATGATCATGCCATGTGTTTAGGAAAAATATCTGTTTTTACCAAATATTATGAAAGGATCGATATGGTTGACTAGAGGGGGGGTGAATAGACAACGACCACTTTTTAATTAATCTTAGCAAGTTAAGGTAAACAACATATAGGTTCACAAATATTACGACAATGAGGTGAACCCTAATGGAGCTAACAACGAGAGCTATTAAGACAAGTAAGATATATTCAACAATGTAAGCATACACAAAGTAAAGGTTAGAGATAACCACAACTGGAACCGATGGAGACGAGGATGTGTTACCGAAGTTCCTTCCCTTTGACAGGAAGTACGTCTCTGTTGGAGCGGTGTGGAGGCACAATGCTCCACAATAAGCCACTAAGTCTACCGTATTCTCCTCACGCACTCGCACGATGCAAGGTACCGTGATTCCACTATAGGTGCCCTTGAAGGCGGTGACCGAACCTTTACAAACAAGGTTGGGGCAAACTCCACACAAAACTTGGAGGCTCCCAACTAGACCACGAAGCTTCACCACAATGGAATAAGGCTTCAAGGTGACCTCAACCGTCTAGGATGCTCAAACACCCAGGAGTAACAAGATCCGCAAGGGATTGGTGGGGGAATCAACTTTTCTCTTGGTGGAAGTGTGAATCTAGGCCTTCTCAACCAATCCCTAAAGAATCAACAAGTTTGATTGGCTAGGGAGAGAGATCGGGAACTTTTGAGCTTAAGGAGCAACAATGGAGCTTGAGAGGGTGAGAGATAAGGTTCCACAGCTAGAAGAACCCTTTATATAGTGGGGGGGAAAATCCAACCGTTTTCCCACTCTCTGCCCGAGCTCCAGCGGTACTACCGCTGGTTGCAGCGGTACTACCGTTGGCACTCCAGCGGTACTACCGCTGACCAGGGGCGGTACTACCGCTGACTAGCGGTACTACCGCTGGTCCCAGTGGTACTACCGCTGGTCCCGGCGGTACTACCGCTGGGCCCCTGGTAGTGCAAAAGCACTACCACCGCCAGGAAAGTCTTCGCAAAAAGGTCCGTCCACGAACAACCGATAGGCAGGCGGTACTAAGCTCCTGGAGCGGTACTACCGCTGACCAGGGGCGGTACTACCGCCAGCCAGCGGTACTACCGCTAGCATTCCAGCGGTACTACCGCTGGGGACCATTTTGCAAGGAGGAAAGAAACACAGTGGCGGGGGCCGCTCCAAAGATGAAGGTCAGGGAAAATATGTGAAGTGTGCGCGTGCAAAGATAGATTCCACCCAAACCTTTCCACTACGGTTCCCCTCGTAATAGTACGGCTTTCCTATGACTCAAATAAAGAGAATCGTAGAGAGCGCCGTGCTTCCGTTCCATGAATGAGGAGGCGAGTCGTCTTGTGCTGTTGACGTGTGTTATCTGAAACCTTAACACACACGGTTAGTCCTTTACGGTACCGTCATCAATCACCAAAATTACTTAGGCATAAACTATGCCCCAACAATCTCCCCCTTTTTGGTGGATTGATGATAATACCGGATTTGCACAGAGAACAATATGAGAACAAAAAGATAGAGATATATGACAATACGGGGCATATGACTCACAGCATATGATGGAAATAAATCTCACATAAGTTCATGTCTCACCAACGATAGCAAACTAGAAGCAAACCAAGTTCGAAGCAAACCACGAAAGAAAGCAAAGCAAAGCAAAGTTCAACTCTGAAAACAAGTAAATCCAGCTCCTAGAATCTCTCCCCCTTTGGCACGAGACACCAAAAAGGGGCACACCTAACGCCACAGGTAGTTACTCCTCATCCTCAGCATCGCCAGACTCGTCGGTACCCTCCTGATCGTCCTCCTCCTCCTCTTCCTCCTCAGCGCCAGACCACTGGTAACCTTGAGCCTGCATCCAAGTAGCCTCTGGAGTGATGTCGTCCTCTGATCCGCTGGTGATGTCAACATCAAGATTCCTTAGGACACGCTTGTGCCTCTGGCGGTTCTCCTTCCGAGCCACGTGCGCCTGGTACTGGCCCTTGGCCTGCATACAGAATAGGGTCTTCATCTTATCCTGCAGTTTGATGGCCCAAGATGGCATGGCAGAAGAGCGGGACTGAGAGGCGGTTCCTCTGTCAGCAGCAGTCTCTGTGTCAGTATCCATGTGCTGAGAGGAAGTTGATGGGTTGGCCCATTTATCCTTGACACGAAGCTTGACAGGGTCGTGCACAATGTAGTCAGACTAAATGTAGAGCTCCTCCTGCGGATAAGTATCTTGCCACTTCTAACGAATATAAGCAAACAAATAGGGCCCGTAGATGGGAACCTTACGCATTATGATGCAGTTCCAGAGCTCCGTGAACATCACATCAGAAATATCAAGAGGGGCAGACTCCTTAGTCATAGGCTCCTCACAGAGCAGCAGCATCTCAGCCAAAGAGCCATGAACCTCGTCGAAGTTACCAATGCGAGGGAAGAGGGTGTTGCGGAAGATCCGATGCATGATGTCCAAATGCTTGGGAAGCACACCCTTCCTCACATAGAGTTGCTGCAGTATGTCCTTGGCTGGGGGCCTATCAGTGGGGGCTGCAGCATGAGGGCGCGACCCAAGTGGAGTGTCAGCTCCCTGGCACTCAACCTTGAGGAATGCCATGAATTCACGCCAGGTACCTGTCATCTTCTAAGTCCCAGTCATCCATACCATAGAGCACTCTTCATCAGGAGAGAAGTGGACCGTGACATAGAACTGGGCAACAACAGTGGGGTCAAAATCTGTCTTGAAAGTGATGATGTCCTTGATGCCCAGTTTGTCAATCGGAGAGAGGGCATCACCAAAATAGTCCAGGTTCCGCTGAAGATGAGCAAGGTCAATCCACTGAACGGGGACATAGTTCTTCTTGAAATGCATGACAATATCACGGTAGATCCTGCAGTGATCCTTTGCCCAAACATGGTCAACATTCTTGATCACAGCCCTCTCTTTGAGATAATGGTTCTGAGTGCGGAACCATAGAAAGTCCTTGAGGGGCATTGTGCGGACATTGATCCCCTTGTCCTTGTTCGCGGTCTTCTTGAAGGACTGCTTTTTGGGTTGCAGACCTGAAGTGGCAGAACCCTCTGGAGCCTCTGGGTTGCGATACTGCTTTGACTGCGTGTCCCGTGGGGGGTTCGAACGGAGAGAACTACCTGTGACACAAAATACACAGCAAAAAGAAGAGACAAAAAGAGTCAAGGCAATGAACTAGAAAAGGCAGAAAAATAAACACTCATTGCCAAGCACATGAAAAGAATGCACAGTGAAACCTCCTGGCGGTAGTACCGCTACCCCTGGCGGTAGTACCGCTGGGGGTCCTAACGGTAGTACCGCCACCCGTGGCGGTAGTACCGTTGGGGTTTGACTTTCAGATCTGACAGATAAAATAGACATCATGGATAGGGCTACACGATTTTTACGAGGGTCATGGGCTGTATATGAACACTAAGAATTCCACCACAGCCCTACACACATGAGACTCACAAGTACCACCGAAATAAGTGCATTCCTAGGCAAGTTAGAGCAAGTTTTAGATCTAATCCAAATAGTTCAAGTACTTGATCTAAAACATGTAAAACCTAGGGCATGGCAAAAATAAACCGCAAAGATTCATAGGACCTATACTCCCCTCAAATATCTCCTTCATGCCATCCAAGAACAGGACACAAGATCAACTACATGAATCCAAACCACCAATGCTCCTAACCCTAGAACAAGAGCATCAACCAATAGAAGAAGGGGAGGAGTGTTACCGGGATTCATGGCCCTTGGAGGAGGAAGGAGACGTGGAGCAACCCTTCCAATCCAACGGAGAGAAGGACCTACACAAATAGAGATCGAAACAGGGGGATTTCGGGCTAGGGGAGGGAGGAACCGCGAGGAAGAAGAAAGAGCCTGAGAAAAACGGGCTCCCCCTCCTTTATATAGCCCAAGGGGTACGGGCCAGCGGTAGTACCGCTGTGGACCTGGCGGTAGTACCGCTGGATGCAGCGGTAGTACCGCTGGGGTCCTGGCGGTAGTACAGCTCCCCCTGGTGGTAGTACCGCTCCCCCTTGAGACAACCCTAAAAATTTCCTAGCAGGACGTGTTAGATGGGAATCCTGGCGGTAGTACCGCTATCCCTAGCGGTAGTACCGCTGGAGTCCTGGCGGTAGTACCGCTACCCCTCGCAGTAGTACCACTACCCCTGGCAGTAGTACCGCTGCAAATGACACAACGCGGCCTAGGATAAGAGAAGAACTTGGGCAAATGACAAGTAAGTAAAAGAAATAGCACCAAAAAATATGTACTGACTTGTCATTGTATATACTTTTCTTCTATACGAAGGAAAGGTGGGGACGGGCGGTGGCTGAGGCCACCTATGTTTGAGACAATGGTATGACACTTCGAAGAATTATACTTGGGTTCATGACCAATGCTCGTCTTTGAAGCACAAGTGCCATTTGACAATGGCTAAAGTGAAAGACTAGATTGATTTATGCATAATGGGGGGAGGGAAAGTTCATTGAGAGAACAACCCTCCCTTATGTCCGTGCCTACATCTAGACCAAGATGGAATGCAAAGTGAGGTGCAACATGCCTAGTTTCAATCCACATTACTTGAATCAATGATATTTAGCTCATGCCTTAACTCCCGGAACCTTGCTTCATCTAGAGGCTTAGTGAAAATATCTGCAAGTTGCTCTTCAGTGTGGATGAAGTGAACCTCAATATCACCTAGCTTGATATGTTCACAAATGAAATGATGGCGAATATCAATATGTTTGGTTTTGCTATGTTGCACTGGGTTGAGGGAAATCTTGATAGCACTTTGATTGTCACATAGAAGAGACACTTTGTCACAAGTGACACCATAATCCTTTAAAGTTTGCCTCATCCATAGCAATTGTGCACAACAACTTGCAGCTGCCACATACTCAGCTTCGGTGGATGATAAGGAGACGCAATTCTGCTTCTTTGACGACCAACTTACCAATGAGCGACCAAGGAATTGGCATCCTCCAGACGTTGACTTCCTCTCCACACAATCTCCTGCCCAATTTGAGTCAGAATAGCCAACTAGATTGAAGTTTGCTCCTTTGGGATACCAAAGGCCAAAGTTTGGGGTATGAGCCAAATATCCATAGATTCGCTTAACAGCCATGTAATGACTTTCTTTTGGTGCGGATTGAAACCGTGCACATATCCCTACACTCAACATAATATCCGGTCTGGATGCACAAAGGTAAAGGAGGGATCCAATCATGGAGCGATATACCTTTTGATCCACTGCTTTACCATTGGGATCACTGTCAAGCTTGCATCTTTTTGGCATGGGGAACTTGACCGGTTTGACATCTTCGAGCTCGAACCGTTTGAGCATGTCTTGAGTGTACTTGTCTTGTTTGATGAATGGCCCTTTTAGACCTTGTTTAATCTCGAACCCGAGGAAGAACTTCAACTCTCCCATCATGGACATCTCAAACTTCTCAGTCATTAGTGCAGCAAATTCTTCATTGAAGGAAATGTTAGGAGAGCCAAAGATAATATCATCAACATATAGTTGGCATATGAACAAATCCCCTTTAACCCTCTTAGTAAAAAGAGTGGGATCTATCTTCCCAATTTCAAACCCACGATCTTGTACAACTCAGTAAGATACTCATACCACGCGCGTGGGGCTTGTTTAAGACCATAGAGTGCCTTATTAAGTTTGTACACATGATTGGGGAGCTTGGGATGTTCGAATCTCGGGGGTTGTTTGACATAGACCAACTCATTTAAAGGACCATTAAGAAAGGCACTTTTCACATCCATTTGTTGTAATTTGAAGTTATGATGAGAAGCAAATGCAAGCAACATGCGAATAGATTCTAGACGAGCAACAGGGGCAAAGGTTTCACCGTAGTCGATACCCTCGACTTGGGAGTAGCCTTGAGCCACCAATCTTGCCTTGTTTCGAATCACAATCCCATTGGCATCTTGCTTGTTCTTGAATATCCATTTGGTCCCGATGACATTATGTTCCTCCGTTGGCCTAGACACTAAATCCCAGACTTGGTTGCGCTCGAAGTTGTTAAGTTCTTCGTGCATGGCCATAAGCCAATCCTCATCATCGAGCGCTTCCTGTACCTGTTGAGGTTCACAATACGAAACAAACGCGTGATGCTCACAATAATTCCAAATCTGTTGACGGGTGGATACTCCCCTCTTTAAACTGCCAAGTACATTCTTCATAAGATAAGACTTGACTCTCAGCTTGTTCGCAATCTTGGCTGCTCGATGCTCCAAGAGTTCTTCATTAGATAACGGGGGAGCATCGACTTGTTTCCTTTGCTTGCCCTTGCGTCTTGAGCTGGCTATTGGTGCTCCAGAAGGGAATTGTGAGACAGTCTCCTGATCATCTTGTCCTTCGACTTGAGCAGGTTCACTAGTTCGTTCTTGTATTTGTGGTTGCTCTTGATCTTGATCTTGTGCTTCTACTTCGTCTGGATCTCGGGGTTGCACTTGATCTTGATCATGAGCTGGTTCGGAGTCTTGGGGTAGTGCTTGAATATCCTGAGACACATCATCATTGTTGGGCAATTTATCTTGACCTTGAGCTTGTTTATTTTGTTGAGAGTCTTCTCTTTGTTCATCGGAAGCGTGTGGGGCTTGTGGAGGTGATGGCTCCACTTGAGTAGAGCATTGTCCTTCTCCTTCGGCCACAAGGGGTTCCTCAATGGGGAGTATTTGACCAATCCCCATTCTTCTTATGGCTTGGGGAGGAATTTCATCACCTACATCACAAAGACCACTTTGCTCCACTTGGGAGCCATTATTTTCATCAAACTCTACGTTACACGTCTTCTCAATTAGTCTGGTGGACTTGTTGAGGACACGGTAAGCATGAGAGTTTGTAGCATAAACAACAAAGATAACCTCATGTGCTTTAGAATCAAATTTAGCTAACCGTGCACCTTTCTTGAGAATGAAACACTTACAACCGAATACCCGGAAGTACTTGAGATTGGGTTTGTTTCCAGTTAGAATCTCATACGGAGTCTTGTTCAAGCCTTTGCGGATGTAGAGCCGATTGGATGCATGACATGCTGTGTTGATGGCCTCTGCCCAAAAGTTATGTGGAGATTTGAATTCTGCCATCATTGTCCTTGCAGCGTCTATCAAGGTCCGGTTCTTCCTTTCTGCCACGCCGTTTTGTTGAGGGGTATATGGTGCAGAATATTGGTGTTTTATTCCCTCATCACCTAGAAACTCATCTAAGGTGTAGTTCTTGAACTCGGTGCCGTTGTCACTTCTAATCATCAAGATCTTTGCTTCATGTTGACGTTGCGCTTCATTAGCAAAGTTGATGACCGTTTGTTCAGTTTCACTCTTCTTTTTAAAGAAATATACCCAGGTATATCTTGAGTAGTCGTCAACAATCACTAAGCAATAATTTCTGCCTCCAAGACTATCAAATGATGGAGGACCAAACAGATCCATATGGAGAAGTTCCAATGGCCTCTTAGTGTAGATAAGAGTCGTTGGACGATGAGCAGTTTCGTGAATCTTTCCTTCAATGCAGGCACTGCAAACACGATCTTTAGCAAAACTCATATTTGTTAGTCCACGAATATGGTCCCCTGTCAAAAGACTTTGCAAAGATCTCATATTGACATGAGCTAAACGGCGATGCCAAAGCCAGCCCACGTCAACTTTAGCCATTAAACATGTCGCAGTCTTAGTGGGTCACTTTCAGAAGTTCACCACATAAAGACCATTTTCAACATATCCAACATAGGCTACTTTAAGAGTCTTGCTCCTTAGGAGGACCACAGTATCAAGATTAAAGAATGTCGAAAAACCCATAATTGCGAGTTGACGAACCGAAAGTAAATTGTAGGCAAGTGACTCAACAAGCATGACCTTCTCAATAGATAAATCTTGAGAGACGACCACCTTACCAAATCCCAATACCTTTGAAGAGGATGCATCGGCGAATTGGACATGGGTGGGCATAAATGGAGAAGGATGCACATCCACCACTAAGTCCTTGCTTCCGGTCATATGATTTGTTGCTCCACTATCGAGCAACCATGACACCCCACCGGAAGCAAACTCCTGCAATAGATCAAGGCTTGGTTTTAGGTACCCATTTTTTAATGGGTCCTTTCATGTTAGAGACAAGGGTCTTAGGAACCCAGATAGCCCATTCAATATCCTCATCGTAGGAACCAACAAATCTGGCATAAACATGCCCATCACTAGCACAACATAAGACATAAGAGGAATTGAATTTGCCGGCTGTGTTAGTAGGGATGATTTTGCCCTTCTTGAGGTTTCCATAGTCCACCTTGTTCCTGTTCACCTTCTGAGTCCCCTCACCCTCTTTGACAAAGATGTCCATGAGGGTGGGAGATCGTTTGTTCCTGTTCCTCCTTTTACCTTTTGACTTGGAGGTAAGTCCAAGTCCCTCCTTTCCTACAACACCCTTTTGAGTGCTCAAGAGGTCGTTCAGACTCTTCTCACCTTGTATGCATGCCATAAGGCCCTTCTCAAGTTTCTCCTTTAACTTGGCATTTTCCTCCACAAGATGTACATGCTCACAACAGGGGTTAGTTGCACAAGCATTATCAATTAACACAAAGGGAGGGCAAGTAGAGATCTCCTTGGTAAGCTTTGCTTCGAGTTGATCATGAGACTCTTTTAGAGAGAAATGAACACATTTCAAGACCTTGTGGGCCTTGTCAAGTGTGTCAAACTCCTCTTTGAGTCTGTCATGGCCAACCTCAAGAGCATACTTTTCAGACTTAAGCATACGAGTAAGAACAACATCATGATCTAGTTTCTTTTGCATTTTAGCGCAGTCATCGTTATATGACTCCTCAAGAGCCAAACGAAGAGTGCACTCCTTTTCTAGAGCATTAGGTAATTCGACAATTTCATCGGCATAGTCACGATTGTGTCCCTGAAGCTCGGAGATGGTCTCCTCATGAGACTCAATGAGGTCAGTGGCCTCACCCAGTTGTTCCAAGAGAGCAACAAAGTGCTTCTTGGGTTCTCCCTTAATAGTGCACAGAAACTTGTCAAGATCATGCTCATTAAGTTCCCCAACATCACTATCTTCAACACAATTTAACAATGAAGGGGCGGAAGTAATGTTGGTCTTAATGATGGGAGTTACCTGATTGATACCTTTTGCCATGAGGCACTTGGTGATGTGGTTCTCGTTGGGGTGGTTGAAGAGAGACACCTTCTGGGGAGGTGTAGTGGCAATAGCAACAGTTGTCGTTGCCACTGTATCATCATCATCATCATCATCGGAAGGGTACTCTTCAAGGGCCACCATCCCTTTTGGGTGAGTTTTCTTCACAAAGTTGTTCTTGATTGGAAATGATTTGGTTTTGTCTTTGCGAATGAGCTTGCCTCCGTTGTCTTCCCTTTTCTCATAGGGACATTTGGCCACGAAGTGACTCACGTTACCACAGTTATAACATGTCCTTACTCGTTGCTTGGGTTTGAATCCACTCGAGTTGTTCTTGGTGAAGGAGGGTCTTGAGTTCCTCTTGTTGCCCCAGAATTGCCTTGATGCAAGAGACATGTGCTCATGATAGGCATACTTTGTTTCTTCAGGGCATCCCTCCTCTTCCTCATCATCATCTTCTTCTTCTTCTTCAAGCATTGCTTTTGCTTTCAACGCAAGGTTGGGTGAAGTTGTCTTTGATCGAACACGAGCAAGTGCATTGTCGGCTGTTTCGTTCATGATTGACATTGCAATGAATTCATCCAACACCTCACTGGAAGACAAGGAGTGGAAGTCTGGCCGCTGACGAATGACAGATGACATGGCTTTGTTGAAAGGCATGATGGCTTTAAGGAACTTGCGCTTGACCCATGTATCATCCACATCCTTGCTCCCATGATCCTTGAGTGCCACAGCAATAGCAGTCACCCTCCGATAGAGATCACGAGGGTCCTCATCTTCCTTCATCACAAACTCATCGGCCTTATCAAGTATAACTTCATAGTTGGATCGTTGAATGCTTGAGATTCCCTTGTACAACACCATAATATGCTCCCAACAATCCTTGGCAAAAGTGAAGGGCCGCAAGTGAGGAAGATCTTCAGGTGGCACTGCAGACTGGAGGATAAACAAAGCGGAGTGATTGTATTGATTGTCTGCATCTTCTCTTGGAGTGAGGTTGCTTGGATCATGGGGATAATATCCTTGCTCGATGATTCTCCACAAGTTTGTTAAGCTATGATTCAAATGAGACTTAATAGAAAATACCCAGCTAGCAAAGTCACCTTTCACAAGCTTAGGAGGAGGACCAACATGATTAAGATGTGGTGCGGGAACGGATCCTCCATAGACCATGGGGGGGTGGAACTGAGGCATATGTTCCAGTCCCATCCTTTTCGTGAGATGAGGGAGGTTGCATACCTTTAGCCGCTTCCTTAGAGGAGTTGGCCTCCGAATCGGAAAACGGTGGGTTTAACCACTATAGCCGGTTCGGGTGAACTTTTAAATCCCTCAATTAACTCTTTAAGCATGGTCTTGACCTCGTTCGTCAAGGACGTCTTGAGAGCGGCCATAACCGTATTCAATTCGTCCCTTGTGACCGAAGTCAAGTCCATGGCCTCGGGTTGCCCATGGTTAATTCCCTCTTCGCCTTCCATACTCTTCGGGTGGTTAAACCCTTAATAAAGAGACGTGCCTCTGATAGCAATTGAAAGGATCGATATGGTTGACTAGAGGGGGGGGGGGTGAATAGACAACGACCACTTTTTAATTAATCTTAGCAAGTTAAGGTAAACAACATATAGGTTCACAAATATTACGACAATGAGGTGAAACCTAATGGAGCTAACAACGAGAGCTATTAAGACAAGTAAGATATAGTCAACAATATAAGCATACACAAAGTAAAGGTTAGAGATAACCACAAGAGGAACCTATGGAGACGAGGATGTGTTACCGAAGTTCCTTCCCTTTGACAGGAAGTACGTCTCCGTTGGGAGGCTCCCAACTAGACCACGAAGCTTCACCACAATGGAATATGGCTTCGAGGTGACCTCAACCGTCTAGGATGCTCAAACACCCAAGAGTAACAAGATCCGCAAGGGATTGATGGGGGAATCAACCTTTCTCGTGGTGGAAGTGTGAATCTAGGCCTTCTCAACCAATCCCTAAAGAATCAACAAGTTTGATTGGCTAGGGAGAGAGATCGGGCACTTTTGAGCTTAGGGAGCAATAATGGAGCTTGAGAGGGTGAGAGATAAGGTTCCATGGCTAGAAGAACCCTTTATATAGTGGGGGGGGAAAAATCCAACCGTTTTCCACTCTCTGCCCGAGCTCCAGCGGTACTACCGCTGGCTGCAGCGGTACTACCGCTGGCACTCCAGCAGTACTACCGCTGACCAGGGGCGGTACTACCGCTGGCATTCCAGCGGTACTACCGCTGGTCCCAGCGGTACTATCGTTGGGCCCGTGGTAGTGCAAAATCACTACCACCGCCAAGAAAGTCTTCGCAAAAAGGTCCGTCCATGAACAACCGCTAGGCAGGCGGTACTAAGCTCCTGGAGCGGTACTACCGCTGACCAGGGGCGGTACTACCGCTAGCATTCTAGTGGTACTACCGCTGGGGCCAGCGGTACTACCGCTGGGGACCATTTTGCAAGGAGGAAAGAAACAAAGTGGCGGGGGCCGCTCCAAAGATGAAGGTAAGGTAAAATATGTGAAGTGTGCACGTGCAAAGATAGATTCCACCCAAACCTTTCCACTACGGTTCCCCTCTTAATAGTACGGCTTTCCTATGACTCAAATAAAGAGAATCGTAGAGAGCGTCGTGCTTCCCTTCCATGAATGAGGAGGCGAGTCGTCTTGTGCCGTTGACGTGTGTTATCTGAAACCTTAACACACACGGTTAGTCCTTTACGGTACTGTCATCAATCACCAAAATTACTTAGGCATAAACTATGCCCCAACATATTATTTTCACCAAAAAGCTTTTCTTTGAATTAAACTTTCAAACCCCTTTGATGAGGTTTGTACTATAAGTCCTCAGATTAGGGAATTTCTTTTGCACCAATACTTTTATTTAAAACCTATTATCAAAATGTATTCCAAAAATCATTATATTATTATTTTAAAAGTTATTTTATTATTTTATTTAAAAGCCTTTCTATGAGGCCAGAAATTGTCTCCTATGAAGGAAAGTTATTTTTATTGCTTTCAAAATATTTAAGAAAATTTAGGGAAACTCAGTGGATATCTTTATTCCATAATTATGAGTTTCAACACATGGTCATGTTAAAATATTGGGCAAACCCCTCCAAAACCATTCCTGCCTATTTCAAGCTCTTGGAATATTTCTATAAGAAATATTCTCAATAAATTCCAGTAAAATTCTAGAATGTCATCTATGATATTATTGATGATCTTGCCAAGTTTCATTTCAATCCAAGTTGATTTGGCTCCCCTAATCACTTTAAAACCCTATCTGTCCAGAATCAAATTTGAGCAACTCTACATTGTGAAGTGTTTCCAACTGTGCTCAAATTTGGTGGGCATGTTCTAGTACTCCAATGAGGCGTCCACACCAAGTGGTACACCAAGGAGAATAGAGGAACTTGTCCTAAAACCCCCAAAACCCTCTCTGTTGATTTCTGACTTTGACAAACTTTACATTATAAAGTTTGTCCAATTGACCTCAAACGTTTTGTGCGTGCCTTAATGCTCAAATAATGCCCCTACACCAAATATTGGATTTGTGGAAATTTAATTGAATAGGGATCTAAGCAGAAACCCATTTCTGCCCCTTTCTAGGGTTTTTTCAAGTCTACATTTGAAAACTTATCCAGCAAATCCCAAATTTGGTGAGCAAGCCTATTTTCATCTATTAGTTGATCCTGTTAAGTTTCATAGCCATTGGAATCAATCTGGTAGCCTAACCACAGATCAAACACCTTGTGTATACTCACTAATTTGGCTTCTATTGCCCCTTCTACTTTTACCCTTGAGCTCAACTTTCTACCACAACCTCACATAGTTACATTTCACCTCTAGTAACATTCCCATGGCCACTGGTCAATTATTGGAGAAGGTCCCTTTGTAACTCTCTCTCATTTTTACCCTTGGCGGCACTGTTTTACCCTTCTTCCCATTCTTCTGCGTAAGCTATCACTCCCAACTCTTTCTAGAGCATCTAATATATGCCCAGGCTTCATTTAGAACCAAGATATGGCATGCTCATGTGGAGAAAATGAGCAGCACCTCCTCAAGTTCATTTCTGGCTCAATCATGACTTTGTACAGCAAGTACTAGCTAAACTTGCTTTCTTGAGCTGAAACTTTGCAGTCTGGTAGTCCTTCCATGCCTAACACTACCAGACATAATTTCTCCCCAAGTCTCCCCACCTAAGACCCACTTTTGACAGCTATAAGTTTGCTGTTAGAAACTTAACAACAGTCAAAGAAAGTTCAAACCATCCCCAGACGCTTCCAAACTCCTCCAGTGCATCGTGGCAAGCATGCCTTGCACGGTTGACACCTTGGCCTGGCCAAGGGGTGCCCCAGGATACCAGGTGAGGTGGTGACCACCAATCTGGGATGCAGTATGGGTGCTCTGCACCATGTCCTCTTGCTGCAGCCTGTTTTCAACCGTTTCCTCACGTCTCAGAGCACCGGGGTATCTCATTTGACCAGTCCAACGACTCCCCGACGCCAGCTTGCCTCCAAAACCCTTCTGGCATGCTTGTCTACCCCGTGCGCCAGCTCTCTCCCTCCTTTGCCCTCTATCCTCTCGTCCTACCCTTGAACCTTAGCAGCAGAAGGCAGCTCTCCCTCTCACTCTGGAGCCCCCTCGAACTCCCCATTCCCTCCTACGCCTTCCTCTCTTTCTGAGCTCTCTCCTCTCCCCATGGCCGAGGGGTGGAGCTCCGGCCTTCGCTCGGTCTAGCATGCGAGAGCCTCCCCCTCCTCCTCTGATGCACTCTGCAGGGGCCCTCGCCGACTTGATCCACTCCGCCGCTTCCCTTGTTCCCTCTGGTGGTCATGGCGCCGCACCTCCATGGCCGCGAGCCACATCTGCCGCGGCAGGAGCACGCCGCGCCCAGGAACCCTAGGGCATGGGGCCCTCTTCTCCCCGGGTCGCCGCCCCTCCCTGGCACTCCGGGAGGTCGGGCCTCGTCGAGCGCCGTGCAGAGAGCCGTCCCCATCGGCGCCGGGATCCCATGGCTCACCTCCAGTCAGCCAGGCGGGAGGTTGAAGAAGGGCCCGTGGGCCCCACGCGTCGGCCGGTGGGTGTAGCCGCCAGGTGGGCCGCGCCACTTAAGTGGCAGTTCCCCCACCCTTTCCGTCTCCCTGCGTGGAAGATGCATTTCGGCTAGGGCACCTCCTGCGTCGCCGCGGTCAGCCAGGCCGAGCCAGCTGGGCCGACCCATTGTATGCTTAGCGCGCCGAGCGCGTTATAACTCTCTGGAGGCCATCTTTCCTTTTTATTTATCAGTAAACTTCGAAAATCAATAGCAAAATCATTTTAACTGCAAATTGCTTGATTCAAATTCTTGCAGGATCCTAAAGTCAAGGACTATCCGAATATGTGCCTTGCACATTTTTCCAAGAAACCTTTCTATGGTATTATTATTCAAATGCATATTTGAATATATTTGGCCGACCTTTGTAAAATCCTATAGGGTTCAAATCAACTCCAATCGGAGTGATCCAAATTTCCAGAACCTTCTTAAATTATTTCCTAATTTTAGAGCCTTGGTCAACATTTTTATCAAACTTCATTCTGTTGCTTATAATAAATAGCTTCCTATTGCTATTTATTCCACATTATAAAATTCCTAGTATATTCATACCATCTCCAAATCCAGTGAAATCACTTCCTAAATATTTCTAAAATCATTCTCTGTTAAATGGGTGCCTCCACTCATTTTAACAGAATGTTTTCTGTTGACCTCTTCAATGGTCACCTATCCCTCCTTTCCTTCCATCTAGACACCCCTGATGATTCAAACCCCTTGGCAAGGATTCATGTATTTTTCTTATGACCAGAGAGGTCCAAGAAAAATATAACTTCTATTTATAGAACACTTTTATTCTGCTTGTTATATGGCTTACTATAGTTGTTTCCGACGATAGTTGACGGTAGACGGAGTACTCGGAGTTGGAGCGGAAGACCTCGAAGAGCCCGAGGACTTACGTGATCAAGGCAAGCAACCCTTTTCCCATGACTTAAGTATATAAAATGATGCATGATAGTATAGCAAGTATTTTCCCGTTGCATGTGATCACGGTGCTGGTTCATCATTGTGGTGATGGTAACGGAGGCTTCTTCGAAGCACTTGCATGTTGATAAGGATATTCACATGGCTCCTCGGAGCACAAACATGATGAGCTGACCCTACCATCTATGAGGATCATGCTACTGTCGTGTTGATTAGTAAAGTAAGATCATTGCATGGAGCTTGACCCTACCCCGTGAGGGTCATGTTATACCATGTTGACAAG
The DNA here is from genome assembly GCF_904849725.1 of Hordeum vulgare subsp. vulgare. Classification (NCBI taxonomy): domain Eukaryota; kingdom Viridiplantae; phylum Streptophyta; class Magnoliopsida; order Poales; family Poaceae; genus Hordeum; species Hordeum vulgare. The sequence goes on along the minus strand of NC_058523.1, from coordinate 228,123,029 downwards.
TAATAATAGAGCATATTATCTTAAGCATAATGATGAGTTAAATAAAGAGTTTATGAAAACCCCGTCGGGTGCCACTAATGCCCGAGGCTGATGATGAGTTGGTGATCACTTTTGGTGAAGTGATGCACCGATGATTTTGGTGTGAGTATGGTTTCGGAAATGGGATTAGATTTATGATGTGTCGACCGTCCCAACCTTACCAGTACGACCACGATACCCCTTTATGGGATGGGGCTTTGTTGATTACTCTGGTCGGTACTAGCATAGAGCCACATTACTAGTGGCGGGAGTGATCGGTGTCACTCTCGTGATGGGGTCGTGCCGGGTAGGACGACTATGCCATTATTATGAGTTCCAGGCACACCGTTGGTCCCTGCATGGTTGATACGGTCCAGAGTCGGTGCTCGTAAGACGTACAACATGTGGGCTGGGTACCAACCGAGTGGACCTCTTTGTCTAGTATCGTCACGGGAAAGATGATGATCGGGTACTTACCTCGGGTATATGTGATATACCGCGAGTCGTGGATGACACGGAAGTTTCCCGTTTCTCGTGGGTCCAGCGTGTAAACTATTCGAATAGCCGTGTCCATGGTCAAGGATAGTTGGGTGGTGCTGCTTAAACTACGTCCAGTGTTTCCGCATAAACCAAGTGTGTGTGTGTGGTGTTAAAAAGGTGTTGTTATGATAATCACTATAATATGATCAAGTTCTGTGACTTGGCATATAGGGTAAACCCGGATGGTTTAGCCCTCATTAGTACACTAAGATTATGACAAGTCCGATGACTTGGCATATAGGGTAAACCCGGATGGTTTAGCCCTCATTAGTACATTGAGATTATGACAAGTCCGATGACTTGGCATATAGGGTGAACCCGGATGGTTCAGCCCTTAGCAGATATGTTGATATCTGTAACATGTTCTTCAAAAGTAATTCTTTAACCTGATGCATATACATGATCATTCCACCCAGTTGAATTACACTAAAGATGCATGATACTGTTATCCTTCACTTTCATTGTTCGTATCATGGACTGTTTGCAAGTACATTCAAAGTACTCATTGGCTTGCCACTGGTTATTTCATTGACTAGGTGTGAAAGACAGGATATGGCAAGATTAACTCGGTGACGTTCTTGCGAGCTAGGATGCTTCCCAGTCAGAATGCCTGTAGGTTAAGGCTGATGGCATGGGTTCACGCTTTCAACCAATAATTCCGCCATTGGTCTAGTTTGGTGCTTTGGCCTATAAGGCCCTATGTATGTAAGACTCGACCGAAGTGGTCATTTATTGTATCAAACGGTATGTACGGATGTAAGACTCTATTATTCAGTATCTGTGTTCAGTGAGCATTGATCCTTGGGATCACTGGGCACGGCGATCTCGACTTACCAGTCGGGGTCCCCACATTGGGGTGCATTGGGCATCCCCAAGCTTGAGCTCTTGCCACTCTTTATCTTTTTGTCCATAAGAACTTCACCCAAAACTTGAAAACTTCACAACACGAAACTTAAACAGAAACTCGTGATAACATTAGTATAAGAAAGAAAACCACCACTTCCTTAGGTACTTTAGCAAACTTAAATTCTACTTATGTTGATGTTGGGTTACTGTATTTTCAATCTTCCATGGGTAATACCCCCCGATACTGTCCATAGTTTCATCAAAGTAAGCATCCAACACAACAAAAACAGAATCTGTTAACAGCAGACCAGTCTGTAGCAATCTGTAAACTTCGTATACATCCGGTACTTCAAAAATTCTGAAAACTTATGACATTCTGAAGAATTTGCTTGTGGGCTCCCTGTGGGCCCACTTGTTCGGGCCTCAAGCCTCCCGATCTTCTTCCGTTCTGGAAAAGTTTATTTCGGGGATTTAATTCCGTTTGGACTCCGTTCCAAAATCAGATCTGAAAATAGTCAAAAACACAGAAAAAACAGGAACTGGCGCCTGGCACTGAATTAATAAGTTAGTCCCAAAAAAGATATAAAAGGTAAACAAAACATCCAAAGTTAACACGATGACAGCGTGAAACTATAAAAAATTATAGATACATTTGAGACATATCAGTAAACCCTGCAGACTTCTTCTTCATCGGGAGTGAGGCAGGGTGTCTGCTACGTGAGGAGGCCTGCAAGGATAAGCTTCGGCCGGAGTCCCCAAGAGGGTGGCTGATCGCCCAAAGATGCAAGCAAGGTAGAACGTTAGGGTTCTAAGTGGGTGCGACAGAAACAACTGAAGGATGCATAAATGAACGTGGTCACTGGGGAGTGCCTTGACCTCCTGGAGGCCACATGCCCTTGTCGGCGCCCTCGTACAGAGTGAGCCAAAACGTTACCTAGCAGCAGCCAACAAAAAGACACCTAGCGGCCATGCCACTGAGTGCCGAGGGCGCTGTTGTCGCACGACCTCCTGCTTCCACGATAGCGACCCTCACAGGTCCACCGTCTCCTGAGGCTCGAGACCTTCGCTTGGCCCGAGTATCTCCTCCTCTTCCTTACCATGCCCCAACAAGCAAGGCATGAGCATGCCTGCTGGAGCCACCGGTAGGTGGCAGCCACGTTCCCCAGCCTGAAGGTCATGAGGGTGAGGCGCTCGGGCACACCCACTGATGGTCAGCTCACGCAGGCCAGAAGGGGCCTTGTGCCACGGCTCTGTCGATTCCGAGCGCGTGGATTCAGATGCGGAGATGATCCACCGTGCCAACGACGGCTACTTTGATTGGTGATGCAGGGTAGTCCCCACCTCGCACGGCCTGGGCCTCTCAAAGTTCTTGGATTGCTCTTATCACGGACGCCCGCCGGAGTGCGCCCTCGGGTTGTGCTCGAGCGCCATCCACGCCTCACTGGTCAGGGCAGGAACCTATCCAGTGGGAGCCCCCAGTCCGGAACCAAGGGGGGCGCGGAGCACGCTTTTCTATGCGATGGGAGACAAGACGCCGTCCTGGGCATGGAGCCCGAAGTTCTAGGGTGCTCCGTGGGGAGGAGCTGCTTATTCTTCTTCCGTGGGTCCCCGCTAAGGGCTCATCTTCTTCGTCGTTCGAGAGTTCCGTCGCCACGGCACGGTAGGCGTGCTCGAGTGTTAAGACGGCATCCTTCTGGTCAAAGGCGATGGTGATGACGCCGCCGCTCCCTGGCATCTTAAGGACGGTGTAGCCATGGTGGGTCATTGCCATGAACTTGCTGAGAGCCGGGTACCCAAGGACCGCGTTGTACGGCAGGTGGATGTGTGCAACGTCGAAGACGATGATCTCAGTGTGGTAGTTCTTGCGCTCGTCGAAGGTGACTGGAAAACGCACCTGCCCGTTGGGCACGGTGGACCCTTCAGTGACTCGTCAGAAGGGATTGGTCGGCATGATCTGTTCGTACGGCAACTGGAGTGTTTCGAACATCTCGACTAAGAGGATGTTGAGCCCCGCTCCACTGTCGATGAGGGTGTTGGTGACGAGGATGTTGCTGATGGTCGGGGTGCACATCATGGGGAGCTTGCCGTCCATGAGTGAGCACCTGAGCTGATCACTTGGGTCGAAGGTGATGGTGGTCTAGGACCGGTTGAGGGGGCGCATCGCTTCAGGGTTCAAGAGAGCAGCATTCACCTTCCAGGCAAACTACTTGAAGGCACGGTTCGAGGCCTGGGTCTGGGCGCCACCCAGGATGGAGGCCATCGCCCTGACCTCCTGGAAGCCCCAACCCCATCATTATGCCTGTCTTCATCCCTCCTTCTTGGTGGCGGAGGGAGTGGAGGCAGCCCGGCCACAAAGAGGCTAACCGCGTCATTGCCCCTCTTGAAGGTCGTCGTGCCAGCGATGGTCCCGAGCCTGGTCGCGCCAGCGGTCGTCCCGCGCCTGGTCGCGCCAGCGGTCGTCCCGCGCTTGGTTGTGCTAGTGGTCCTCCTGAGGGTGGCCACGCCAAGGATCTTCATGAGGCTGTTCATACCAATCCTGACGCGGCTCGCGGTCATCCTAGTGGCCTCCACTACGACCACCGCCGCGTGTGGGGCCACTTTATCCCCGTCCAGGGCGCGTGTTGAATTGCTCGGCATGGACCTGTCGGAGCTCGTGGAACTCGGAGGTATCGTGGCCGCTGGTGCCGTGGAAGATGCATGTTGGACCCCATCCTGACAGGCGATCTCCCCTCGGTCGTGCTTCGCCTCCCGCTCGGGTGCGAGCACCACCGGAGCCTTGCGCTTCGTCTCCTTGGCCTTGGTCTTCTTCTCTTCCGGTTCCACGGCCTAAACCCGAGGAGCGACAGGCGACCTTCTTCAGCCCTGGCACACTTGTTTTCCTGGTTGAACATCTCGAGTGCAGTGCTTGTTTCATCACTCATGTCGAGCTCCTCCTTCATCTTAAGGTCGGTGACTCTATCAGAGAAGGCCGAGATGACGGCCTCGTCTGACGCCTTAGGTATCTTGAGGCGCATGGTCGTGAAGCGCTGTATGAACTTGTGGATGGTCTCCCCCTCCTGTTGCTTGATGCGCCGCAGGTCGTTCATGGTGGGAGCGCGGTCGCAGGTGCCCAGGAAGTTGGTGATGAGGCGTTCGCATAGATTATCCCGGGAGGTGATGGACGCCCTTGAGAGGTTGAGGAGCCAAGAGAGCACGCCGCCCTTGAGCACCATGGGGAACCAGCACGCCATGACATTGTCGCCCCCTCCTGCCTCCCTGATACTCAGCATGTAGAGTTACATGAGCTCGGCCGGGTCCAAGGTGCTGTTGTAGCACGGGGGTAGGTCGGGCTTGAACTTGCAGGGCCACGTAGTTGGGTAGAGCTCAAGGGCGATGGTGAGGCACCCCACCGGCCCGATGGGTGCAGCGCGCGAGGGCGACCTGGTCCTGTTTCTCCAATGGGTCTGCTTCGAGCGGGGCAAGCTCGCGGAGCCGAAATTGCAGCGTCGGGAGTGCGTGCGCGTCGGGGTGTGGCCAAGGAACCACGTGACAGCTTGCTTCATCTCTTGGCCTCGCCCTGGGTTTGTGAGGCCGGTCACGGGGACCCGCTTCCTGCCTGGGCTCGGGGTGCAGCCACACCGCGAAGGTGGGGGTGGCGCGTATTGCTCCTAGTCGTTCGCCAGGGACGGTTGGGGTCAAAACATGAAGGAGAGCACCGTAGAATCGCCAGGCCTGCGTCGAAGGCGGTATACCATTTCTTCCTCCATAGTGTCTTCGCCAGGCTGGTGCCACCTTTCTCCTCGTTCTTCACCGCCATCCTGAACCACTATGGGATCCAGGCCCTTCACCTACAGCCCAACTCCATCTCGCTCCTGTCTATCTTTGCTTTCTACTATGAGGCCTTTGTAGGCGTGTGACCTTCAGCAGCCCTCTTCCGCCACTTCTTCAGCATGTGCTAGCACGGCGACACCCATTTGTCGGCATGCGCCTCCTTATTAGCGGCCCAGACCGGCAATCTGCTCCTAAAGGTCGGGAAGAAGGTGTAAAACTTCACACAATGTTGGGTTCTCATGAGCCTCAAGGACGTCAACCCTCGGTTGGAGGAGCCAAACGGGCAGTCGGAGAAGACTTGTGCGTGGAGCTCAGTGAAGCTCTCCGATCCTCGGGACGTACCCATCCTGGAGCGCTTCTCCCATGACATCAGCGCCAAGGGGCTGACCGGTGGGATGATAGTGAAGGAATTCTTGGCGCAGCGCCTGGCGCCCCTTCAGGCCCATTCCCGGCCTCTGTGGGACTACCAGTCCGGTGATGACCAATCCAGGCTCCGGTCCCAGGACCTTCCTACTGAGGAGCTGAACAGGGTCGTGGCGATCCAGCTGGGCGGTCATGACCAGATCACGCTCCGGTCCCAGGACCTTCCTACTGAGGAGCTAAACAGGGTCATGCTGATACTGGTGGGCGGTGACCCTGGTGACCTTCCCGAGAGTCTGGTGCCGTTGTACCGCCACGATGACCGGGCCAACCTGATCGCCATGCTGTCTGCGTTTGATGAGCGGGGGCTCCTCCTGGCCGAGGGTTCCGGTCCGGTAGAGGTGTCATCGGACGACACCTCAGGTGGGGGGACTCAGAGAAGACCCTCGACGACTACCCGACGAGCACGCCTCTGTCGTCGCAGGCCGTCCTTCTGCGCGAGCTCGAAGATGACAACGCCACCGGCGAAGTCTCCGCAGTGATCCCCTCGCGCCTGACCAGGATCTCCAGTGGATCCGCGTCGGCCCCGCACGCCACGCGGTCCGCGAGGGTGCTCGCCCCCGTGAAGCACGAGGCTGAGTCGCCCCTAGCGCATACTGCCTTCGTCGGTGGGAAGTCCGAGGCATCGGGCTCGCCCTCCTCAGTAGGGGGTCCTGTCGCCCCTGCCAAGGACGGTGCGGAGAGAAAGAGGAGATGGGTCGACATCGTAGAGTAAGTGACTCATCTTGGTAGGCCCCGTGTGTCCATCGTCCGTGCATGGCTGATTCCCTTTTTATCTGATGTCCAGGGAAGCTCCCTCGCTGGGGCGAAGAAGAAGAAGGTCGGCGTCAAGCCGAAGGCAAATCCTGGCGAACCGTAGGTCCTCCCCAACGCGTTGCCGCCTGATTCGTCTCAAACATATCTATAATTTTTGATGGTTTTATGCTGTTATCTTGTCATCTTTGGATGTTTTATGTACCTTTTATATCTTTTTTGGGACTAACTTATTAATTCAGTGCCAAGTGCCAGTTCCTGATTTTTCTATGTTTTTGGCTCTTTTCAGATCTGATTTTGGAATGGAGTCCAAACGGAATAAAATCCCCGAAATGATTTTTTCCCGAACGGAAGAAGATCAAGGGGCTTGAGGGCCAAGTCAGGGGGCTACAGAGGGCCCACAAGCCCCCTATCCGCCACTAGGGGCAGTGGCCAGCAGGCTTGTGGCCTCCCTGGCGCCCCCCTGACCTAACTCCTTCGCCTATATATTCCCTAAAATATAGAAAAAAATCAAGGGATCCACGAAAATACTTTTCTGCCACCGCAAGCTTCCGTTTCCGCGAGATCTCATCTAGAGACCCTTCCCGGTGCCCTGTCGGAGGGGACTTTGGAGTTTGAGGGCTTCTACATCAACATCATCGCCCTCCAATAACTCGTGAGTAGTTCACTTCAGACCTATAGGTCCGTAGTTAGTACCTAGATGGATTCTTCTCTCTCTCGAATCTTCAATAGAAAGCTCTCCATGATCTTCATGGAGATCTATCCGATGTAATCCTCTTTGGTGGTGTGTTTGTCGAGATCCAATGAATTGTGGATTTGTGATCAGATTATCTATGATATATATTTGAGTCTTTGCTGATTTCTTATATGCATGATTTGATATCCTTGTAAGTCTCTCCGAGTCTTGGGTTTTGTCTGGTCAACTAGATCTATGATTCTTGCAATGGGAGAAGTGCTTGGTTTTGGGTTCTTAAGGCGTTACTCTGTTATTTTGGACTTAATACACTAGATGCATGCTGGATAGTGGTCGACGTGTGGAGTAATAGTAGTAGATCCAGAACGTATCGATCTACTTGTTTTGGACATGATGCCTATAGATATAATCATTGCCATAGATGACGTCATGACTTTGCGCGGTTCTATCAATTGCTCGACACTAATTTCTTCACCCACCGTCTACTTGCTTTCATCAGAGAAGCCACTAATAAAGACTATGGCCCCTGGGTCTTTTCACATCTATCGCTTACACCTCCGCTTTTAGTTTGCTTTGTTACTTTGTTGCTTTTAGTTCTCACTTGGCAAACAATCTATAAGGGATTGACAACCCCTTCATAGCGTTGGGAGCAGGTTCTTTGTGTATGTTTAGGCACTTGTGATACTCCTTCACTTGATCGATACCTTGGTTCTCAAACTGAGGGAAATACTTACCACCGATGCGCTACATCACCCTTTCCGCTTCGAGGGAACACCAACACAAGGCTCCAAGGCCATGGGGGAAATCCTTTGCATATTTTCCTAGGAAGTCCCTTAAGGCGTAGTCGTAGCAGAAGGATTCCTGGTGCCGTTGCTGAGGAGTACCAAGACAAGAACAGTTTCCCGTCAACACGACTATTTCTGGCGCTGTTGGAAGGTCTTTTGTTGCAATTTCATGATGAGTGGGAACCTACTATCATGATGAGTGGGAACCTACTATCACAATCAAGATCAAAAACTATGAGTGCAATGTTGTGTGTGATTTGGGTGCTAGTGTTTCCACGATTCCAAAGTCTTTATGTGATATTTTTGGTTTTCATGAGATTGAAGAGTGTTCTCTTAATTTGCATCTTGCGGAGTCTACTATCAAGAAACCCATGGTAAGGATCGATGATGTTCTTATTGTTGCAAATAAGAACTATGTACCAGTGGATTTCATTGTACTTGACATAGATTGCAATCCTTCATGTCCCATTATTCTTGGTAGACCTTTCCTAAGGACTATTGGTGCTATCATCGATATGAAGGAAGGGAATATTAGATTTCAATTTCCTTTAAAGAAGGGCATGGAGCACTTTCCTGGAAATAAAATAAGATTGCCTTATGAATCTATGATGAGGGCTACTTATGGTTTGAGCACCAAAGATGACTATACGTGATTCCATCACCTTTCGCCTAGCTAAGGCCGTTAAACAAAAGCGCTTGTTGGGAGGCAACCCAACGAATCTATCCTTTTTCTTTATGTTTTGTGTTTTCCACACTTTCATAATTCTGTTATGATTGTGTTTTTTGTGTTTCTTTTTGCGTTTGTGCCAAGCAAAACCGTTATGATTAGTCTTGTGGATGATCGTTTGGTCATGCTGGAAAAGACAGAAACTTTCTGCTCACGAAAAGAATTTTCATTTTTTTTCTGTAAGAGATTTTGAGTTGATTCTTTTTTCTGCTTATTGCTAGGTACATTTTGCAGACTTTCGCAAGTTTTCACAATTTTTGAAGACCATAAGTATACTAAATATACAGATTGCTACAGGCTGGTCTGCTGTTAACAGATTCTATTTTTGTTGTGTTGGTTGCTTATTTTGATGAAACTATGGATAGTATCGGGGTGTATTAGCCATGGAATATTGACAATACAGTAACCCAACATCAGCATAAGTAGAATTTTAGTTTTCTACAGTACCTAAGGAAGTGGTGGTTTGCTTTCTTATACTAATGTTATGATGAGTTTCTGTTTAAGTTTCGTGTTCTGAAGTTTTCAAGTTTTGGGTGAAGTTCTTATGGACAAAGAGATAAAGAGTGGAAAGAGATCAAGCTTGGGGATGCCCAAGGCACCCCAAGATATTCAAGGATGCCGTAAAAGCCTAAGCTTGGGGATGCCCCGGGAAGGCATCCCCTCTCTCGTCTTCAATGCATCGGTAACGTTACTTGGGGCTATATTTTTATTCACCACATGTTATGTGTTTTTGCTTGGAGCGTCTCGTATCGTAGGAGTCTTTTATTTTTTTGTGTCACAATCATTCTTGCTCCACACCTAGATAGAGAGACATGCACTCACCGTGATTTTTTCGAGCTTCACTTATATCTTTTGGTAGACAATTCAGCTCACATGCGCTTCACTTATATCTTTTGAGCTAGATTCTTTTGCTCTATGTGCTTCACTTATATCATTTAGAACACAGCGGTGCGTGGCTTGGTAGTTGATCTATTCTTTGAAAGTAGTCTCAAAAGGGGTAGTTATCCAAAGGGATACGAAAACTTCCACCTTCATGTGCATTGAATACTTAGAGAAGTTTGATTCATCTCAATTAGTTTTGAGTTGTGGTTATGGTAATATTGAAGTTATGCTAGTAAGGTGTTGTGGATCTAGAAATACTTGTGTTGAAGTTAGTGATTCCCGTAGCATGCACGTATGGTGAACCGCTATGTGATGAAGTCTGAGCATGATTAGTCTATAGATTGTCATCCTTTGTGTGGCGGTCGGGATCACGCGATGGTTTGTACCTACCAACCCTTCCCCTGGGAGTATGCGTTGAATGCTTTGTTTCATTACTAATAAAACTTTTGCAACAAGTATATGAGTTCTTCATGACTAATGTTGAGTCCATGGTTTAGATGCAATTTCACCTTCCACCCTCACTATCTTCTTAGTGCCGTGCAACTTTCGTCGATCCACAAAACCCACCATTAGCCTCCCTCAAAACAGCCACCATACCTACCTACTATGTCTTTTTCAAAGTCATTCCGACATATATTGCCATGCAACTACCACCATGACATGTGCCACCACATCTACATTTCCATTGCATGATCGTAAGATAGCTAGCATGATGTTTCCATTAATGTCTATGCCATGCTAGATCAATGTCACGGTACACTACCGAAGGCATTCAATATAGAGTCATCGTTGCTCTAAGTTTTGAGTTGAAAGTGTGATGATCATCATTGATGGACCATTGTCCCATATGAGGAAATAAAATATGCCAAATATGGCCACAAAAAAAAAAGAGGCCAAAGAGCCCACCAAAAAAATGAGAGAAAAAGAGAGAAGGGACAATGCTACCACCTTTCCACACTTGTGCATATTAAGCACCATGATCTTCATGTTTGAAAGGCTCTTGTTTTGTCACCACCATATAGCTAGTGGGAAATTTTCATTATATGACTTGGCTTGTATATTCTAATGATAGGATTCCTCAAAATTTCCTTAGGTCTTCGTGAGCAAGAAAGTTGGATGCACACCCACTAGTTTTCTTTAAGAGCTTTCACATACTCTTAGCTCTAGTGCATCATTTGTATGGCAATACCTACTCGTTCACATTGATATCTATTGATGAGCATCTCCACAGCTCATTGATATGCCTAGTTAATATGATCATCTTCTCCTTATTTTTGTCTTGCAACCTCCACCACACTCCACACCACTTATAGTGCTAAAACCATGGCTCACGCTCATGTATTGCGTGAGAGTTGAAAAGGTTTGAGAAAGTAAAGGTGTGAAACAATTACTTGGCCAATACCGGGGTTGTGCATGATTCAAATTTGTCATGCAATGATGATGGAGCATAGCCAGACTATATGCTTTTGTAGGGATAACTTTCTTTTGGCCTTGTTATTTCCAAAGTTCATGATTACCTTGCTAGTTTGCTTGAATTATTATTGTTTCCACATCAATAGCAAACTATTGTTTTGCATCTAATGGATCTGAACATTCACGTCACATAAGAGGAGTTACAAAGGACATCTATGCTAGGTAGCATGAAAGCATAAAAAATTCATTCTTTATCACTTCCCTACTCGAGGACGAGAAGGAGTTAAGATTGGGGATGCCTGATACGTCTCAAACATATCTATAATTTTTGATGGTTTCATGTTGTTATCTTGTCATCTTTGGATGTTTTATGTACCTTTTATATCTTTTTTGGGACTAACTTACTAATTCAATGCCAAGTGTCAGTTCTTGTTTTTTCTATGTTTTTGGCTCTTCTCAGATCATATTTTGGAACGGAGTCCAAACGGAATAAAATCCCCAAAATGATTTTTTCCCAAACTGAAGAAGATCAGGGGGCTTGAGGGCCAAGGCAGGAGGGCAACAGGGGGCCCACAAGCCCCCTATCCGCCACAAGGGGGGCGGCGGCCAGTAGGCTTGTGGCCTCCCTGGCGCCCCATGACCTAACTCCTTCGCCTATATGTTCCCTAAAATATAGAAAAAAATAAAGGGATCCACGAAAATACTTTTCCGCCACCGCAAGCTTCCGTTTCCGCGAGATCTCATCTGGAGACCCTTCCCGGTGCCTTGCCGGAGGGGACTTTGGAGCTGCAGGGCTTCTACATCAACATCATCGCCCCTCCAATGACTCATGAGTAGTTCACTTCAGACCTACGGGTCCGTAGTTAGTAGCTAGATGGGTTCTTCTCTCTCTTGGATCTTCAATACAAAGCTCTCCATGATATTCATGGAGATCTATCCGATGTAATCCTCTTTGGCGGTGTGTTTGTCGAGATCCGATGAATTGTGGATTTGTGATCATATTATCTATGATATATATTTGAGTCTTTGCTGATTTCTTATATGCATGATTTGATATCCTTGTAAGTCTCTCCGAGTCTTGGGTTTTGTCTGGCCAACTAGATCTATGATTCTTGCAATGGGAGAAGTGCTTGGTTTTGGGTTCTTACCGTGTGGTGACCTTTCCCAGTGACAGTAGGGGCAGCAAGGCACACATCTTGTAGTTGCCATCAAGGGTAACAAGATGGGCTCTGTCGTAGATATGAGATTGTCCATCTACATCATGTCATCTTGCTTAAGGCGTTACTCTGTTTGTTTGGACTTAATACACTAGGTGCATGCTGGATAGCGGTCGACGTGTGGAGTAATAGTAGTAGATGCAGAAATATCGGTCTACTTGTTTTGGACTTGATGCCTATAGACATAATCATTTCCATAGATGACGTCATGAGTTTGCGTGGTTCTATCAATTGCTCGACAGTAATTTGTTCACCCACCGTCTACTTGCTTTCGTGAGAGAAGCCACTAGTAAACACTATGGCCCCCGGGTCTATTCACATCTATTGTTTACACCTCCGCTTTTACTTTGCTTTGTTACTTTGTTGCTTTCAGTTCTCACTTGGCAAACAATCTATAAGGGATTGACAACCCCTTCATAGAGTTGGGAGCAGGTTCATTGTGTTTGTGCAGGCACTTGTGATACTCCTTCACTGGATCGATACCTTGGTTCGCAAACTGAGGGAAATACTTACCAGCGATGCGCTACATCACCCTTTCCGCTTCGAGGGAACACCAACGCAAGGCTCCAAGGCCACGGGGTAAATCCTTTGCATATTTGCCTAGGAAGTCCCTTAAGGCGTAGCCATAGCAGAAGGATTCCTGGTGCTGTTGCTGAGGAGTACCAAGACAAGAACAGCCCCCCGTCAACACGACTATTCCTGGCGCCGTTGGAAGGTCTTTTGGTGCAGTAGCACCGCTTGTCGATGAAGAAGGGGAGGCTCGCATGACGACCTCTCAGGCCTTGATCGCCGAGCCCCCCGAGCCCCCAAAGCATCCTGAGACGATCGTGGCAGCGCCATTGCCCGAGGGGCAGGCTCTTGAGGGCCCTCAGTCCACTAACGCTCCAATGCTCACAATCTTTGAGCAACCTCCGGAGCCCCCTATCCCTCGTGACGCTGAATCCCTAACGACACTATTTGCGAAAGCGCTAGAGGCTCCTCATGGGGAGATCTAGAGGACTGCGGTATATATCTAGGGCGTCCTGAACGAGGCCTTCGCCTCCCTGGGCAAGGTCGCGGTCGTGATGGCGAAGGGCGATAAGGAGGCCAAGGCCACTCACGCCGCATGTGAGGAGGCGCTGAAGGAAGATAAATCCGCTCGCGTTGCGCGCAAGGAGGCGATGAATGGGGCCAAGGCGGCTACCAAATGAAGCGACGAGGCGGAGGCTCGCCTGAAGGCCTTCCAGGAGGAGAAATCCAAGGTTCACCTACGGGAGGAAACTCGCCTGGGCGCGAAGCAGGCGCGCTTGGACGAGCGAGAGAAGGAGATCGCTTCGAAGAAGACCCTTCTCGATGCAAATGGGGAATCCCTCATCACGGACCAGAAGGAGAAGGCCGTAGAGCTGGTCGGCTTTCCTGACAATGAGCTCAGGCTTCGCACGACGCTCCAGACCCTCTGCCGGGACGGGTTCGACCAGCCTCTGGCCAACCCAGAGGACGACTTTGCTATGCTCGCAATGAAGCTCGTCGTGGTGTTGGATGACGCCGTCATCCAGGTGGATAAGATCTTGGACAACGAGTGTCGCGACCTTGTTTTTAGGCCACGACACGCGTCTTCAGTCACCTTCTTCTTCGTGAGCCGGGGTTAGACTTCAACTCCGTGATCCTGTTGGTCCCAACTGAAGCCCGCAACAGTGTTGCAGAGTTGGTGAAGGGCCCCATGGAGGCGTTGGTGAAGAGGTTTGCCCGCGTCGCAGTTCCCCCATCTCCGGATGCCGCCGAAGCTGACGGCAGGGAAGGGGGCGCCACTGACACTGACGAAGCGCCCCCTGAAGGTGGAGTGACCAGCGGTGATGGTTCCTCTTGATTCCTTCCCCGTATTTTTCCCTCCAATGCATACCGTGCCTCGTGGAGGCGTCAAACTCATTTGCATTTTCAAGAACTTGTTAAGGCTGATAATAACTCGGTGACTTGTTGAATGTTTTCTTTTCCCTGTTTCTTTCATGGTTGTTGTGATACTCTACATCGGCAGGGCCCACCCCGTGCCTTCCTCCGTCGTGATTGGACCGACCAGATACCAGGACGACGCTAAGGGGGAAGGGTCTACGAGCACAGTTAGTCCCCTGAGTCAGGATGCTCAGGAGTCCCCCTTGACGTGCGAGCAGCCCTCATGAGGGGAACGCGGCGAGGATTTTGAAACTTTAGAACACCTTCAACAATCTGCATCAACGGGTCCCACCCCGCGCGTAGCTCCGTTGCGATTAGACCGACCAGATACCAGGACAGCCCAAAGGGGGAAGGGGCTATGAGTACAGTTAGGCCCCTGAGTCGCGATGCTTAGGAGTCCCCCTTGACGAACGAGCGACTCCAATGTCCCTCCTAAGAAACTGACAGTTTGAGACTCCCGGACTCCTTCAGCACTCTGCGGCGGTAGGGCCAGCCCCGCGCGTACCTCTGCCGCTGTTGGACCGCCTGGGCGGCCCAAGAGGGAAGGGGCTATGTGTGCAGTTTAGGCTCATGAGCCGCGATGTTCAGGAGTCGCCCTTGACATACGAGTGAATCAATTGTTCTCCCTAAAAGATTTTAGAGGCTTGTTGAGTGCACTGGGCTCTGCGTTGACAGGACCCGCCCCGCGTGTACCTTCGCCGCCATTGAACCAACCAGATTCCAGGACGTCCCAAGAGGGAAGGTGCTACGGGCGCAGTTAGGCCCCTGAGTCGCGATGCTCAGGGGTCCCCCTTGACGTATGAGTGTCTCCGTATCTCTAGTTGTATGTCCCCCGCAATGGGCGTGGGCTTAGTCGTAGGTGGACTGGGCCGACTTCCTGGCCAACTGTGAGCATAGTCATTAATTGGCAGACTGTGTTGATTTCCTGGCTGGCTGTGGGCATAGTCATTGGTGGACTGTGTTGATTTCCTTCGTCTTCTCCCGAGCGCGGAGCGTAGGACTGCCACCAGGCGTGGGAGGGTCCCCTCACCGTCCTCGGGGGGGGGGGGGGGCCCAGGCATATACAGCCTCGACTCATCATTAGGTGATAGTGTCACGGTGGGGGTGTATATGGGAGCTCGCGAGGACGCTTTTGGCTCATGAGTGACCCTACCCCCGAGGTATATGCGCCTGATCCCCAGCGCGGAGCATAGGGCTGCCGCTAGGCATGGGAGGGACACCTCCGCGTCCTCGGGGGGCCCCGGGCGTATGCAGCCTCGGCTCGTTAATACGTGAGAGTGTCACGGTGGGGGTGTATATGGGAGGTCGTGAGGACGCTTTGGCCTCGCGAGTGTCCCTAACCCCAAGGTATAGGCTCCTGATTCCTTTTGGGTCATTGGTAAACCCTGCCGACCTGTTCTTCTTTAGGAGTGAGGCAGGGTGTCTGCTGCGTGAGGAGGCCTATAAGGATAAGCTTCGGCCGGAGCCCCCAAGAAGGGGGCCAACCGCCCAAAGATGCAAGCAAGGTAGAACATTAGGGTTTGAAGTGGGTGCGAGAGAAACAAGTGAAGGGTACGTAAATGAAAGTCGCGGTTGAGGAGTGCCCTGAACTCCTGGAGGCCACATGGCCCTGTGGGCGCCCTTGGATAGAGTGAGCCGAAAAGTCACCTGGCTACCATGCCGCTGAAATGCCGGGGGCGCCGTCGTCGCCCGATCTCCTCCTTCCACGATCGGGACCCTCACGAGTCTGCCGTCTCCCGAGGCTCGGGACCTTCGCTTGTCCCGAGCATCTCCCCCTCTTCCTCACCATGCCCCAGCAGGCTAGGCACGAGCATGGCCCGCTGGAGCCACCAATAGGAGGCACCCGCGTTCCCCAGCCTGAAGGGCATGAGGGCGCTGGCGCCCGGGCACACCCACCGATGGTTAGCTCGCGCGGGCTAGAACGGGTTGTGAGGCGCGATTCTTTCGAGTGCGAGCGCATTGATGAAAATGCAGGGCCGATCGACCGTGCTGACGACGACGACTGCAATTGGTGATGCAGGGCAGTCCCTGCCTCGCACGGCCTGGGCCTCTCGAAGTTCTAGGATTGCTCTTATGACGGACTCACGGGAGCTGGGCGGACGCGCGCCGGAGTACGCCCTCGGGTTGTGCTCGTGCGCTACCCTCGTCTCACTTGTCAGGCCGGGAACCTCCTTGGTGGGAGCCCCTGGTCCAGACCCAAGGGGCCGCCGAGCATGCTTTCCTATGCGATGTGAGGCAAGACCCAGTCCTTGGTCAGGGAGCCCGATGTCCCAGGGCATTTCATGGGGAGGAGCTGCCTCATCTTCTTTCATGGGTCCTCACGAGGACGCTCGTCCTCTTCATCGTTCGAGCATTCCGCCGCAGCGGCGCGGTAGGCACGCTCGAGTGTGAAGACGGCATCCTTCTCGTCGCAGGCTATGGTGATGACGCCGCCGTTCCGTGGCAATTTGAGGATGTTGTAGCCATGATGGGTCACTACCATGAACTTAGCGAGAGACGGGTACCCAAGGATCGCGTTGTATGGCAGGTGGATGTGCGCGACGTCGAAGACGATGCTATAAGTGTGGTGTTTTTTGCGCTCTCCGAAGGTGACTCGCAGGCGCACCTGCCCGATGGTAACCGTGGACCCTTCTGTGACACCTGACAAGGACTTGGTCGGCATGAGCTTTTTGTACGACAGCTGGAGCGTCTCGTAGGTCTGGACCGAGAGGACGTTGAGCTCTGCTCCAGTGTCGATGAGGGTCCTGGTGACGATGATGTTGCTGATGGTCAGGGTGCACATCATGCAAAGCTTGCCGGCCATGAACGAGCACCTGAGTTGATCACTTGGGTCGAAGGTGATATTGGTATGGGACCCGTTGAGCGGGCGCATTGCTTCAGGCTTTTGGAGAGAGGCATTCACCTCCCGGGTGAACTGCTTGAAGGCGAGGTTCGAGGCCGGGGTCTGGGCGCCGCCCACGATGGAGGCCACCGCCCTGACCTCCTCGAAGCCCCCAACCCCATCGTCCTACCTATCTTCATCTCTTCTTTCGGGTGGCGGAGGCAGCATAGCCTCACGAGGATGAGCATCATGAGGCAGACCGCGCCGTTGCCCCTCCCGAGGGTTGTCGCACCAATGGTCGTCCCGAGCCTAGTTGCGCCAACGGTCCTCCTGAGGCTGGCCGCGCCAACGGTCTTCATGAGGATGTTCATGCCACGCCTGATGCGGCTACCGGTCATCCCAGCGGCCTCCACTGCGACCACCGCCGCATGCGGGGCCTCTATCTCCCCGTCCAGGGCACCTGCTGAAGTGCTCGACACGGACCACTCGGAGCACTTGGCACTCGGAGGTATCATGGTCGCTGGTGCTATGGAAGTTGCACGTTAGCCCCCCTCCTGACGGACGCTCGCCCCCTCGGCCATACTTTGCCTCAGGCTCGGCTGCGAGCACTGCAGGAGCCTTGCGCTTCGTCTCCTTGGCCTTGGTCTTCTTCTCATATGGTTCCATCGCCTGAGGCCCGAGGAGTAACATGCGATCTTCTGCAGCCCTGGCGCACTTGTTTCCCAGGTTGAACATCTCTAGTGCACTGCTCATTTCATCACTCATGGTGAGCTCCTCCTTCATCTTGAGGTCGGTGACTCCATCGGAGAAGGCCGAGATGAAGGTCTGGTTCGACGCCTTGGGGATCTTGAGGCGCATGGCCATGAAGCGCTCTATGAACTTGTGTAGGGTCTCCCCTTCTTGCTTCTTGATGCATCGTAGGTCGTTCACGGTGGGAGTACGGTCGTAGGTGCCCTGGAAGTTAGCAACGAAACATTCACGTAGATCATCCCAGGAGGCGATGGACGCCCTCGAGAGGTTGAGGACGCTCGTAGTTGGAGATGAAACGTTCGCGGAGATCATCCCTTGAGCGCCATGGGGAACCAGCATGCCATGGCCTTGTCGGCCCCTCCTGCCACCCCGATACTTAGCGTGTAGAGTTGCAGGAACTCAGACGGGTCCAGGGTGCCGTCGTAGCGCGGGGGTAGCTCGGGTTTGAATTTGCGGGGCCACACAGTTGGGTAGAGCTCAGGGGCGATGGCGAGGCACCCTACCGACCTCGCGGGTGCATCGCGCGCGGGGGCGACCTGGTCCTGCTGCTCCAATGGGTCTGCTTCGAGTGGGGCACACTCGCGGCGCGAGATTTGCAGGGCCAGGAGCGCGTGTATGTCGGTGCACGGCCGAGGAACCACCAAACAACTTGCTTCATCTCTTGGCCACGCCCTGGGTTCGCGAGGCCGGTCGCGGGGACGCTCTTCCTTCCAGGGCTCGGGGTGCGCGCCATGCCACGGCGACGGGGGTGGCGCGTCTTGCTCCTCGTCGTTCGCCAGGGACTGTTGGGGTCGAAACGAGCATGAGAGCACCGCGGGGTAACCGACAACGGCGACGAGCTCTTCGACGCGCTTGAGCCACTCGTTGTGGCGGTCAGTGCATGGCCGGTAGCGGAGGATCTCGACGGCCATGGCAAGCGCGCACCGGCCATGCGGCATCTCTGGTCGGGCACGCGAGGCCGACCCGGAGGCCCGGTCGATCGATGGAGTGGCGCTGCGGTCATTGGGCTGCTTGGTAACCAGCTGGGAGGATCCTTGCTGTTCTTGAGCGTCGCGGCCCCTGGCGGCGTTCACCACGGGTGATGGTGACCGGCGCGCACCAGCGGGACCCCCGGGCACCCTCTAAGCGACGTGGGTGGCGCGACGCTCAGCGCGAGCCCGACGAGCATCAACCATCGGAGCGGCGAAGCTTGGTGAATGCGGAGCTTGGAGGAAACCTCGACACGCCCCCTACCTGGCGCGCCAAATGTTGGATTTCGAGGTCCGCAAAATCCTAAAGATTTGAACACACGAGCATGTACGAAGATCTCTCGTGGGCTCTCCTCACCCAAATCGCTACTCGATGAGGATGGAAGAGAACTCACTCGATGCTGAGGAGGACACAGAACACGACAGTTTACCCAGGTTCAGGCCGCTAAGAATCGTAATACCCTACTCCTGCTTTTATGGATTGCCTCCCGTGGAGGTTGGTGGATGAACTAGTAAAGTGTTCGAGGGCCTCCGGAGGCTAGGTGGCCTTTGTGTGGTGTTGATGTGCGAATGAATGGATTTCGTCCCCCTCTACCAAGTAACCTACCATCTATATATAGTGGCGGCCCCGGTCTTCTTCCCTCATCGTTTGGCCCCGGTCCTGCAAAGTGGTTGCCAACGCTGCAGGGACGGGTCTAGGGATGACGTTCGTCCTGCTGGCGGGCGGAGATGGCTTTGTTGCACCCGAATAGAAACCTTTTGGAGATGCCTTGGGAACCCCGGTACATCCTTGACCCCTTTGAACTAAAGGGGAAACTGCTCCGTCCTACTGTCAGCTGCTCACCTGTTCTTCCCCCGCGTCATCCTTGACTCCTAAGGCTGGGCCTTGCCTCGGAATATCCGCCACTCTGGAGGGGTCTTGATGAGGTCCCCTATGGGTCTTGACGCTGTTCCTCCTCGCGAGGCCTGGCCCCTCATGAGGGCCTTGCCTTGAGCGGCGCTGGGCCCGATCGTGCTTGCTCGATGAAGTGTGCCAGCCCTGGGCCAGAGGCAGGTAGGTTTGGGTACCCCCATTCCGAGAACGCCGACATCGCCGTCGCCTCTCTAGTCGTTCGTGTGCATAGATCGGGCGATGCCAAGCCTGTGCTCCCTGTGCTCTATGCAAAATGCCTTTTTATGTTACAGGCTGCAGTAGTCTGTAGTCCGCGGGCTCCTGCGCCCATCTAGCATCACCCAGCGTGTTGGCGCTATCGCACAGTCGCTCCGCTGCTCGTAGTCTCGCCATCGCCGCGTTCGGTGGCTAGCAAGCACAATCAGTAGCCATGCCACGCGTCTGCAGGTCACAACATCAGTAGATCAGCAGCAGCGCATCGCTCGTAGTAGTAGCAGCAACAATGCATTGTAGAGCCGCAACAGTTCAGTTCGAGCGCACCCTCGCTAGCGTTTTTCCTGTGCACGTGCACGCGTTGCACTAGCGAGGTGGGCCACCTCCGGCACCTCTCTGTTGAGCAAGGACGATGACCCCTTTTTGTTGTGTTACCTAGTATGGCTCCCCTCTCTGGGGAGAACCACCCATCTAGCCCGGCTGGCTTGCTCCCTCCACCGTGACCGAGAGGTCGAGGGATCGACTCCCTGCGCCCCCCTTTTTATTTCCTATGTTGGGCTCTGTAGTTAGCATGCAATGCATGTATTCCTGCCTATTGCATCATTTATGTTCACACACATGAAGCCAACGCAGTGGCACAGAGCCCTAGTGAGTGCAATAGGTCACGGGTTCGAACCCTCGCACTCCCCCCTTTTTTATTTGTGCATTTTGTGCGGTTTGAAGTACAATTAGCACTTAATGCATTTTCCCCCTATAGTGCAACTAATCCGGCTCAGCCTAGTGGTAGAGGTGTGTGTGTGCATGGGAGAGGTGGTGGGTTCGACCCCCACCAAGGCCCCTTATATTTCCCAGTTGTGCTGGGAGTGTAGGGCCACTGAGAAGTGGGCCCAGGGCCCACATGTCATGCACTAAGGACCCTTGTATCTATGACCAGTGGGCCCTGTGTGTTAGGATCGTTGATATTTTTATTTTCCTTTATTTTTTATTTATGTTGATGTGATAAATTCCATCTTTGGAATAATTCCTAAAGTGGAATTTGCGTATTCTAGCATATGCCAAATTGGGAAAGCTCAAGAACAACTCCTGTTCTTGACTATAGTGTAGTTTGATTCTATGCAATATTTCTTTTACTGTTTGTGGTGTTTTTATGCATGCAGACAAGCTAGTATGATACATGTATTTGGGGTAGAAAATCCCAAGGAATCCAATGTGGTAGTGGAATTCAGTTTTGACCATTCCTGAAGAAAAGTCACTTTGTGGTGAGGTGGCACATGTTTATCCGATTAGGATTTTTTCTGTGCATCTTTGGAGTTGTGCATACATGCATCATATTGTCTGTTGCATCCCCTGTTGCTGGTGTTTATTAGATGTTTGTTTCTTTCGGGTAACTACTCGGGCCAAAAACGAACAGTCCAGTGAGTTCGTGCAGGAGGATCACGAACAGTTCCACTATGAAGAAATCACACGCAAGATGATCGTGACCTTGACAACGTTTCTTGCTTTGTTATGCTTAGTGATTCGTTTCTGTCGTTACATCTCCTATGCCTACCACATGATATATAGGCCATCAAACATTGACAAGAAACCTCAAGCACCTCCCCTCCTAGCAAATATTGTTTGGCTAAGTTAGGCTTGGTCAACCACTAATTGTTTGCGTTGCTAGTTGGAGGTGCCAGCTGGTCCATGTGATAACATGGACATTTTATATCATCCTATTTAATTGTATTTAATTAATGCACCTATTGCGAAGGTTTTGTTTGATACTGGTGCATCGCATTCCTTCCTCTCTAAACCGTTTGCATCCAAGCATAATTTTCATGTGGAGGAGCTGCTTAAGCCGTTGTCAGTAGTCTCTCTGGGCAAATTCATGCATGCAAATACGCTAGCCCCTGATGTCGCTGTTAAGATGGGCAATTATTCCTTTTTGGCATCTCCTTATGTCCTTGGCAATTCGGGTATTGATCTCATCCTTGGGATGGATTGGCTGGCGATGAACAAGGTGTATATTGATTGTGAAGCAAAAGAAGTCAAGTTGACTCTTCCATCGGAGGACGTGATTATCTTCGCTGCTCGCGATGACACGATCCGTTTGCTTTCCCTGAATGAGAAGGGTGGGATATCTCCAATTTCTCCAGTCCCAGTGGTCTGTGAGTATGAAGATGTCTTTCCAGAAGAACTGCCAGGAATGCCTCCGCACCGGGCAGTGGAGTTCGTAATTGAGTTTGAACCAGGAACAAAACCAGTCTACAAGCGGCCGTATAAACTGGGTCCTGAGGAGCTGAAAGAGTTGAAAAAGTAGTTGGATGAGCAAGAGCATCTGGGTCTGATCAGACCAAGTTCATGTTCTCGGGGATTGTGGAGTTCTTTTTGTCAAGAAGGATGGCACGGACCGACTGTATGTCGATTGCCATCCATTGAATAAGAAGACAATCAGAAACAAGTACCCACTTCCCAACATCAATTAATTGTTCGAGCAATTGAAAGGTGCCAAGATTTTCTCTAAAATGGATCTCCGGATGGGCTATCATCAGATCTGCATTCCCCAAGAAGACATTCTCAAGACTTCTTTTAGGACAAGCTTTGGTTCTTATTAGTACACAGTGATGTCTTTTGGTCTCGCCAATGGTCCTCCGACCTTCTCTCAGATGATGAATTATATATTATCCCCATTCAAGAATGAATTTGTCTTGTTGTATCTTGATGACATTCTGGTCTTTTCTGAAACCGAGGAAGAGCATGAAGAACATCTTCGGCTTGTGCTTCATAAGCTAAGAGAGCATAAGTTCTATGCTAAATTTTCCAAATGAGACTTCTGGTTGAAGGAAGATGTGTACCTTGGGCACATCCTCTCTGCCGAGGGCATCAAAGTTGATACTACAAAGGTCCAGACAATTGTTGAGTGGGAACCTCCTCAGAATGTGAAGCAACTTCGAAGCTTTCTCGGGCTTGCAAGCTATTGCAGAAGGTTCGTTGAGGACTTCTCCAAGATTGCTAAGCCTCTGTCCAACCTTCTTCAGAAGAGTGTGAAGTTTGTCTGGTCTCCAGAGTGTCCGTTGGCATTCGACACACTCAATGAGAACCTCACTTCAACTCCAGTATTGACTCCTCCTGATGATTCCAAGCCTTATCAAGTGTTCTGTGATTCCTCTCTTCAAGGTCTTGGTGCAGTTCTGATTCAAGAGAAGAAAGTGGTAGCTTATACCTCGAGGCAGTTGAAGTCAAGTGAAAAGAACTCTCCCACTCATGATCTTGAATTGGTGGCAGTGGTCCATGCTTTGATGACTTGGAGACATCTCTATACCAATCACAAGAGTCTCAAATACATCTTCACTCAGCCTAGTCTCAATCTTTGGAAAACTCGTTGGCTGGAAATGATCCACAATTATAATCCGAGCATTGACTTCACTCCACGCAAAGCAAATGTCATTGCAGATGCTTTGAGAAGAAAGGCTTACTGCAACAGTCTCATTCGGAAGCCTCTCCAGCCTGATCTTTGTCAATATGTCAGGAAGCTCAACCTTCAGATAGTACCTCAGGGATTTCTTGCTAATCTCCAGATTTCTCCTACCTTGGAAGACCAAGTCCGACAAGCTCAACTTCTTGATGTGATGGTGAAGAAAGTTACGATTGGTTTGGCAAAGAGCATTCCGAAGTATAAGTGCTTCCGTGTTGATGACAGTGATACCTTGTTCTTCGAGGACCGTCTGGTCCTTCCAAAAGGAGAGATCAGGAAAGTTATCATGGATGAAGCCCATAATTCCCTCCTCTCGATACATCTAGGAAGCTCCAAAATGTATCCGGATCTGAAGCAGACCTTCTGGTGGACTCGCACGAAACATGAGATTGCTCAGTTAGTGAATGAGTGTGATGTGTGTCGCAGAGTGAAGGTGGAGCATCAACGTACAACAGGTCTCCTGCATCCCTTGCCTATACCCGAGTGGAAATTCGATGATGTGGAAATGGACTTTGTCACTGGTTTTCCGAAGTCCAAGAGAGGCATAGATGCCATCTTCGTCGTCATCGACAAGTTGACCAAAGTTGCACATTTCCTACTAGTCAAATAGTCTGTCTCGGCAGCTCAGGTGGCAGAGTTGTATATGTCAAGGATAGTCTCTTAGCACGGTGTTCCTATGCTCATTTCTTCCGGTTGTGGAAGAATCTTTACTTCCAAGTTCTCGAATTCCTTTCAGACTCCGATGGGTACTAATATCCATTTCATTACAACTTTCCATCCTCGGCAAGTTGAGAGAGTCAATCAGATTCTTGAAGATATGCTCAGAGCTTGTGTGATTTATTTTGGCAAGAAGCGAGAAGATTGCCTGCCATTTGCCGAATTCTCATACAACAACAACTTTCAAGCAAGCTTAGGCAAGGCTCCATTCGAGATTCTATATGACGGGAAGTGTTGTACCCCGCTCAATTTGTCACAGATTGGTGAGCGTCAGTTTCTTGGGAATGACATGATTGCTAAAGCAGAAGAAACGTGTCGTGTCATTCAGTATAATCTCAAAGCAGCTCAGTCCCATGAGAAGAGCTACTACGATAGCAAGCAACATGACATGACTTTTCATCTCAATGGTTTTGTGTATCTCAAAGTGTCTCCAATGAAGGGCACTCACCGCTTCGACATCAAAGGAACGCTCGCCCCTTGCTTTGTTGGCCCTTTCAAAATTATTGGCAAGAGAGATGATCTTGCATATCAGTTAGATCTTCCATTCAAATTCTCCTACGTGCATGATGTGTTTCATGTCTCCCAGCTCCAGAGATGGTTCAAAACTAACGAGCGCACAGTTGATCTCCAGGATATCGATCTCCAGCCCGACCTATCCTACCATGAGCATCCGATAGCAATACTTGAAGAGACTGAGCGCAAGACCCACAAGAACTCAATCAAGTTCCTCAAAGTGCAATGGTCACATAATTCAAACAAAGAAGCCACTTGGGAGCGCGAGGACCACCTCCGTTCCGAGTACCCACAGTTCTTCGAGTCATAGATCTCGTGTCGATATCCTCTTGTAGTGTGGGAGAGTTGTGACAGCCTAGTGAACAACCCCTTTCCTTTTATGTAACCTTTCCATGTATGGC
Source organism: Hordeum vulgare subsp. vulgare (assembly GCF_904849725.1). NCBI lineage: Eukaryota > Viridiplantae > Streptophyta > Magnoliopsida > Poales > Poaceae > Hordeum > Hordeum vulgare. The sequence goes on along the minus strand of NC_058523.1, from coordinate 228,098,269 downwards.
ACCTTCCAACTTGGCATGTTGTGGTTGATATAAATGAGTTTTGCTTCCTTCTCTTGTGCATCATGGCATCATAACATATCATCTTGTTGTCTTGTGTTGCATCTTGTTTGTTGGATGTATGAGTGTTAGTAGTTGTGCTTGGTTGTGTGAGTGGATCCACCAAATACTTCTCCTAAAAACCTTGTTTCACCAAATATTGCAAAACCCCTTCTCTCCCCAATTTATTAGTTGTGATAAAAGTTTCTGTTTTCCTCTTTTAAAAATGTTGGATCTTCCGCTAATATCCTCTAAGGGTTTGTGGTTGTGTCACTTAGTGTCGTGTGGTGTATTTTGTTTTTCTTCTGTTGGTTTTTTTCAAACCCATGCCTTATGGTATTATTGGTGTTTATTTTTATTTTTTCTACAAATCCTACTTCTATTTTTATAAAATAGGGGTCATTTTTGTGAGTGTGAAAAATATTTTCCTTTCCCATCATATCTTTCAAAGTAGTGAGGTTTTACTCTTTTCTTAGCTACTATTTAAAAAACAAAAGCAAAGCTTTTGTCTTAACAAAGAGAGGTGCTAGTATCCTGGGCCTTTCCCCCTCTCCTGGCGCAGCCCAGCAGCAGCCCAACAACCACCAGCCAGCCCAAAGCACGACCGCGTCGTCCTTCTCTCTACTGCAGGCAATTCACTGTAGCCACGTCGACGTGCTCGTTGATTTGACAGTCGTATGCCATCCAAGAGGCCTTTTTATCTTACCCTAGACCCAGGTTGAACCCCCGTCTCTCCATTCCCCCCTCTTGCGCCTCGCGCCATCGCTCAGGTAAGGTAGCCCAATCCCCGCCGTCGCCATGCTCCCGGTGCGCCGGCAGAGCTTCTGCTCGAACACGGGGTGGCCTCCTCGGCCCTTCTCCGTCGTGCTGGCAAAGCGGGAAGGATCCCCTGCTTCACCCTCTCCTTCCTTGACATCAAGGAGAACGGCAAGGACCAGTTCAGCGCCTCCCCCATCGCCATCTGCATCATGCAGATCCGGTCAGGAGCACGCCGTCATTCTCCACTTCACCATCGTCCGTTCGCCCCTTCCCCGTCATCGTGTGTTTGTCGTAGATGAGGTGGTATGAGCCCTCCTTTCCCCTCGTCATCGCGTCTCTAGTCATTCATGCGCTTAGATCGGGCGATGCCAAGCCCGTGCTCCCCGTGCTCTACGCAAGATGCTTTTTTTCTGTTGCAGGCTGCAGTAGTGTGTAGTCCGCAGCCTCCCACGCTAATCTAGCGTCGCCCAGCGCGTTGGCACTCTCGCAGCTTCGCTCCGCTGCACGTAGTCTCGCCGTCGCCGCGTTCGGTGGCTAGCAAGAAGCATCGGCAACCATGCCACGCGCCTACAGGTGGCAGCAACAGTAGATCGCTAGTAACGCGTCGCTCGTAATAGTAGCAGCAACAACGCGTTGTAGAGCCGCAACGGTTCTGTTCAAGCGCCCCCCTTGCTGGCGTTTTTCCTGTGCATGTGCACGTGTTGCACCGGCGGGGTGCACCACTATCGGCACCTCTTTGTTAAGCAAGGAGGATGTCCCCTTTTGTTGTGTTACCTAGAGTGGCTCCCCTCTCAGGGCAGAACCACCCACCTAGCCCGGCTGGCTTTCTCCCTGCGCCGTGACCGAGAGGTCGGGAGATCGAGCTAACACAAGCGACGCGTTACTGGCTGGTAAAATTATCACTTAATGTGTTTTTCCCTATAGTGCAACTAATCTGGCTTAGCCTAGTGGTAGAGGTGTGTGTGTGTGGGAGAGGTGGTATGTTCGACCCCCACCAAGGCCCCTCTTATTTTTCAGTTCTACTAGGTGTGTAGGGCTACTAAGAAGTGGGCGGATGTGATATATTTCATCTTTGGAATAATTCCTAAAATGAAATTTGCCTATTCTGGCATATGCCAAATTGGGCATGCTCAAGAAAAACTCCTATTCTTGACTGTACTGTAGTTTTATTCTATGCAATATTTCTTTTACTGTTTATGGTGTTTTTCTGCATGCAAACATGGCAGTATGATATATGGATTTGCGGTAGAAAATCTGAAGGAATCCAATGGTGGTACTGGAATTCAGATTTGAGCATTCTTGTAGAAGAGTCACTTTCTGGTGAGGTGGCACTTGTTTATCCGAGTAGTATTGTTTTTAGTGCATGTTTAGAGCTGTTGATACATGCATCATATTGTCTGTTGCATCCCCTATTGTTGGTGTTTATTAGATGTTTGTTTATTTTGGGTCGCTATTCGGGCATGAAACGAGTTCTAAGTGTACGGTGAGTTCGTGCAGGAAGATCCGGAACAGTTCCACTCTGAAGAAATCACACGCAAGATGATCGTGACCATGACACCGTTTCTAGCTTTGTTATGCTTAGTGATTCGTTTCTTTTGTTACATCTCCGGTGCCTACCACATGATATATAGGGCATCAAACATTGCCATGAAACCTCAAACACCTCCCCTCCTAGCAAATATTGTTTGGCTAAGTCAGCCTTGCTCAACCACTAATTGTTTGCATTGCTAGTTGCAGGTGCCAGCTGGTCCATGTGATAACATGGACATTTGATGTCATCCTGTTTAATTGCTAGTTAATTAATGCACCTATATACTTTGTATATAGTGGAAGGCCTAGCCTTTTGCCGGGTGATTTGTTCTGTTGTTGCCGTCTTAGTTTTGGTTCTTGGTGTTTTATTCCATAACTGAGCGCTCCTATCACGTTCGGGGTTGTTATAGGGACCCCGTGGATAATTCGTTTTAGATTAAAGCTTTTCCAACCGGGCCAAACCCTGGAGTTAAATTTGCTAACAACTTAATAAAAAGCATAGGGAAAAGCTACCCTAGGAGTTAATCAACAATCGGGGACAGTGCTCCTCATGAGTGTTGGTCCAACCTGAGCGATGTCCGGCACCCCTTGGCCACCCAGGGTTCAGCTAACCCAACGTCTAGCTCATCTGGTCGTGCCCTGACAACAAGATACGTGGCTCATATCCGAACTGTTAGCACGTCGGGCAACCTTGCTCGATAAGTGTTACCTTTTACGAGATATCTTGCGCATTGGGATTCTGGTGAGACTATGGGTCTTCTCTGAGTTGAGGTTTTTCACTAAGGAATCCGACGAGATCACAAGTTTCGTGGTATAGGATTACTATGTGGCCTGTGGTAATTTGTGATGGACTTGTTGGAGCACCCCTACAGGGTTAAATCTTTCGGAAAGCCGTTCCCACAGTTATGTGGCAAACATGGATATTTTGTTAACATCCGGGTCTAGAAACTTAAAGTAACTTAAATAAACCTGCCAACTGTGTGCGTAACCGTGACTGTTTTTTCAGAGCTCCTTCTCTCATCGAGCACGGTGGGGTTATGAATGATGTAAGTAAGTGTTCAGGATCACTTAGTGTTCATTCTTAGATCTTGAACGTCTTATGTAGACCACCATAACTTATTTATGTTCTTTGTAAGTTTGCCACCATATATGCTTAGGATGCTGCAAACTCAAACACTTAACCCTACCTCACCCATTAACTTAGTTATGCTCGATACCAAGGTCATGAGATTGTTGTGTCCTCGTGGCTCGCAGTTTAATACAACCACCCACAGGTACAAGTACTCCAGATGCAGACGTCCCTGAGTATACCCAACTAAGGTGGGAGTTTGACAAAGACAGTAGCAGACTGTATGTGACATACCCCGAGGATTAGAGGCGCTTGGTCGTGATCGTGCGACTAGGAAGGCGGGATAACATGATTTTGCCTTTTATCTTGTTCGTAGTCAGACCCTGTCTTATGTATGAATGATGAATGGTTGTGTGGATTGTAATCTAGCATGTGGCGAGTGTAAGCGGAATCTTATACTCACCTCTCTATTTATGTAATGGCAATGTTATCCTGCTTGCGATACGCTTAGATGCGACCCTTTCACCTTTTGAGGCCTCTCCCCCAAATAAGGTAAGTGGCGCATCTTAGTCATTACACTTCTCAAATACTAATAACAATGATTTTATTAGTACTCCCATACAACCCGCCACTAGTGCGGATGATTTTGATATTAATGTTGCATTACTGAATCTTGTTATGAAAGAGCAATTTTTTAGAAGTCCAAATAAGGATCCCGCTTCACATCTCAATACCTTTGTTGAACTTTGTGATATGGAAAAGAAAAAGGAAACGTATAATGATATTGCAAACTTAAATGTGTTTCCTTTTTCAGTAAGAGAGAAAGATAAATCTTGGTATTCATCTTGAACACGTAATAGTGATGGAACTTCGGATAAGTGTAAAGATGCCTTCATTACCAAGTATTTTCCTTGTACTAAGATCATTCCCTTATGAATCAAATAATGAATTTTAAACAGAAATATCATGAACATGTTGCACAATATTGGGCGTTATCAAATTTATAATAAGAATTTTCCCAACACATGGTTTAAACTTGTGGGGGATTATCCAAAATTTCTATGCTGGACTATACTTTGTTTCTAGAAATCTTCTAGATTTTGCTGCACGTGGTACCTCCATGGAGGTGACCTTAGGAGAGGCCACGAATCTTCTGGACAACATCATGGCAAAATATTCTCAATGGCACACCAAGAGAGCTCCAACAGGTAAGAAGGTAAATTTTGTGGAGGAAATCGCTACTTTGAGTGGAAAAGTGGATGCTCTTATGAATTTGGTTGCAAATATAATTACTCATGTTGGTCCTAATGATATGCCCTTGTCTACATTGATTGAATAAAGTAACGATGCTATTCATGTGAACTTTGTCTCGCGAAATAATTTCAACAACAATGCTTATAGGGTAGTTTAAATGCTAGGCCATATCCCGGTAATAATCCTAATGGTTATGTCAATTCTTATGGTAATTCTTATGAAAATTCTTCTACAAATTCTAATAGGATACCCTCTCATCTTGAGAACAAAATTAAGGAATTCATTAATACTCAAAAAGTTTTCAATACTATGGTAGAAGAAAAATAGCACGTTGTTCATACTTTGGCTAAAAACATGGAGAGGATTTCTCTTGATGTTGAAACTCTTAAAAAACATTTTCCTCCTATGCACGATTTTAATGATAATATTAAATGGGTCCAAGTTTCTATTATGAAAGTAAGGAGAGGACCGCTAAGTTGAAAGGTAAGCGGGAGTTCCTAGAAAAAGCTCTTCCTCGAGGTTTTTATCAGAATGATGATGAAGATCCTAAAATGATTGGTACTTCTCCTATTGAATATTTGTTTAATTCTCTAAATATTAATGATAAAGGAACTGGAGATGAGTTAACTCTATTAAAGGAGCGTCCTGTTTGATTGGAGGGTGATGATTTTAGTGCTAAAAGTAAAAAAAAGTGGGTCTGAAGAGGTCAAAACTTGAACTAGTGATGTCCCCACTATTTTTGATTACAAGGACTTTAATTATGATAATTTATGTAGCTCACCCAATGCTTTTGAAGAAAACAAAGCTTTTAGTCCACATATAGTGGAAGATATGCTGAAAGCTTATGACGAGAAACTTGACCTTGAAGTTTCTATTCCTAGAAAGTTGCTTGACTAGTGGGAACCTACTGTCAAAATTAAGAAAAATAAATATGAATGCAATGCTTTGTGTGACCTTGGTTCTAGTATCTCAACTATAGCTAAAACATTAAGCAATTTTCCATGTCTCACTAATATTGAAGAATGTTCCCTAAACTTGCATCTTGCGGATTCTACCATAAAAAATCCTTCGGTAGAATAAATGATGTGCAGATAACTGCAAATAAAAGTTATGTGGCTCTAGATTCCATTGGACTTGATATTGATTGCAACCCTACTTGTCCAAGTATACTTGGAAGACCCTTCCTATGAACTATAGGTGCAATCATTGACATGAAAGGGAAACATAAGGTTCTAATTTCCATTAAGGGAAGGAATGGAACACTTCCCTAGAAAGAGAATTAGAACATCGTTGGTATCAATCACGAGAGCCACTTTTGGGTGGAGTATCAAATATGACAACACTTGAAACTATGCAATATGCCTTGCTAGGGGCGTGAAACAATGGCACTTATTGGGAGGCAACCCAATAGTTATCCTTATTTTTGCTCTTTACACTCTGTTTTTTCTGATAAAATAATCATTACCTCTGTACTAATTGTGTTTTTATGTTTTAATTAGTGTTTTTGCCAAGTAAAGCCTTTGGCATGATTTGCATGATGAGTAGAATTGACACGGGGCAAAAACAGAAACTTTGACGTCCACAACCGAATTTCTACAATTTTACTGCAACATATTTTTAATCTGAATATTTTACACATTATTGATATACAAATTCCTCAGGTGTTCCTATTTTTTGGAATTGTTGGAGTTACAAAAATATATGTTCGTTACATATTACTACATAATGTTCTGTTTCGGTTATATTCTATTTTTGCTTGCGTAGTTTGCTTGTTTTGATGATGCTATGGATTCTATCAGGGGGTATAAGCCATGGAGAAGTTAAAATACAGTACACTCTACTAAAATAAAATAAAAATCAACTTATAACACCACCTGAAAGTATATGATATTATGCTTATACTAACGGATCTCACGAAGTTTTGTTGAGTTTTATGTGATTGAAGTTTCCAAGTTTTTGGTATTATCCCGATGGACAGCGGATTGAGGAGCAGCAAAATCCTAAGCTTGGGGATGCCCAAGGCACCCCAAGTTAATATTTTAGGAAGACTTAAGCATCTAAGCTTGGGGATAACCCGAAAGGCATCCACTCTTTTTGTCTCAATCCATCGGCATGTTACTTGGAGCTATATTTTTATTCATCACATGATATGAGTTTTTCTTGGAGCGTCGTTTTCTTTGTTTTCTTTTAATTTCAGCTTTCTACAATCATTTTTTGCCAGACACACCTATTTTAGATTGATACCATATCATGACAAGTTATCAGAATACTCTTTGTCCCTCACTTATACCTTTTGAGCTTAGTAGTTGCTTTAGTACTTCATTTATATCTTTTTGAGAATGGTGGCATGTAGATTTTATAGAAATTTGATGCTCTTATTCTTCACTTATATTTGTTTATGAGCTGGATTAATAGTGACAGTAATTTTCATGGGTCATATTACTAGATCAAAAATACTGGGTATTCAATGAGTGATAATTAAAACCATCATGTAGCACATATAGACAAATTGTGGGTTAATGATATTGATGTGGTGATATGAAAATGGTGTGAGTACATTATTTTTAATTCATAGACGTGTAGATATTAAGAGAGGTTAAACTTCTTGTTCATCTAAAAAATTAAAAGGGCATGGTGATGACCTGTGAGCATTTCTATTCCTCGTTGAAATGCTTGTGCTGTTTTGAGTCGGAGTCGCGCGATGGTTAATTCCTACCAACCTCTCTCTCGGGGAATGTGAGTAGTGCTATGATTTGTGATAAAACTAAGAAAAATTTGCAATAAGTACATGATTTTTGCATGATTAATGTGGCGCCATGGACATGCTAGCCCCTTCGGTACCGTGCATCGCCCGTTCTCACCTTGAGAATCGGTGCAACTTTCGCCGGTGCATCCAAACCCCGTGACATGACACGCTATGTTGCACATAATCCTTTTTATATCTTCCTCAAAACAACCACCATACCTATATATCATGGCATTTCCACAGCCATTCCGACATATATTTCCATGCAAATGCCATCGTTACTTCACATGACTAGTTCGTTCATTATCACAATGCTTTGCATGATCGTATAGAGGTGACATAGTATTTGTGGCAAAGCCACCCTTCATCATATTTTTGATACATGTCATGCTAGATCTTTGCACATCCTGGTACACTGCCAAAGGTATTCATACATAGTCATATCATCCTATCATTTTCATATTGAGTTGTAAGTAAATAAAAGTGTGATGATCATCATTATTAGAGCATTGTCCAAGTGAGTACATAAAATTGGGGGAGGCCAAATGAGCCCAGCATAATAAAAATATGATGAAAAAGAAAAAAATGAATGAGAGATATGGAGAGAAGGGACTCTGCTACTATCCTTTACCACACTTGTGCCTCAAAGTGGCTCCTTGTTGTTCATATAGAGAGTCTCATGTTATATCATTCATATGCTAGTGGGAATCACTTTTTCATTAACGTGGCTTGTAAATTGTGATGATATGCTTCCTCAAATGTCCGAGGTCTTCACGAGCAAGAAAGTTGGATGCACACCCCACTTAGCTTTAGTGGAGCTTTCATACACTTATAGATCTAGTGCATCATTTGCATGGCAATCGCTACTTCTTGCATCGATATCTATCGGTGGGCATCTCCATAACCCCTTGGTACGCCTAGTGGATGTGAGACTATCTTCTCCACTTTTACCCCTGTGAAACCTACCACCATATTCTAGTCCATATTCATGCTATGTCCAATGGTTCATGCTCATGTATTGCGTGAACAATAGAAAGTTGATGCGTATTGAAAACGTATTACCCAATTGCATGCCTTGGACACCATCGTGCTTGACATTTGTATTAATATGATGAAGATGGAACCATGCCTTGCTAATAAAATAAGATGAATGGGGCAAAACAATCTTTGAGGATCATATAGTTTAACATATTAATGATTTTGCTACTTATACCTATAAGTATTGTTGTGTTAATATTTGTAAATTCATTGCTTCTCGATGAACATACATGCATTAGGTTACATTATGGAGAGCATGTCACATAAAAAATTCTATTTTTATCATTTACGTACTCAAGGACGAGCATAAATTAAGTTTGGGCATGCTTGATATGTCTCCAACGTATCTAATTTTTTTGATTGTTGCATGCTGATATATTATCATTTTAGAATACGATTAGGGTATTTACTTATCAATTTATATTATTTTTGAGCACTAACCTATTGACCCAGTGCCCACTGCCAATTGTTGTTTTCTCCATGTTTTTCACTTTTTAGGTTTTCCATACCAAACAGAGCCCAATTGACCTAACTCTTTTAGGTGATTTTTTATGGACCAAAAGAAGACCGAGGAGTATTGGCAGAAGGCTAGAGTCTGCAAAGGGCCCACAAGCCAATAGGGCACCACCGGGGGGGGGGGGGGTTCATGACTTGTGCCTCCCTCGTGGCCCTCCTGACTTCGTTCTATGGCTTCTAAGTTCTCTTATACCCTAAAAACATAAGAGTCCCGGAACACTTTTTACAACGCCGCAATTCTCTGTTCGGACCGGAGGCCATGTGGAGCTCCGTTCCACCAACGTGTCGGTGGGAGATCGATCGCAGAGGGCCTCTTCATCAACCTTGCTACCCTCATGATGATGTGTGAGTAGTTCCCCAAAGACCTATGGGTCCATGGCCAGTACCAAGATGGAAATATCTCTCTCTTCAGTATAATGATCATTGCATCTTCATTTTGACCCATATGATGTAATTCCTTTTGTGCGGTGCGTTATTGAGATATGATGATTTGTTGTTTTATGTTTAGATTATTCATGTTAAATATTTGAGTCTCCTCTGGATATTATATGATTCTTATGTGCATGATTATGATAGCTTCATAAGTCTCTCTGATCTGTTGAAATAGTTTGTCCAACTAGATCGATAGTATTCGGTGAGAGAGTGGCGTTTTGGTAGGTTCAACCTGGCGAATTTCTACATCCTAGTGGTAGAAGGTTGAGAAATGGGGTTTATCATATTACTTGAGTTTTCTTTGTCTACATCATGTCATTGTTCGCCATGCATTACTCTCTTTTACTTAATACTCTAGATGCATGCTAGATAGCCATAGATGAGGGTAGTAATAGTTATAGCTGTAGGAAGGATTCAACCTATTTGTTTATGGACATGATGCCTATACACACATGATTATTGCCATGAATATCGCATAACTATCCCTTTTTTGTCAATTGCCCAATAATAATTATTTTACACACCGGATGCTATTTTTCATGAGAGATGCCATTAGGGAAAACTATGGCCCCCGGATCTATTCACAACATATTGATAAAATTTCAATAACTTGATGCTATTTACTTGTTTTCATTTTATCTTGCTATCTACAATTATGTACACACCTCACTTACTTGCAAATAATGATACCAAGGGTATTGACAACCCTCTTGCCCGTGTTGGGTGCAAGGTGTTTGTTCTTTTGTGTGCGGCCGCTGAAGACGGTTGTGGTTGATATTCCTATTGGTTCGATAAACCTTGGTTTCATAATTTAGAGAAATACTTACCCACATTGTGCTACCATAACCATTATCTCTTCATGGAAAACCCAACAAATATCACAAGTATCACCCCACACTATCATTAAAGTCTTAGTACTACACTTGCATTCAGATGCATACGTCGGATCCACTCCGATCTACCAAGTCATGCAGAGATCTCCTTGCCAGTCGGCCAGGCTCTAGCACTCGAACAGAGATAAGGCATGGACAACCTGGGAGCTGCAACGGCCGAGGGACTTAACACCATACATGAAGGAAGTCATAGCAAAATTACCTATAACTGCTGTTGTTAGGGTTATAGTTTCTAGTGACTACCATAGTTATGCTCATCAAATGCTCTTGAAACGACAAGGTAATGGGGCATGTCACACTCTATATAAGCCACTCTGGAGTTCTGTGACAAGGGTTTAGCACCCTCTGTAATCATAAATCCCCACAGGAATCACAAGCCTCCGGGCACGAGACATACACTAGTGCAGTGAAGTGCTATATAAATGGTTTTTAATCCCTTTCCGAGACGACATTTTAAACCGTCGCCTAAGGACTATGGGCTATTGGGGGGTCATTCCCATGCGACCCAGAAACCATCGAGGATAGGTCCTCCGGTCACACACGTTGCGCCAAATGAGCTCGTGTGCGATCGGTCACACATGCCCAATCATTTCTGTTTGTATGAACATCCCACACAGTCAATACAAGAACAATGTTTCCGTTCATATGTACTCCCACACGATGAATCCCACACAAAAGTTTCTGTTTGCACGTACATCAAACACAATTTTGCCCATCAAATCGTGTGTGATAGCATTTCCATTGCACACGAGATTAGCAATTTTATCATTTGCGTTCTTGAATTCATCGCTCATGGTGCGTACTAGAAACCGTGTGACATAGGCTGTCCATCACACACCCTTTTTATGTGGAAAATCTCTGCACAAAGTGGCCTAACGCAAATAGTTTTCAAGAGGAAGTCATGTGTGATTGTTCATTGATCCAACATGTTTTTAACCCAGAAGCTATTGTCTTTTACCATAGCCCATGCTGTTTTCTCAATAACTGTTTGCAACAGAAAACCCCAATTAGTAGGCTAATTGGCCTATTATTAATAATCCATATATTAATCAAATTGACAGTTCATATTAAGCACAAAATATATTTCATCATATCATCACTACTAGGGAAAACCCTAGTAGTAGCGTTGGGTTTAGCCTTATTAGTAGCGCTGCGTCCAACTCTACTGCTAACGCGCTACAGCTAACTCCTAGCAGTAGCGCTGGATTGAAAGCGCTACTGATATCTACGTTAACAGTAGCACAGGAATAAGTAGAGAGCTACTGCTAAGCCAGCGCTACTTCTAATATTCCAGCGCTACTGCTAATATTCTTGCGTTTAATATTTAATTCGCATCGTATTTATGTCCCCCCTACGTATTTGTGCATGCTCTATACAGTGGTTTCATCATATCGTAATAAACATGCATAATTTGCATCACATCATACACATAAAGTACTCCCTCCATCCCAAAATTCTCGTCTGATATTTGTTTAGATACAAATGTATCTAGTCAAATTTAGTACAGAGATACATCTAGACAAAGCTAAGACAAGAATTTTGGGACGAAGGGAGTATCATGTCATATAACTCATCATCATCTTACGTACTCATCTAACAACTCATCATCAACTTAATCATATACCAAGTTATCATATGATACAAAAAAATTAAAATAGAGAAATATCTTAATAGTCATCATATGCATGTATCCTAATCGATCATGTCAAGTTAATATAAACCAGAATAACTTGTCTCTCATAAGACCTAGTCCTCGCTCTTAGCTATAATTTCATAAAATAGAATAACACCAATGTCTCCATGATGAATCACAGAGATCCAACGGTCTCCAACTTGTGGCTTGCGCTCCTTCTTCATTTCTCTCCATGCTTCAATTTGGAGCCTTTTTGATTTTGATTTGAGGTTACTCGAGTATGGAGCATCGAACTCAGCTCTCAGCGGGCTTTTAGTTTTCAGTTGACCTTCTGGGTGCATCAACAGAGGCACTACATCATGTGGCAATTGCTATTGAAGAACATAATAATAACCTAGTTAGCAATGTAATCAAGACCATTTATGCAATTAATAGTAGAGCGTACTTAATTAGGAAACTCTTACCAAGATATTTCAGTGAATGTCATCCGGCCTCAATCTATGCACTAGTGGCATGTAAAATGTATAATTTTGGCCAATTCCAAAATTATACGGGAAGGTATGCCTAGAAACCAGGACACCAGCAACAAGAAAGTGGAGAAGAACATCCGTCTCCCAAGTTAGATGTGATCCATACGTGTAGTGTGTCGTCTCAATTAATGTCCGTAATTCACTCAAAGAAATGAAATAAGCTATAAATTATAATTTAACAAATTTAGTATATGGAGGCACACCAACTATTTCTAAATATAAATGCAAATTACTTCACAAATATGGTTGAGAAACTCACATGGAGGTAAAACAGGAAGCATATCATCGACAACCACCCAAATGTCGATGTTGCCTGTCATATTATCTTCAGGACGAAGATCGAAGGTTATTTCCATACCCTCCTGAAATCCATATGCCTTGCAAATATCTTCCCACTTTGGGCACCCAAATTCTGTTTGAAAAACTAAATTAAATACATTGATATCAAATGTGTGACCATGTATAGTCCTCAGGTTAGCGCTCCTCAAATCAATTCTCTCGTGGTCTTCGAAACCAAGCCTCTCCAACACATAACTTGTTGCATGGCAAGCGAGGAACATATCTCCATTCTCATCAATCTTCATGCTGAAGAAACTATCGTCTCGTAGGTGAGGCGTGTCGCACATACCCCGATAGTCGCCGCAATATTCACACTCCCAATATTCATTGTCACACAATTCCTGTTTTAATGTGGTAAATGTGTAAACAACAACCGTGACACTATATTGAAATAATTCACGCTCCCAAGAACTCCATATGTCCTAGTTTCTAGCACTAGTCATGACGAAATTCCCGGAAATTTTAGGCATGACCTTTGCTAAATAGTGGTCACAAACAACGAAGAAGTTGTCTTATCATTTTCATTCCATATAAACTAATAAACATACTACTCCCTGTGTCCCTTGTGGAATAAACATGAGATTGTCCAAAGAGCATGCATTGAACATACTAATTATAACTACCAACATTTAAGAGTAGATTAACACTGTTAAGGTGGAAATAGTACTATATATTTCCATGAACTTTTACAAAAATATACATAGATGCGTACAAATCTAAGAATGTATCTTTTATAATGACCTTTTGCAGGGTTTTGATGCCTCCATCTACGTGGGTACGAGGCCGTGAACAAGATCAAGCCCGCTGTGGGGGCTTACCATAGCGGGAGGGGGGCGGTGGCGACGGCGAGGGAGGCGGCGGCGAGGGGGGCGGTGGCGGCGACGAGGGGAGGGGGCGGTGGCGACGACGAGGGAGGCGGCAGCGACAACAACGACGATAGCGAGGGAGGCAAGGGCGGCGACGACGGCTTCAGATCGAGGAGAGGGGGGGTGGGGGAGTGGGGGAGTTAGGAAATTTCGAGGCCGCGGTGGGGGTGTTAAATGAACATTGAAGTAGCGGTGGTTCCTAAACCTGCGCTACTGCTATTGTACTTAGCAGTAGCGTTGGTCCTAAACCTGCGGTGCTACTACATCTACTGCGGTTACGTCGTTGGTCCTCTTTTATCGGTAGCGCTGGATACTACGCAGCGCTACTGATATTGAACTTAGCAATAGCGTAGCTTTAGGAACGACGCAACTACTATAGCTACTGCGGGGTTCCCTGTTTATCAGTAGCGCATATTACGAGGCATCCGCTACTGCTAAGGACATTAGGAGTAGCGCTGGGTGATATTCAGTGCTACTGCTTAATAGCAGCAGCGCTTTCTACTTTTCAGCGCTACTAATAGGCTCCTAACTATAAGGTTTTTCCTAGTAGTGCACGGAACCAATATTTCGTTATTGAAATACATCAGAGTACGACATCATGTATCTTCAGCACTAACTTATACCATATAGGCATATAGTTCTCTACCCCATTACATAACTGCAGCAACACCAAGTTTCACATGCAAGATCTATAATCTTTGGAAATTATCATCATAAACGGTAGATAGACAAATGAATCTCATCTGGAAAACTGCTGAAGCGGAAGGCTAACATTGAGCCTTCATTGATGTTGAATATCTTTGCAACATTAGGCAGTGCATGTGGATGATTAACCGTCCATTCTTAGTCCTCTTCAGGAAGACTTCAAGACTCTACGATGGGTGTTGTATGAATATCTTCCTCGCGTCCTGACCATACACGTGATTTGAGAGGTAACCATTAGTGAACTGCTTTGGAAAGGCCTGAAAACAAGGATGTGCATAAATATCTTCTCTAGATTTGGAATGGCGCAAAGGAATAAAAAAAGGTATAACAGTTAGTACAATCATGGAGTGCACAGATGTATTCTTCATTGTGCAGACAAATATCTTGTTGTGTTTTGTCGCTAGTTTCTTTATCCTAACAATCTTTCTGAGCTTCTTGACTTGACAGATATTCATGGACAACTCATTTCCCATATGCAAAAAGGGTCGAATAGTAGGTCAAAACCTCTAACAACAGTACCTACATGCACAAGACCAAATTGTTAAAAACCTAAATATTAGAATGGTTCCTACAATTGCACAATAATGTGATACTATTAGACAAAGGACCATGCATGTGCAAACCTCGATTATAACCTCACTGCTTCCCATTGTTTCTCTGCAACACATATAAGGTAGTAATTGTTCAGGTTAAGTGATCGTTGGCATGCTATTAGTAAAATATGTTCATGAAAAATAATCACATTGCAGATTCAGCAGATTAATTTGAGTCACATGGAAAAGACATTTATCCAAACCAAGTATGATTAAGAACTGAGAAATATAGCAATTATATATGTTTATCATGTATTAAATCCATCCAAATTTTATTTATTCCTCACAAGCAAATACAAAATTGTACCCACAATAACTGAACATCACATTTCAGAATGGAACCAACCAGTTAACTAAACACAACAACAAATGAACCAAGCATTAACTAAGCACCACATTGCACAATATAACATACTCTTAATATAAGATCAGACATTTAACCGAACCAAGCATGCTTCACAACTTGGAAATATAGCATGTGTATTTGTTTCTCATGTATCTAGTACAACCAAATTCACTTTATTTCTCACATGGTAGGCAATAAAAAAAATGCACCATCAATAAGTGAACATCGGATTGAAGAATTAAACCAAACAGTTAATTAAACAGCACAACAAATGAATCACACATTAACTGAGCACCACATTGCACAATATATAATATACTAGAAGATTAGATAGTTAACCAAACCAAGCATGCTTAACAACTTGGAAATATAGTAATTGTATTTGTTTCTCATGTATTTAGTACAGACAAATTCTATTTATTTCTCACATGGTAGGCAATAAAAAATGCACCAACAAAAATTGAACATCCCATTGAAGAATTGAACCAAACAGTAAACTAAATAGCACAACAAATGAATCAAACATTAATTGAGCACCACATTGCACAATATATAACATACTAGAAGATGAGACAATTAACCGGACCATCCATGCTTGACAACTTGGAAATATAGCAATTGTGTTTGTATTGCATGTATTTTGTACACCCAAGTTCTATTTATTTCTCACATGGAAGACAAAACAAAATTGCACCCAAAAGATTTGAACATCACATTGAAGAATTGAACCAAACAGTTAACTGAACATGACAATAAATTAACCAAGTAGTTAATAAGAGAGCACCACATTTTACGGCATATAGAACATATACACTAGAGGATCATATTACATGGTAAAAGTACATAGGTCAATTCACTAGAATTTCTTAAGGAAAGGCAACAACAACACATGCAACGGGTAAAGCGAACATGATTAATCGGCATAGCTAGCTAACTGAACATAGGTCCTTATAATGAGCTAATAAGACAAGTTACTCCTCATCATTGGAGATATCAATGATGATTGGATCCATGGACATGGAAGAGGGCGAGGCCTCCACATCGTGGGTGCCCTCCTTGTATGGTGATTTTCCTAAGCCACTCCAGGTACCAACCTGCTGTCTCTCGAGTTGACGTAAGCACGGGCACGCTGAGTAAGCACCTCGTAGTCTTTAGCGAAGGTATGGATGGCGGCCTCGAGAAATCACACGAGCTGTCATTTAAAGTAGCCAACCGCATCGCGGTGTCCGCATGCGAGGAATCAACAGTGGCCTCAATGGGAGGTGCTCCATCCAGATCTGGGGGTCTGGACGAATGGCAGCCATGACGACCTCATCCGCGCGTGCGGTCGCGATTTGCTTCTCATCTGCCAAATGCTCCTTGAGATTCTTGCTATACTACATGCTCTATGGCTTAGGGCAACACCTATTTCTAGTAGGGGTCAGTGATTTGGGTGGAAGGTGTCGCATCGACGGTCGGGGCATGTGGGATGTAAATGGAGGAGTGCCCCTGACTTATGCACTTGCATCAGAAGCATCCCCAATCTCATTACCAACACCAACAGTCCAAGACGCGACAAGGACCCCTGGCACCCGGCGAGTGCAAAGGCGCAATCATCCTCACCAAGACCCAGCAAGGCGGCTCCCTGGTAGGCGTGAGCCAACATACCACACACTACTAGGGGAACCCTTATACACAAAATCTTAGAAGTAGCGCTGGACAAGAAGAGGCGCTACTGCTAATTAGCAGCAGTGCGCATCATTAAGAGGCGCTACTGCTACAGAATTAGCAGTAGCACGGCTCGCTAGAACAACGCTACTAGTAAAATTGCCCAACCGCGCTACTACTTCTTTAATAGTAGTAACACACTTTTTTCGCAGGTCGCTACTGCTAATTTTGAACCTGGCCACATGGCGGGCCTCGCTTAGCAGTAGCCCGTGTGCCAGAAGCGCGCTACTGCTAGCTTATTAGCAGCAGCGTGTTTTACACCCAGCGCTACTGCTAAACCGCAACCACCACCTTTTTCCTCCCCCTCCCCCCTCCCCCATCATCTCTTCCTTCACTTTCCCCTAGCTCCCACCTCCTCTCTCCCTCACTTTTCTTCGTCCTCACTACTTCTCCCCCTATTACTCTCCTTCTTGTACCTATCTTTCCCTCTATTACTCCTAGTTAACTACACCACCTACATTAATGAATCTCCTTTCTCTTTTTCCATCGTCCTCCACTAGTTGAACTTGTCTCCTCCCAAACTAGCTAGCTAGGTAGACCTAGCATTTAGTGAAGTGACTTATGTACCTCCCTAATTAGATCTAGCCTGGTCAAGAAGAGCTTTGTCCACTTTTGATCATTCATAGTTGTGTGTGGCAACACCTATCGACATCATCATCACCATGCTCGATCTCGAGATAGGTGATTAAAAAGTTATGATTTTGCAAGAATGGAAATATGTGTATGTGTGTGATATGACATAATCGGGTGGTACGATCGAAATTGTGTGTCTGGCATGAGTTGTCGTTGAATTGTGCTTTTGAGTTGCCTGTGTTTTGCTGAAATGTCGATTTATTTCCATTTTGGCAAATTTCGGGGAAACTCTATATGTCCTATTATTAGGGAAGGTCATGCTGAATTTTTGTGAGAGTTTGGTGCATGCATGCATTATTATAATCAATTTATTTATTATTACCGTTCAAGCTTTCCTGATGGTGAGTGAAACGATGGTGGACATGTGGTTGCGGTCGGCGGTGCAAGACATGAAAGAAAATAACCAGACACATATTTTATGTCCGTGTCTAAGATGCAAAGGAGGAGTTTGGCTCGACCCCTATGATGATAGTAGTGTGATGGCTCACCTACTCATGACTAGTTCATGTATGGCTATACTAGTGGACAATTGAAGATGAGAATGATGATGATGAGGACGCCGACGGTGCAGGCAATGACGACACGGGGAAATACGAAGAGATGAATGATAATGGCACCGGAGAAGGGGGACGGACATGGAGGCGGGGAAGGGGACAGACATGGCGGCGGGGAAGGTGCCGGCCATGGCGGCGGAGAAGGGGTCAGACATGCCGGCGGAGAAAACATGGACCCCACGCCGCAGACTTCATTGGTCCTAAGTTCAATTGTAAGGAACCTTCATGTTCAAGCACTACTTCACAAGGAGACGAGTACTGACAGAGCTTCTTCTAGAGAGGAGGCCAAGCTGCTGCAACTGGTGGTAGACTCGAACACTCCATTGTATGACGGTTGCGATCCCGAGGTGACCCGCTTGAGTTTCACGCTCGAACTCCTGAAGATGAAGGATAAAAACAAATGTACTGACACTAGCCTCGATGAGCTTCTCAAGTACCTAAATGATATTCTTCACGCGGGAAATCTATGTCCTACTAGTGTGGATGAGGCCAAGAAGATCGTGTGCCGTATTGATCTGCCGTACGTTAGATACCATGCATGCATCAACGATTGCCTAATTTATCGGAAGGAGCACGCGGAAAAAACCAGTTGTCCGATGTGCAATGCTTCTCAATACAAGAAGGCCGGGAGGAAATCTCCCTAGAAAGTTGTACGGTACTTACCGATCACTTCCCATCTGCAACGATATTTTGTAGATCCCAAGGAAGCAAAGCTCATGCGTTGGCACGTGGGGAGGACAAAGCCCGACGATGGAGATGATCCGAAGTTGAGACACCTCATGGATGGAAGCCAATGGAGAGCGTTTAACGGCGAATATAGATATTTTGCATGTGATGCAAGAAACATCATGCTCGGTTTGTGTACCGATGGTATGAATTCGTTTGGCAACTAGAACACCAACCATAGCACATGGCCCGTGTTTGTATGGATGTACAACCTCCCCCCTGGTTGTGCATGAAGTCGAAGTACATAGACATGAGCATGCTGATTCCAGGGCCAAAACAACCGAGGAATAATATTAATCTGTATCTGGGGCTACTTCAAGAGGAGTTAGTCACGTTATGGAAACACCGGCCAAGACATGGGACGCCAGCAAAGGCGAGTATTTCTATATGAGAGTCGCGCTGATCACGATGGTGCATGACTATCTCGGTTACGGATATGTCGCACGCCAAGTGTGCCATGGATATTGCGGATGCACGCAGTCATGGATGATACGACGTCTCAGTAGCTAATGTCAATGAAAGATGGCGTGTCTAGGAAAATCATGTACATGGGGCATCGAAGATGGCTCGAGAAGGACGACCCGTGGAGAAACCATGGATATTCATTCAATGGTGAGGCTGATCATCAAGGACCTCCACGTACGGGGAGTGGCGCTAAAATCGATGAGCTGTTCATAAACTGGGAACAGTATCCCGCGCCGGGAAAGACAATGAAAAAGGCGTTTGAGCCGCTACTGAAGGTATCGAAGACGAGGTATGTTTTCTGGGACTTGGAGTCGTGGCACAATCTCGACACGCCTCATTGCCTTGATCAAATTCATATCTTTATGAATGTCCTTGAGACCTTGCTTGCGACACTGATGAACATGCTGGATAAGACCAAGGATGGGCCTAAGGCAAGAAAAGACTTGCAAGATTTGAAAATATGGGTAGATCTGCACATGCCGCCCCGTAAAAAGTCAGAGGAAATAGAGACGGAGACAGAGGTGTAGGAGAAGAAGGAAAAAAAGTAAAGGAAGAGGATTATTGCCCCCCTTCTTGCTTCACCTTAAGTCCGACTAAGATCGATCAATCCTTCAAGTGCCTTACAGGAATCAATGTTAGTTCCTGTTACTGTGGGAAGATAAGAAGATATGTAGACATGAAGAAGAAAAGGTTCAGCGGAATGAAGTCCCATGACTGTCATGTGATGATGACACAGATACTACCTGTTACCCTTAGAGGGATAATGGAAAAGCACGTCCGTGACACACTTATTGGTCTCTGCAACTTTTTCGGCGTCATCTCTCGAAAGTCGATCAGTGTGAAGCAGCTCCGAAGGCTAGAGGAAGAGATCATTGTGATACTAAATGAGCTTGAGATGTACTTCCCTCCCGCGTTATTTGATGTCATGGTGCATATGTGTGTCCATACTGTGAACGACATAATAGACGTGGGTCGTCATTCCTGCACAACATGATGCCATTTGAGAGGATGAATGGGGTCATCCAAGGATACGTCTGTAACATTTCCCGTCCGTATGGAAGCATCGTCAAGGGCTATCTGACACAAGACTGTATCTCTTTCTTCGAGAATTTACTATATGACACAGACCGGCCGCCTGCTGTTGGTTCGCCCGTTAAAAAGCAGTTTTGGAGGCTTGAAGGAGAAGGTCACTTCAACGGTCATAGGGAACTGCATGTGGCCTACTCAGATCGATGCAACGACTTTGACACAGCAAACTTGGTAGTGCTACAACACCTAGATCAGGTAGATCCTTTCATGACACTACACAAACAAACTACGACAAAGAAGTATCGTGATTGGGGGGTATGCAGGATGGACGCCGAGGTTACTAGAGAGCACAACTCCACTTTTCTGCATTGGTTCAAAGAGCATATTCTTGCTAATCCCCCGGAAGAGGGCTCTAAGGACGGATTGCTCATATATGCCTTAGCACATGGCCCCTCACTGTAACGACTAAGATGCGGCCCTTTCCTATTTAGGGGGAGATGCCCCAAATGGGAAAGAGGCGCATCTAAGCGTTTTGCAACTGAGATAATCATAGCAAATACATAAACCAAGATTGACAAATAGGGCATACATTTGCCATCTCACATAGTATAATATAAAATTTACATCCACACAATTATTCAGACAAGTTAGTCCCGCTACAGACTACATGAAACAAGGAAAAGCTATGTTATCCCGCATGCTGGCCCACGATCATGACCACGGCCTCAGTCCTCCGAATAGTTCACGTACAGTCGGTCGTTCTCCTCATCGTACTGCCACGCCAGCTGCGTGCCATCTGGATCTTCTGCGTCGGGCGTACCTGTACCTGTTGGGGTGTTGTAGTACACTGTGAGCCACGGGGAATCAGCAATCGGATGACCTTGGTACCGAAATTAGTCAAGTTATTAGGTGAGGAAGGTTCAGTGTATAAGTTGCATCATCCTAAGCATATATGGTGGCTAACTTACGAATATCAGAGTTATTGATATGGTGGTCTACGCGAGCGGTCGAAGACTAGGTGGTCACTAAATGATCCTGAACACCTACTTACGTCAAACATAACCCCACCATGTTCTCGATCGAAGAGAGGTCTTCGAAGGAGACAGTCACGGTTACGCACACAGTTGGCAGTTTTATTAGAGTTAATTCAAGTTATCTAGAACCAGATGTTAAAAATTATCCATGTTTGCCACATAACCGCGGGCATGGCTTTCCGAAAGATTAAACCCTGCAGGGGTGCTGCAACTAGTCCATCACAAATGGTCACGAGCTGCAAGTAATCCTCTATCACGATTCTCGTGATCTCGTCGGATTCCTTATAGGAAAACCTCAACTTTGAGGAGCCCAAAGTTTCACCGGAATCCCTATACACAAGATATATCGCTAAGGTAAGACAAATCTAGCAGGACCTCCCGGTGTTTCGACTACCCAATACGAGTCACGTATCTCGTTCTCAGGACAACACCGTCTATGCATAGTGGGCAATGACCAAATGCCTCAAGTTGCCCTGAGGTGGTATTGCCGACTGCTAGGTGGGTGGACAAACACTCATGAGGAGCACTAGCCCGGGTTGTTGATTAAATCCTCGGGGTAGCTATTCCCTATGCAAAGTTATTATTATGTGATTAGCAGATTAAAACCAATGTTGGGTCCTGTTGGACAAGCCTTAACACTACACGATTTATCAAGGGGGTCCCCACAACAACCCCGAACGTGTTAGGAGCGATCAGTTATGGAATTAAACACCACTAGCCGAAACTAAGGCGGCAATAACGAAACAAATCACTTGGAAAAAGGCTAGGCCTTCCGTCATTTACCAAGTATATAGGTGCATTAATTAAATGGCAGTTTAATCATAATGATATCAAAATACTTATGTTATCACATGAGACAGCTGGCACCTGCAACTAGCAAATCTATACATTAGAAGCTGAGCAAGCCTACTTAGCCAGACAATATTAGCTAGGAGGGGAAGGTGTTTGGGTTTCATGGCATTAACATGAGGCATTAATCAAGTGGTAGGCAGCGAGCATATATCGAAGGAAACGTGATTCTAAGCATAACAAAGCTAGATACGGTATCAAGGTCACGGTCATCTTGCATGTGATGTCTTCAGCTTGGAATTGCTGTTGATCGTCCTGCACGTACTCGCTCTCCGATCCCGGTGCTACCCAAGATAAAAATAACAGCCAATGAACACCAACACAACATGATGCAACAAACAACATGATGCATGAGATGAGAAGGAAGCATGCATCACTATTCTAGTCATTCTCTTATGCATGAGATGAGAAGATAAACTTCTGGACAGAACTTCACACTCGGCTATCTTGACATGCACGAGGATGGCATGAACAGGTGCATCACGAGAAAACGACACAAAAACATATAAAGAACATTGAGAACGGAGTTGCGAACTAACCGGAAACTACGAAACAAGATATGGAGTCCTACGGTTCAAATCCACCACAAGCACACTCCAATGGCACTCTTCTCGTATTTCCAGGTTGCCACATGATCAAACAAACAAATACAGGTGGAGTGGTGCAAACAAATTCACCACACCACCAACAATACTCACACAAGCTTCAAAAGAACTAAAACATGCAATCTGATCTAAACAATCATAGCAGTTTGTCTACAACATTCAAAGTACCTACAACCACCCAAATGAGCCAAACAAGATATGTGGAAAAAGCCATTCGAAAGATCTACGACCTTGAGCAAGAAGCTACTGCAAAGGCATCACACATGGGAGGATCTATGGACACAAACTTTGAAAAAATAACAAATTCCTGGGACTTAGTGAAAATCTCAGATTTTCACCAGCTGCTTATGCTCTGAAGCATTTTGGAAGCCTCCAAAATGATATCTACAAGAAGTGAAAGAGCATGAAATTTAACAGAGAGCTAGACAAACCCAAAAGCTCACAAACCTTAGTTTGTTGCATGGGCTGATTTCAAACACATGAGCTTGTGCAACAACATCAACAAGGGAAGAAAATAACAGCAGTTTCTCAGACTTAGTGAAAATCACAGATTTTCAAAAAGGTGGCAATTTCAGCCAAGTGTCAACTTTGACAAGGCACAACAAGTTGATACAACTCCTATGTATAAAAAAAGAGTCCGTGTGGTAGAGGGGTTAACCCACTACTGCCACATCAAGGATTCATCCTCTTAGGGCCAACACACCACATGACACTAAGCTCTAAACATAGCATCAAGACAGAAAAATGACAATTTATGAAGTTTCTCTAATGTGAAATATGATTCCACGAGTGGATTCCTGGGATGATTCTACCCCAAATCCATATATAAAACATGGGCACTTGCATGGAACATGTAGGCACAAAGCTAGCTCGAAAACAACATAGAAATCAACATGCTTATATAAGACATCATCACATGTGT
The DNA here is from genome assembly GCF_904849725.1 of Hordeum vulgare subsp. vulgare. Classification (NCBI taxonomy): domain Eukaryota; kingdom Viridiplantae; phylum Streptophyta; class Magnoliopsida; order Poales; family Poaceae; genus Hordeum; species Hordeum vulgare. The sequence goes on along the minus strand of NC_058523.1, from coordinate 228,074,460 downwards.
AGAAATCATATGTAGCAACCTCTACATATAAACATGCACACACACACCAGCCCATCTATCACCACACATCAACATAAGGGCAAGCATGAGGGGTTGGCCCTCATGCACAAGTGCATAGGTGCACTCATGCCCACTCTCACACAAGCATGAACACATACACCTACACAATAAATATGTGTGCACTCACACACACTCCATCAAGAGGTGCCACCACATGCATACACACACTCACTTATGTGCACCTCTTCCCAAGTTCACACACACACACAAACTACACACATACACAAACCTAGGTGTTCAAAAGAACACCCCATGGTTTTCTAAGGCTTCCATGGTCACACGTTCTCATGTGTGTGTGACACACACACACAAACACTACACACTACTCCCACATATACACACCAATGCACACCTCCTACACATGCTAGTGCTCTCACACCTTCATACACCATGCACTTGCATACACTCACAAATACACCACACACTAGACATACTCACCTAAGCACTTGCACACACACACAAATATGCATAAGAGCTGAACATAAAGGATTAACCCACTGGTTTTTTACAAATCCCAAGTCAACTTGCTGCCCAAGCAATGAAATATGCAAAAACCTACAAGCAACAAAAGAAAATAAAAAGGGGAGTCTCTGGGATCGAACCCAGGACTCCCTGTACTACAGCTCACAACTACCACCACATGCACTCATCACACCAGACATATGGATCAACACAACAACAACACAAGAAATGGCATGAATGCCATGGATGGCAAGATGCAAAGGAGAAGACATGAAATGCTCACATGAAATGAAAACTCACATATAGCATGACCAGATGGATCCAAACATGAAAGGTTTCCAAATATGGAAAGGTTACACTTGGGGCATTACAAACTCTCCCACACTACAAGAAGATCTCGTCTCGAGATCTAGGACTGAAAGAACTCTAGGGATTCGGAACGGAGGTGATCCTCGTGCTCCCAAATGGCCTCTTTATCGGAATGATGTGGCCACTGCACCTTGAGAAACTTTATTGACTTATTGCGGGTCTTGCGCTCAGTCATCTCGAGAGCTGCAACTGGATGCTCACGATAGGATAGGTCGGGTTGAAGGTCGATATCTTGAAGATCAACTGTGCGCTCGGGAGTCTTGAAGCATCTCCGGAGCTGAGAGACATGGAACATGTCATGCACGTTTGCAAAGTTTGAAGGGAGCTCAAGTTGATAATCAAGGTCGCCTCTCTTGCCAACAACTTTGAAAGGACCAACGAAACGAGGAGCAAGCTTGCCTTTGATGCCAAAACGCTGAGTGCCCTTCATAGGAGACACTTGGAGATAGACGAAGTCATCGACCTCATAAGACATGCCACGATGCTTGCTATCATAGTAGCTCTTCTGACGGGACTGCGTTGCTTTGAGATTATCCCGAATGACCCGACACATCTCTTATGCTTCTTCGATCAATTCATTCCCAAGAATCTGATGCTCGCCGGTCTCGGACCAGTTGACCGGGGTACGGCACTTCCTTCCATAGAGAGTCTCAAACGAAGCTTTGCGTGAACTTGCCTGATAGTTGTTGTTATAAGAGAACTCAGCGAAAGGTAGGCAGTCTTCCCACTTCATGCCGAAAGAAATGACACAGGATCTCAGCATATCCTCCAGGACCTAATTGACTCTCTCAACTTGCCCATTAGTCTGAGGATGAAAGGTTGTGCTGAATCGAATCTTCGTACCCATCACAGACTGAAAAGACTCCCAGAACATGGAAGTGAAGATACTTCCGCGATCCAAAGAAATCAGCATAGGCACACCATGCAAAGAGACTATCCTCGAAGTGTACAGTTATGCTAACTGAGCTGCCGAGATGGACTCCTTATCTGGAATGAAATGAGCTACTTTGCTTAACTTGTCGATGACGACGAAGATGGCATCGTTACCCTTCTTGTACTTCGGAAACCCGGTGACGAAATCCATCTCAATATGGTCGAACTTCCACTTGGGAATGGGCAAACGATGCAAAAGACCTACTGGACGTTGATGATCTGCTTTCACCCTTCGACATACATCACATTCATTTACGAACTCAGCAATCTCAAGCTTCACGCGAGTCCACCAGAAGGTCTGTTTCAAGTCCTGATACATCTTGGAACTTGCTGGATGTATGGAGAGAAGAGAGTTATGAGCTTCTTCCATGATAACCTTTCTGAGATCCCCTTTCGGAATGACAAGACGATCCTCAAAGAATAATGTATCTCTGGCATCAACACTGAAGCACTTATATTTGGGAACTCCCTTTGCCAAGCCAATCTTAACTTTCTTCAGCATTGCAAAAAGAAGTTGAGCTGCTCGGACCTGGTCTTCCAAGGTAGGAGAGATCTGAAGATTTGCAAGAAATCCCTGAGGTACTAACTGAAGGTTGAGCTTTCTGAAAGATTCACAAAGGTTAGGCTGGAGAGGCTTCAGAATGAGACTGTTGCAGTAAGCCTTCCTGCTCAAAGCATCTGCCACGACATTAGCTTTGCGTGGAGTGTACTCAATGCTCGGATTAAAATCTTGGAGCATTTCCACCCAACGAGTTTGCCGAAGATTGAGGTTAGGCTGGGTAAAGATGTACTTGAGACTCTTGTGATCGGTGAACACTTCAACCTTTCGTTCCAACAAGAGGTGTCTCCAAGTCATCAGAGCATGTACCACTGCCGCCAACTCAAGATCATGAGTGGGGTAATTCTTCTCACTTGGCTTCAACTGCCTCGAGGTATAAGCTACCACTTTCTTGTCTTGCATCAACACTGCACCAAGACCTTGAAGAGAGGCGTCGCAAAACACTTGATAAGGTTTGGAGTCATCAGGAGGAACCAAGACTGGAGTAGAAGTGAGCTTCTATTTGAGTATGTCGAAAGACAACTGACACTCTGGAGACCAGACATAGTTCACACCCTTCTGAAGAAGACTTGAGAGAGGCTTAGCAATCTTGGAGAAATTCTCAACGAATCATCTACAGTAGCTTGCAAGCCAAAGAAAGCTTCGAAGCTGGTTCACATTTTGCGGAGGCTCCCATTCAACAATGGAATGCACCTTCGATGGGTCAACTTTGATGCCGACGGCAGAGATGATGTGTCCAAGGTAGACAACTTCTTTCAACAAGAACTCACATTTGGAAAACTTAGGATAGGAGTTGTGCTCTCTTAGCTTATCAAAGCACCAGCCTGAGATGTTCTTCATGCTCTTCCTCAGTTACCGAAAAGACCAGAATATCATCAAGGTACAGCAAGACGAATTCATTCTTGAATGGGGAGAATATATAATTCATCATTGACAGAAGGTTGGTGGAGCATTGGCCAGACTAAAAGACATCATTGTATACTCATACGAGCCAAAGCTTGTTGTGAAACAAGTCTTTGGAATGTCCTCTTCGCGAATGCGAATGTGATGATAACCCATCCTGAGATCAAGCTTCGAGAAGATCTTAGCCCCTTTCAATTGCTCGAACAACTCATTGATGTTAGGAAGTGGATACTTGTTTCTGATTGTCTTCTTATTCAATGGACGGTAATCGAGACACAATCTGTCCGTGCCATCCTTCTTCTTGACAAAACGAACTCCACAACACCAAGGATATGAGCTTGGTCTGATTAGACCCAGACGCTCCTGCTCATCCACTTGTTTCTTCAGCTCCTTCAGCTCTTCTAGACCCAGTTTGTACGGCCGTTTGCACACAGGCTCAGTACCCTGTTCAAGCTAAATTACGAACTCAGCTGCTCGGTGCGGAGGCATTCCTGGCAGTTCTTCCGGAAAAACATCTTCATATTCGCACACCACTAGGACTTGCGAAATTGGAGAGATCTCACCCTTCTCATTCAAAGAAAACAGACGGACCGTGTCATCACGCGCTGCGAAGATAATCACGTCCTCTGAAGAATGAGTTAGCTTCACTTCTTTAGCTTCACAATCAATAGACCCCTTGTTCATAGCCAACCAATCCATCCCAAGGATCAAATTAATGTCGGAGTTGCCAAGGACAATAGGTGAAGCCAGAAAAGCATAATTACCCATCTTGACAGACACATCCGGAACTAACATGTGGGAATTCATGATCTTGCCGGGAGACACAATTGTCAAAGGCTTAGGCAAATCACGAGTTGAGAACCCATGCTTAATTGAGAAAGGCCTTGAGATGAATGAATGCGATGCACCAGAATCAAATAAAACCTTTGCAGGAATATCATTAACGAGGAGATTAACCATAATCACGCCTGAGGAGTTTTCTGCTTCCGTTGCATTCACCATATTGACTCTCGCAGACCTGGGGTTGAACTTCACTATAGCATTGCTTCGAGGTTTGCCTGGAGGAGGAGGCGCAAGATGCAGTTGAGAGGTGCACTTATTGGCATAGTGACCCTTCTGCCCACACTTCTGACAAGTAACATCTGCCGGCTGATGGAACTATGTCTGAGGATTTCCTTGCTTATGCTGCTGAAACCTATGCTGGAAAGCTGGGTTAGGTGGGTGGGAAGAACCATGACCACCTGCTTGCTTGAACTGCTGCGTGTGCCGAGGAGGAGGAGGAGACACCCAATATTTCTGTTGCTTCTGAACCACCTAAGTTGAGGAAGATGAGCTGGAATCTATGAAACACTTCTTCAAATTCTCCACCGTGAGCAAAGCTGCCTCAGCCCTGAGAGCCAAGTTGTAGAACTTATGAAACTCATCAGGATCGTGCAAGGCGAGGGCAAGCTGCAAATCCTCTTTCAGACCACCTCTGAACTGATAGATCTTGCTCTTCTGATCTGGAATGTCGGGCAAGGCATATAGGGCTAGCTCGTGGAACTCGACGTTTTAATTGTACACGGAGTTACCACCTTGGTTCAAGCGCCTGAACTTCTCACGCATCTCCTCCACAAAGCTAGACGGGATATAGTGGGACCTGGAATCTCTGCAGAATTCATCCCAAGTGATCACTTTGGCACCCCTGGAGTCCTTCAACTGCTGCCACCAGATCGATGCATGCCCCTTCAGCTGGAATATTGCAACCTGGACGAAACCCTCTGGACGGACATTGTTGCACTCAAAGTGTTTGTTCATGTCCCGAATCTAGTCCTCGGCATCAAACGGCTGATCACACGATGTGAAGGTCTTCTGCTGGTTTGCCAGGAATTGACTCAGTGTAGCAAACTGATTACCACCATGGCTGAAGTTGCCCTGCTGCTGATTAGTTCTCTCTTGCAACACCTGGATCAACATCTGAGTGTTAGCATTTGTTGCAGCCAGCACCGCTTGCCAAGCCTCTGCAGGAGGAGGCGACGGCGGAGGAGGTGGCGGAGGGGTGGTGGAAACATCTCAGCACCCTCACGACACGGATTCTGGCGAGTTGGTGGAGCCATCCTGAAGACGGACAACACATTAGCCCACAGAATAATATTGAAGATAAAGCTGAATCAAAAGGCAGGAATATTTGAACAGGAATATTAGCAATTGCACTCGAACACAATAGTAAGAATGCTTCCTCAAAGTGACTGTTGACAAAATCTGATTAAGACCACTTGCAAACAAAGTATGAGCTAGAACTGCTCGGAACAAACGTATGATCGAGATTTCATCCGATATCTTCGTGGATATGATGGCACGGGCTCGAATTTACATTAGCCATCCTGTGCAAGGTAGTGCACACGACTTATGAAGCATCCCCGAGTCGTAGCAAGCTACAAGGACTCTTTAATACACAACGAGAACCATTGTAAGACGACCATGAACAAGCGTACCCACTGATTGTCGAATCCCAACCTCACATCATGCATCTGTAGGAAGATTGTCCTATAAGTCACTACTTGATATCCCACCTACGAATTCCCGAAATATCTGGTCATGCAATCTGGTACACGGATACAAGTAGTAATATTTCACACAACTCCTATACTAACACGTCCAGTGTATCACATCCGTCAACAGATAACCAGAAACTCGGACCTTCATCTACTACATACCCTCGTGATTACAACTATAAAAAGTATGGCAGTACTCCCGAACAATCTGCACCAGTACTGGGGACATCGGGGTTATCTCGCCACTACTAGTATTGAAGCAATTACGAACATCCTTCATCCTGAGATACTAAGAAATCTGAATGATGCCGATGTGCACAAGAATCCCCTGGAGCTTAACTCCCCGAAAGAAATCAGGTCAGACAGGAGGAACCAAGACAGAACTCCGTCACATCGATATCATATAGATTTCAAAATACCCGCGTGATCCTAATTTTTTTTTGAGCGAGAAGAGGAGTAGAATTAAGATTTCCTAAGTCGAGAACCTCACTAGAGAATAGAAGAGGAGAAAAAGAAACCTACTCTCTGATATAACTAAGACTCAAAACATTTTACTAGAATCAACTCGGCCAAGTTCGACCACACAAAGGCTCCTATGGTCGTAAGGCCCTGATACCAACTTATAATGACTAAGATGCGGCCCTTTCCTATTTAGGGGGCGATGCCCCAAAAGGGAAAGAGGCGCATCTAAGTGTTTCGCAAGCGAGATAATCATAGCAAATACGTAAACGAAGATTGACAAATAGGGCATACATTTTCCATCTCACATAGTATAATATAAGGTTTACATCCACACAATTATTCAGACAAGTTAGTCCCGCTACGGACTACGTGAAACAAGGAAAAGACTATGTTATCCTGCATGCTGGCCCACGATCACGACCACAGCCTCAGTCCTCCGGATAGTTCACGTACAGTCGGTCGTTCTCCTCATCGTACTGCCACGCCAACTGCATGCCATATGGATCTCCTGCGTCGGGCGTACCTGTCCCTGTTGGGGTGTTGTAGTAAACTGTGAGACACGGGGACTCAGCAATCAGATGACCTTGGTACCGAAACTAGTCAAGTTATTAGGTGAGGAAGGTTCAGTGTGTAGGTTGCAGCATCATAAGCATATATGATGGCTAACTTACGAAGATCAGAGTTATTGATATGGTGGTCTACGCGAGCGGTCGAAGACTAGGTGATCACTAAGTGCTCCTGAACACCTACTTATGTCAAACATAACCCCACCGTGTTCTCGATCGAAGAGAGGTCTTCGAAGGAGGCAGTCACGGTTACGCACATAGTTGGCAGTTTTATTAGAGTTAATTCAAGTTATCTAGAACGGGATGTTAACAAATTATCCATGTTTGAAAGATAACCATGGGCATGGCTTTCCGAAAGATTAAACCCTGCAGGGGTGCTCCACCTAGTCCATCACAAACGGTCACGGGCCGCAAGTAATCCTCTATCACGTATCTCGTGATCTTGTCGGATTCCTTAGAGGAAAACCTCAAGTTTGAGGAGACCCAAAGTTTCACCAGAATCCCTATACACATGATATATCGCCAAGGTCAGACAAGTCTAGCAGGACCTCCCGGTGTGTCGACGACCCGATAGGAGCCGCGTATCTCGTTCTCAGGACAACACCGTCTATGCATAGTAGACAATGACCAAATGCCTCAAGTTGCCCTAAGGTGGTATTGCCGACTGCTAGGTGCGTGGACCAACACTCATGAGGAGCACTAGCCCTTGTTGTTGATTAAATCCTTGGGGTAGCTATTCCCTATGAAAAGTTATTATTAAGTGATTAGCAGATTAAAACCAATGTTGGGTCCTCCCGGACAAGCCTTAACACTATACGATTTATCAAGGGGGTCCCCATAACAAGCCTGAACATGTTAGGAGCGATCAGTCATGGAATCAAACACCGGTAGCCGAAACTAAGGCAGCAATAAGGGAACAAATCACCCGGCAAAAGGCTAGGCCTTCCGTCATTTACCAAGTATATAGGTGCATTAATTAAATAGAAGTTTAATCATATTGATATCAAAATACTCATGTTATCACATGAGACATCTCGCACCTGCAACTAGCAAAGCTATACATTAGAAGCTAAGCAAGCCTACTTAGCCAGGCAACATTAGCTAGGAAGGGAAGCTGTTTGGGTTTCATGGCATTAACATGAGGCATTTATGAAGTCGTAGGAAGCGATCATATATCGAAGGAAACGTGATTCTAAGCATAACAAAGCTAGATACGGTATCAAGGTCACGGTCATGTTGCTAGTTATGTCTTCAGGTTGGTAGTGCTCTTGATCGTCCTGCACATACTCTCCAGAATCCACGTACTCGCTCCTTTATCCCGGTGCAACCCAAGATAAAAATAATAGCCAATGAACAGAAACACAACATGATGCATGAGATGAGAAGGAAGCATGCATCACTATTCTAGTCATTCTCTTATGCATGAGATGAGAAGATAAACTTCTGGATAGAACTTCACACTAGGCTATCTTGACATGCATGAGGATGGCATCAATAGGTGCATCATGAGAAAACGATGCAAAAACATATAAAGAACGTTGAGAACGGAGCTACGGATCAACTAAAAACTACGAAACAAGATTTGGAGTCCTACAGTTCAAATCCACCACAAGCACACTCCAATGGCACTCTTCTGGTATTCCGAGGTTGCCACATGATCAAACAAACAAATATAGGTGGAGTGGTGCAGAGAAACTCACCACACCATCAACAATACTCACACAAGCTTCAAAACAACTAAAACATGCAATCTGATCTAAACAGCATCATAGCAGTTTGTCTACAACATTCAAAGTACCTACAGCCACCCAAATGAGCCAAACAAGATATGTGGCAAAAGCTATTAGAAAACTCTACAAGCCTGAGCAATAAGCTATTGCAAAGGCATCACACATGGGAAGATTCATGGACACAAACTTGGACAAAAATAATAGATTTCTGGGACTTGGTGAAAATCTCAGATTTTCAACAGCTGCTTATGCTCTGAAGCATTTTGGAAGCCTCCAAAATGATATCTACAGGAAGTGAAAGAGCATGAAATTTAACACAGAGCTAGAGAAACTCAAAAGCTCACAAACCTTCGTTTGTTGCATGGGCTGATTCCCAACACATGATCTTGTGCAACCACATCAACAAGGGAAGAAAATAACAACAGTTTCTCAAACTTAATGAAAATCACAGATTTTCACAAAATTGACAATTTCAGCCAAGTGTCAACTTTGACAAGGCACAACAAGTTCATACAACTCCTATGTATAAAACAAAGACTCCATGTGGTAGAGGGGTTCACCCACTATTGCCACATCAAGGATTCATCCTCATAGGGCCAACACACCATGGCACTAAGCTCTAAACATAGCATCAAGACAGAAAAATGATAGTTTATGAAGTTGGTCTAAAACATGGGCACTTGCATGGAACATGTAGGCACAAAGCTAGCTCGAAAACAACATAGAAATCAACATGCCTATATAAGACATCATCACATGTGTAGAAATCATATGTAGCAACATCTACATCTACACATGCACACACACACCAGCCCATCTATCACCACACATCAACATAAGGGCAAGCATGAGGGGTTGGCCCTCATGCACAAGTGCATAGGTGCACTCATGCCCACTCTCACACAAGCATGAACACATACACCTACACAATAAATATCTGTGCACTCACACACACTCCATCAAGAGGTGCCACCACATGAATACACACACTCACTTATATGCACCTCTTCCCAAGTGCACACACACACAAACTACACACATACACAAACCTAGGTGTTCAAAAGAACACCCCATGGTTTTCTAAGGCTTCCATGATCACACTTGCTCATGTGTGTGTGACACACACACACACACACAAACACTACACACTACTCCCACAGACACACACCAATGTACACCTCCTACACATGCTAGTGCTCTTACACCTTCATACACCATGCACTTGCATACACTCACAAATACACCACACACTACAGATACTCACCTAAGCACTTGCACACACACACACACAAATATGCATAAGAGCTGAACATAAAGGATTAACCCACTGGTTTTTTACAAATTCCAAGTCAACATGCTACCCACGCAATGAATAATGCAAAAAGCTACAAGGAGCAAAAGAAAATAAAAAGGGGAGTCTCTGGGATCGAACCCATGACTCCGTGTACTACAAGTCCCAACTACCACCACATGCACTCATCACACCACACATATGGATCAACACAACAACAACACAAGAAATGGCATGAATGCTATAGATGGCAACATGAAATGCCCACATGAAATGACAACTCACATATAGCATGACCACATGGATCCAAACATGAAAGGTTTCCAAATATGGCAAGGTTACACTTGGGGAATTACACTCGCCTAACCTCGTCACCTATCAGACATATGATATCAACGGATACACATTCCACACGGAGGCCAAAGATATGAACTGTGATTTTCAGAACTCAGCGGTGACGATGGAATGCAAGACCGGCAACAACAACGGCGTAACTGAGAGATTTTACAGAAGGGTCAAGGAGATCTGGGATCCAAAATACTATGGACTGCAGAACGCGACGATGTTCCTGTTGGAAATATGCCCTAGAGGCAATATTAAAGTGGTTATTATTATATTTCCTAGTTCATGATAATTGTCTATTAATCATTGAAAGTGCTTTATATCGACTAGAGGGGGGTGAATAGGAGATTTTTAGAATTTCATCACTGAGGAAATTCCTTTTGAGGAAATTCCTCACTGATGACTAACTTACAGCGGAAACAGTTAAGGATCAGTCGTGCAATCATTCACAACAGCAGTATTACACAGTGAAGATTATGAAAACAGATTGCACAATGAGCAGGCACGCATAATACAGATGATGATTAACTATTGTGAAGAATTTGGGGTTGAGGAAATTCACAGAAAGTCTTCAGCAAATTGTACATCTGGTTGATGACACAGTATTACACAACCCGATTCTTGGTGAAGACTGTTGTTGATGACCGAGTTCCAACTGCTGTGACAGTTGTACATCTGGTTTGGAGCGGCTTGGTATTGAAACCAAAGGACACCCAGTCCCGGGACACACAGTCCCTACCGTATTCTCCTTGAGCTAAGGACACACAGTCCTCGCCCAACACTCGTGGTAAGTCTTCATGGCAGACTTCCAAACCCTCACAAACTCGGTCACCCGGCGATCCACAATTGACTGCTGGATTGCTCTAGACCATGACGCCTAACCGTCTGGAGGATGCACGGTCCTCAAAGGTAAAAGGCTTCAGTCCCACACAGGAACAACTTCTTCAGTGATGCTCAATCACTAGGTTTGGTTTGTAGTTTCGGTGGGTGGTGTATTTCCTCACTGATGATTTACTCTCGTAGGCTCTGAGGAATTTGGGTTGCTCTTATGACAAGTGTCAGTTTCAAGCGAAGCAGCCAACCTGCCAGTGGTTGTGGGGGGCGGCTATTTATAGCCTGGGAGCATCCCGACATGATTTGACATTAATGCCCTTAAATAATATGACCGTTGGAGTGGATAAGACCAGTGACTTGGCGTGGCTATCGAAACGGTCGGGACCCTCAACTGTGAGAGTCCTCATGTCACTCATATTCCTCATTTGAGGCTTTTGGTAGGATTTGGCTTGGGTTGAGCATCATGAGGAAATTCATTCCATAGCGTTACTTTGACCCCCTTTAACAGTACGGTGTTCCTATTCATCAAATGCGAAGAAAGTAAAACAGAAAAGTTAAATCTTCACGCTTCAATTTCTTCAGAATGATTTTCTTCAGGAACCACCGATCTTCTCAATATCAATGTCTTCATGAGGAATATCAATTTCATCGCAGATTCCTCGTGATTCATTTCTTCAGCTTCAGACCAATTTCTTCAACTGAAGATATACATTTTTAGGGGTCGATATTCTTTAAATATCTCAAACTCCTCAATGACTTATAGATCCTGTGTACACTTATAAACACATAAGTCTTCAAACCACCAAAATCACTAAGGGGCACTAGATGCACTTACAATCTCCCCCTTTTTGGTGGTTGATGACAATTAGGTTAAGTCTTCAACAGGGAATAAAAATGTGGAGTGTAAATACTCAATTGAGGAATTTGAAGACAAGATTCACAGAGACTCCCCCTGAAGATGTGCATACCTTGAGGATTTTGCTTTTATAGCATATGCACATTGATGATTTATATCATGGAGAGCTCCCCCTGAATCTTGTAAATCATGCATACATATAACATATCATATGAAGAAAATGAAGATGCATGATGGCAAATGGTATCTGACGAATTTCAGCATGCGTGCATTAAAACTTGAGGAATAAGCATGCGAAGAAAAACGTTCAAAAGCGTCAGAGTACCATCGGGCTTAAGTTACAACTCATTACAAAAAAAACTTCAGAAGAGCCAAGAGTTTGTAACTTAAATATAGTTCATAGGCCCCAAAAATAAATCCCGTTTGAAGACTAACTCTCAAGTTTCTCCCCCTTTGTCATCAAGTGACAAAAAGGAACAAACTGAGGACTAACGCCCATGAAGACTTCATTTCTTGGCGGTTGATGAAGATCCTTGACGCTTCTTGGGTGTAGTCTTCTTCCTTGGGCCTGTTGAGGTGTCGAGTTGTTCCTCATCAGATTCGGCAGTGCGGAATGACGAGAAGGAGCTGTCTTCAAGATCTGGCACTGGAATGGGCCTGAACTTCTTCTTGGGAGGCCACGACCAGCAAAGTCCTGCTCAAAGTTCAATTCTTCAAGCTCAGTCTGGGTCTTCAGATGTGCAAGGGTAGCCCAGGTGCGATCAAAAACCTCATGCAGATAGTGATGATTAAGTTTCACAGAGTTCTGTGTCTCAGTGAGGGTTTTCACAATGGCACCAAACTGGCGTTTGACCCATTTGTGGTTGTGATCCACCTTCTGATGAAGACTGAGGAGAAGCTCTCTGGTGTTTAGCACGCGAGGAGGAACAGGGCTGGGTGGACGAGTCTCAGTATCATCCCATGAAGAATATGCGTCTGGCTCTTTAAACTGGCCATCAAGAGGCCTGCTGCCTTCATCAATCACAGACTTTCCTTTTCCCTCAATGGACTCGAAAGTCTTCTTGTTGACCCGGATAGGAGGCATATAACCAACATGGTTCTGGAAATCTGCATGGAAGTTGATGCCTGTCCTTGTCCTGAGGAATCTCATGATCCATGGTGCATAAATTTTGTGATCATAGGGGCACATTGCATTGTCAGCCAAAGTCCTCAAGAAGAAATCATGGATATTCATGGGAATACCGTGAATGATGTTGAAGAGGATATTCTTCATGAGGCCGACTACATCTTCTTCATCGTCATGGCCTTTGATTGGCGCGAGCACACTGCAGAGAATGCGGTAGACAGACCGGGGTGTGTACTTGAGCTCATGGACGAGGAATGTGGTTCTTGAAGGTTTTCCTGCAGCCAAAGGCTTCATGAGGACTTCCATCATTCCATTTGGCAGCTCACGCTCACCATAAAGCTTCACTGCCCCGTCTGAAGGAATTGGTACGGGCAGTTCTCTGAGGAGTTCAAACGCTGGAGCCTTGTAGTGAGTGTTTTGGGTCATCTAGTCGAACACCCAAGTGTTGATGTCATCAGCATTGCCCGGGATGTGCAGAGTTGCATAGAACTGAAGAATAAGCTCACTATTCCAATCTGATATGTGTGAGCACATAGGGAGCAAACCTGCATCATGGAGTACACTGAGGACTGGTTGCATGCAGGGAATTTCTTCAAGTTCATCATGAGGAATGTGCCTGTGCTGCAATATCTTGTTGCGTCCACAGAGCACAGAAGCATAGTAGTTCATCTGAGTCCTTGTCCAAAACTTCAGATGCCTCATTTGAGGCTTGTCATAGGGATTCTCTCCGATGAAATACATGCGTTCCTCAAAGAAATTTTCTTTCTGAAACTTTGGCCGTTTCGAGAATGGCTGGCGTTGAACTGGCTTGATATTGTGCTGAGGAATGGGAGGGGAAACAACCATGGCAGTCTCGGGGTTGAGCACAATGAAGTCATTGTCAGGGGCGGGAACATTTTCTTCAGCAGTTTCCTCAGGTTGAGGAATTTCATCAGCTGGTATTTCTTGCTCTGGCTGAGCTTCAGGCTGAGGAATTTCTTCTTCCTTCTCAGCTTGAGGAGTTTGGTCAGCCTGTTCAGTGGGAGGAGCTTCCTCAGACTGGACATTTTCTTCAGCTTGGTTTTCATCAGCTGACTTCGTGGCAGAAGCAGATTCATCAGCTTCTGCAACTGAAGCTTGAGTAGTCTCTGTCTGAGGAACATGAGGTTGAGGACTTTCATCAATCTGTATTTCCTCATAAGTATGCTCCTCAGAGGCAGCATCCTTCATTTCCTCATCTGCCCTTATAGTTTGGTCACCAATGACGACTATTTCATATGAAGGTACAATATTTAGAGGCACCGGGTCCAGAGGGGCAGATTCTTCAGTTTCCTCGAGGCGTTTTGCCTCAATCTTTTCTTCTGCTGAGGAAGCTTTTCTCTTCTTCGCTTCCTTCTCAGCAGCTCTTGTCTTTTTCACGTCTGTTGCAGACGGGATTACCTTCTTCACCTTTGAAGCTTTTGATGAAGGTGTTTTCTCTACAGATTCTTCAGCTGGTAGTGAGGAACCAGCTTGAAGAGAGTCATCAGCCTGCTTTGGTGAAACAGCTGGATCAGGAGCAGTTGCATCAGGGGTTGCAGTTTCATCAGGAGCGGTCTCGGTGATGATTTCTTCAATGGCCGGCTCATCAGCATGGCGCTCTTGGTGTTGTTTCTCACTTTGAGGAATTTCCTCCTCAGCAGGAGATGCATCTTCTGGCTGCTCAACCAGGGCCTGAGGAGTTGCTGCTGGTTGTGGGTGTCGCTTGTTGTAGTCATCAACAGCACTAGTGGCTAGTTTGATGAAATTGCGTTTGATGCTTTTGTGGTCTGACAGTTTGTCACACTTGTCAGTCAAGACTTGCAGCTTTGCCTGGGTTGACACCAATGCTTCAGGTGTCAGCTTGAGGAGATTTTGCCTGAGGAATTTCTCCTTTCGGGCCTTTGCAATCTTTGCCTGCTTGGCCTTCTGTTCCTTCCACTTGGCTTCGTTTATGAAGGTGGCCACCATGTGGCTGACGCCAAGAGGAAGTTTCAAATCATCAATGGGTGTGTTTGGGTCTTCATACCATACATTGATGAAGTCGAGGAGAACCTTGGGGTCCATGCCCAGAGGAATAGCACCGCCTGATGCTTGTGCTACCCTTTCTTGCTTGTTCCTGATGATGGCTTCAAGGGATTCATCATCATAATCATCACTTCCCTCTGATGCAGACGGGACTGCGATGATTTTGCTGGGGCTGGGCAAAGGTGCAGGTTCAGTATTTGCCAAAGTCTTCACAAGGGGTGTTGAAGACTTTGTCTCCGAGCTAGTTGCAGCTGGGAGTGAGGAGCTGGAGCTGGCAGTCGTAGGCTTTACGACTTTCTTCTGTACTGGTTTTGGAGGTGCAGCTGAGGACTTTGGTGTAGATGAGATAGGTGCTGAGGCTTTTGGCGCTGATGGTTTTGGTGTGGACGGTTTTGGAACCGAGGGTTTTGGAGCTGAGGGTTTTGGAGCTGAGGGTTTTGTGACAGAAGCCAGTCCAGACTTCTCTTGAGGTTTTGGAGCCTTTGGTTTTGATGGCGCAGACTGCTTTTGAGGAATCTCTCAGCCTGAAGTTTCTGCTGCTGAGGAATGAGCAGCACCGGAGGCAGCAGCTGAGGATTCATTAAATTTCTTCACTGCTGTTTCGGCTTGCTTCTTGAGCTTGGCCAGATGCCTTTCTTTTTCATCTGGGTAGTTATCAAGTGTCATAAGACTTGAGGGATGAGCTACTTGATGATCCTCAAGTGGAGCCCTTCTGTCAGGAGGCTTCAAAGCGAATTTCTTCACATATTTTGGGGTCACAAACCTGTAGTCCTTCCACTCCTTTGCCCATCTGCGTTTAATTTTCTGCAGCCTAATCTTTCTTTTAGCCATTGTCTCAGGTTCTTCATGAGGCGTGCAATAGTCCATGTATATGTCATCAGGAATATCAACAGCTGTGTTCTGCTCCAGTTTCTTTCCTCCCTTCTGTTTCCTTTCTTCCTCCATTTTCTTCAGACGAGGAGTTTGCTGATGATTTTGAACTCTTGAAGATTATGATGAGCCTTGAAGAGTTCCTTCCAGAAACGCTGCAAATGAGTTAATGTGATGAGAACCGAGAGATTCATCAGCTGACATGTGTGTACCTGTGAACAGAGTATAGTTGCGAGGAATTTGGAGAGGTCATATGCGTTCTCAGATTTGAAGAAAATGAAAAAGTTTGACAGTTTGAGGAATATAACCAGTGGTTGAGGAATTTGCTTAAGCATACTGTTCTTGGGTTTCAGAGTTGTACAGATCCGAAAATTCGCACAATTGAGGAATCTCGTGAAAATCTTAGATGCTTAGCTAGTTCATCAATGATTGTGGTGATGGATAGTGTTTGAGGAATCATGTGCGCATCGTATCTTGAGGAAAAACAGATTTCACATGGGAGAGGTAAAATTTCAGATCTAATCTGCTGTAAAAATGGGATATATTTACCCTGGAAGGTGCGAACGAAGAACACAAAAGGTGGTGTTGCAGAGGCTCTTCGGTCAAGTGTCCAATGCACCCTAACTTGGCAGCAGAGGACGTCTACGGCGGCGGCGGACGTAGATGTTCCGACTCCGGCGTTATCCTGGCGGCGAAAAGGTTGAGGCAGTGAAGCTCTTCCTTTCCGGCGACAAGACAACCAGCGGTGGCGCTAGGGTTTGATGGAGAGTGTGATGGCAGGGGAGCGATGAGGCGAAGAAGATGATACCGAGAGGGATAAGGACCTATTTATAGCCCGAAAGTTACTGTTTGGCGCGAAAGTTTCGGACCGAATAGCCCTTGCCTCTACGTCTCCGCAGGAGACGTGTAGCTCCCGTACGATGCGGTGGAGATAGTGGAGATCGTGGTTATCCGATCGTGGGAAGTGGGGGTTCAGTTACTGTTCCTTTGAAGAAAACAATTTTTGAAGATTTGAGGATTTTTGTTACAAAATCATCAGCTGACAAAGATGCAATGAGGATTTTGAACAAAGTTTCAAGTAGAACGCATATGAAGAATTGAATAGACTGGATAAGTATAGCATAGAGGGAAAGCGGGGTCCGATCACATTCACTTAGCAGAAACATCAGCTTGAAGAAATAGCAATAAGTGAATGCTGTCGAGGACTAGAAATCACAGTCTACCTAGGCAAATGAAAGTCATCAAGTGTTTTTGAAGATTTTGTAATAGATCATCACAATGAAGAACAGCTGTTTTGAAGAAAAATGCATTGTGAGGAAATTGACCATTTGAAGAAAATCAACTTGAGGAATTTCACATTGGGCGGTGGCGTTACCCACCATATAAGAATGTTGATTACAGACGCCGCGTACAATTGTCGTAGGGCCCTGAGAATCAATTTCTTCGTTAATTTCTTCTCATTCAGAGTGACTTTCTTCATTGGTTGAAGAAAATCGTTTCATCATGTGTTGCACATCTAAGTCATCAACTTTGCATAAGTGTTATGATGTGTGCATGTTTTTACAAAACATTTGAAGACTCTAAGATATTTAGCTCACACCGCAACTTGCAAAACCTTTTCTCATCCAAGGGCTTAGTGAAGATATCAGCCAGTTGATCATCAGTCTTCACATGGTCGATGAGGATATTGCCCTTGAGGACATGGTCCCGAAGAAAATGATGACGAATCTGGATGTGCTTGGTCTTCGAGTGCTGTATTGGGTTATATGCAATCTTGATAGCACTCTCATTGTCACAGTAGAGAGGCACATTCTTCATGTTGATGCCGTAGTCCTTGAGGGTTTGCTTCATCCATAGTAATTGAGCACAGCAAGAACCAGAAGCAATGTACTCCGCTTCGGCAGTGGAGAGTGATACGCAGTTCTGCTTCTTTGAGGACCAGCAAACTAGTGATCTTCCGAGGAAATGGCATGTGCCAGATGTTGACTTGCGATCCACACGGTCACCAGCATAGTCTGAATCAGAATACCCTACCAGATGAAGATTGGAGCCCTTGGGATACCATAATCCTAGTGTTGGTGTGTGAGCTAAGTATCGAAGAATATGCTTCACAGCCTTGTGGTGTGATTCCTTCGGTTTTGCTTGAAAACGTGCACACATGCAAACACTAAGCATTATATCTGGCCTAGATGCACATAGATACAATAAAGAGCCAATCATAGAACGGTATACCTGCTGATCGAAATCTTTACCATTTTCATCAGTGCCGAGGTGACCGTTGGTAGGCATTGGAGTCTTGGCACCTTTGCATTCATGCATGTCGAATTTCCTCAGAACATCCTTGAGGTATTTCTCCTGTGATATGAAGATTCCATTGTTTTGTTGACGAATTTGAAGACGTAAGAAGAATTTCAGCTCCCCCATCATGGACATCTGATATTCTTCACTCATCATATAGGCAAATTCATCACTGTATCTTTTGTCAGTACAACCAAATATGATGTCATCAACATATATTTGACATAGAAACAGCTCATTATCATATGATTTTGTGAAAAGAGTTGGATCGAGTGAACCAGGTTTGAAGCCTTTCTTCATGAGGAATTCCTTCAATGTATCATACCATGCCCGAGGGGCTTGATTGAGGCCATACAGAGCCTTTTTGAGTCTGAAGACTTTGTCTGGATTCTTTGGATCCTCAAAACCTAGGGGCTGAGCAACATATACTTCTTCCTCAAGCTTACCATTGAGGAATGCACTTTTCACATCCATTTGATATAAGATGATGTTATGATGATTAGCATAAGCAAGTAGAATTCAAATAGCTTCAAGTCTAGCAACAGGTGCAAAAGTTTCATCGAATCTATTCCTTCAACCTGGGTGTAGCCTTGGGCTACAAGTCGTGCCTTGTTCCTCACCACTTGACCGTCCTCATCTTGCTTGTTTCGGAAAATCCACTTGGTGCCGATGATGTTATGCTTGCGAGGATCTGGTCGTTTGACGAGCTCCCATACGTCATTCAGCTTGAATTGAAGAAGTTCGTCTTGCATGGCTTGGATCCACTCCGGTTCCAGAAAAGCCTCAGCTACTTTTGAGGGTTATGTGATGGATACAAAAGAAAAATGCCCACAAAAAGTTGACTAAGTGTGAAGCTTTTGAGCGAGTGAGAGGACCTAGCGCGTTGATGTCGTTGAGGATTTTGTCAAGTTCTACTTCATTTGCAATCCTCGGATGAGCTGGTTGAGGATTTTGTCTGGGCTGAGGAAGTGGTGTTGTTGCAATTTCCTCAGGAGCATCTTCTTGGTTTTCATCAGCGATGGGAACAGTTTCTTCACCAACTTCCTCAGCGGGGACAATCTCTTCAGTAGGCTTAAGCTTTATTGCTTCCTCAGGAGACATCTTATCTGGATCAGAAGGCAATTGCTCTCTTTGCGAGCCATTAGTTTCATCGAACCGCACATCTACAGTATCAACAACTTTGTTGTGATACTTGTTGAAGACTCTGTAGGTGTGCGAGTCCTTTCCATAACCGAGCATAAAACCTTCATGTGCCTTAGGTGCAAATTTTGAGCTATGATGAGGATCTCTAATCCAGCATTTTGCTCCGAAGACTTTGAAATAACTTACATTGGGTTTCTTGTCAGTGAGGAGTTCATATGAGGTTTTCTTGAGGAATTTGTGAAGATATACCCTGTTGATGATATGGCATGCAGTATTGATTGCTTTAGGCCAGAAGCGACGAGGAGTCTGATATTCTTCAAGCATAGTTCTTTCCATCTCAACCAGAGTCCTGTTCTTTCTTTCGACGACACCATTCTGCTGAGGAGTATAAGGAGCAGACAATTCGTGAGTGATACCAAGTTCATCAAGATAATCATCAAGACTAGTGTTTTTGAACTCGGTTCCATTATCACTCCTGATATGTTTGATCTTGATGCCGAAGTTCGTCGAGGCCCTTGAAGAAAATCGTTTGAAGATTTCCTGCACTTCAGTTTTATACACTATAATATGCACCCAAGTGTATCTGGAATAATCATCAACTATGACAAAGCCATATAGAGATGCTGCATTGGTTAGTGTTGCATAGTGTGTAGGTCCAAATAAATCCATATGAAGCAATTCAAATGGACGTGTAGTGGTCATGATGATTTTGGAGGGATGCTTGGATCTGGTCATTTTCCCAGATTCACAAGCACCGCAGAGATGATCCTTGAGGAATTTGACTGATTCGATGCCAATGACATGCTTCTTCTTTGCAAGTGTGTGCAAATTCCTCATGCCTGCATGACCCAGTCTTCGGTGCCACAGCCATCCTTCTGAGGTCTTTGCTAGTAAGCAAGTGGCTGGTTGAGGACCTGTAGAGAAGTCAACAATGTACAAATCCCCTCTTCTTACACCTTCGAAGACTTTGGATCTGTCAGATTCCATGATGACTACACATCTATATCTACCAAAGATAACAATCATATCAAGATCACAAAGCATCGAGACTGACATGAGGTTAAAACCAAGAGATTCAACAAGCATAACTTTGTCCATATGCCTATCCTTGGAAATAGCTACTTCGCCAAGTCCCAATACCTTGCTTTTACCTTTATCGGCATATGTGATTTGCTTAAGAGGTGATGGAGTTAGTGGCATATTCATCAGTAGGCTTTTATCACCAGTCATGTGATGTGTGCAGCCACTATCGAGAACCCACTCAGTATTTTTGTGTTTGTCATCCTGCAGATGAATTAGTACAGCTTACCATCTCATATGCTTCAGATTTGAAGAATATGATACTAATTTCATCAGTTCAGTGATTTCATCATAACAGAAATATAAGGACGTGTGAAATATTTCTATTTCATCAATCATTAGCTTGCGTCCTATCAAGCATTTCCTCAGGTCTCCAGCAAATTCTTCAAATGATGATTTTCGTCTGGAGACCTGACCTGCAGAAGTGATTAGTTTGATTTCTTCACCACCCACATCTGAAGGGGTGGCAAAGCGTTCATCATCCTGTGAGCACCATATGAGAAAGGTGGCATTGAAGCTAATGAACTTCTCTTAACAGTAAGGGGGTTAGAGTACTCATATGAGTATGCAGAGAACTGGTTTGAGGATTTATGAACATAATGATTTGAGGAGTAGCACTCATAATCATATTCCTTGTAGTTTCCCTACATGTTAGACGCATAAGCACGGGTACGAGCATAGTTTTGACCAGTTGAGGATTTTAATCCTCTTGAAGACTTTAGTCCTCCTGAGGAATTGGATCTGGGGTTCAAATTCTTCAGAGGTGGTGTCATGAGGACATTCACTTGAAGATTTTCAAGAAAACTTTTGGAAACCCAGATTTTCCTCAGAGGAGGGCCATTCCTGCAGTTAGTTCCAACATATCGAGCAAATATTTCACCAGATTGATTTTTGAACAGTTTATAGTTGGAATCAAATGACTCATCCGAGAAATAGGATAATTCAGATGAGAAGCCAGTTAGGTTAGATGGATCAAAAGGAGGCCCAGTAGCAGCAACCCATGAGGTTTTGGGATACTTCTTAGGTTTCCAATAACATCCATCAGCATTTAGTTTTCTCTCAAAGGCAATTCCTTCTTTCCTCGGGTTCCTGTTCAAGATCTGCTTTTTGAGCACATCACAAAGAATTTGGTGTCCTTTGAGGCTTTTGTACAATTCCTTCAACCCTGCATTTTCATCAGTAACATTTGTGTTTTCCTCAAGTGAGGAAATAGACACAGCAGGTGCAGTTGAAGAATTTGTAGCATTTGATGATTCTGGTGAAGAATTAGAAGTTTCAAGTTCAATGCATTTAAGACACGAAGGAATAAATTCAACTTGACTTGCGCTGATTTGTTGAGCTAGTAACAAATCATTTTCCATGCGAAGATCATCATAAGACATCCTCAGCTTCTCAAGATCAAGCTTCCTTTGAAGAAATTCGTAGGAAAGCTTCTCATGATCAGTGAGGAGTGTATCATAACGATCCTGAAGAATATCAAATCTAGACTCAAGATTTTTCATGTCATCAGCGAGGATTTGATTAAGATTCATTTCATCATTCAACAGATCATCACTTTTGTCTAGTAGTTTTTGAAGCTTTTCCAGAGCAGTTTGTTGTTTAGTGGCAATGATGGCAAGTTTACTGTAACTGGGTTTTTTGTAATCATCATGTTCACAGTCACTTGAATCAGAGGAGGAGGCATTATGTGATACCTTTGAACCTTTTGCCATGAAGCAATAGGTTGGAGCGAAGTCATCAGCATAGTCATCAGTATGGATGGTGCACTCATTTTCTTCAAGATTGAAGATTGACTTGCTGACGAAATTGGTTGCTAGTGCAAGACTAGCCTGTCGAGATTCTGAATCTTCTCCAGAGCCTTCTTCATCATCACATTCTTCTGATTCTGCCTCGGAATCCATTTCCTTGCCAATAAGTGCCCGAGCCTTTCTGAAGCTAGTCTTCTTGTGTGAGGAGGACTTTGAAGATAAGGATTTTGAAGATTTCTTCTTCTTCTTTGAGTCATCAGAACTGTCATCCTTGTATTTCTTCTTCTTTGATTCCTTTCCCAGCGAGGACAATCAGCAATGTAATGACCTGATTTCTTGCACTTGTGACAGGTCTGTTTCTTGTAGTCCTCAGATGCAGATTCTGATTTCCTCATGTCTCTTCTTGATGATTTACCAAACTGGCCTCGTCGTGTAAATCTCTGGAATTTCCTCACCAGCATTGCAAGCTCGTGACCAAATTCTTCAGGGTCACAGCTGCTGTCATCTGTGTCTTCTTCTTCAGATGAGGAAATTGCTCGTGCCTTCAGTGCACGTGGTCTGGAATAGCTTTGTCCATATAGATCTCTCTTTTCTTCTAGCTGGAATTCATGAGTATTTAGCCTTTCGAGGATATCAGCAGGATCTAGCATCTTGTAGTCTGGTCTTTCTTGAATCATCAGAACTAAAGTGTCAAATAAAGGATCCAAATATCTCAGTAGTTTCTTCACAACTTCGTGATCAGTGATGTCTCGAGCTCCCAGTGCTTGCAGTTCATTTGATATGTCAGTGAGGCGATCAAAGGTGTCTTGGCAGCTTTCATTGTCATGTCTCTTGAAGCGATTGAAGAGATTGCGAAGAATATCAACACGAGAGTCACGTTGGGTTGATACTCCTTCATTTACCTTGCACAGTCTCTCCCAGATCAGTATTGCAGAGCCTAAGGCACTTACTCTTCCAAACTGGCCAGGGCTCAGATGACCACAGATGATGTTCTTCGCTTGAGAATCGAGTTTCTTGAATTTCTTCACATCAGCTGCAGTGACACTAGCAGAAATGATGGGGACACCATTTTCCACAATATACGAGAGATCATTGTCTATAGCTTGTAGATGCATTTGCATTTTGTTCTTCCAGAAGGGAAAGTTCTTTCCCTCGTAGGTAGGACATGCTGCAGTCACCTTAAACATGCCTGCAGTCGACATAACTAAAACTCCAGGTGGTTAAACCAAAATCACACAGAACAAGGGAGTACCTTGCTCTGATACCAATTGAAAGTGCGTTATATCGACTAGAGGGGGGGGTGAATAGGAGATTTTTAGAATTTCATCACTGAGGAAATTCCTTTTGAGGAAATTCCTCACTGATGACTAACTTACAGCGGAAACAGTTAAGGATCAGTCGTGCAATCGTTCACAACAGCAGTATTACAGAGTGAAGATTATGAAAATAGATTGCACAATGAGCAGGCACGCAGAATACAGATGATGATTAACTATTGTGAAGAATTTGGGGTTGAGGACATTCGGAGAAAGTCTTCAGCAAATTCTTCAAACAGTCATAGTGAAAGTCATCAACACATAATACAGAGAAAGTAAAGAGTTGAGGAATTAGAACCCGATTCTTGGTGAAGACTGTTGTTGATGACCCAGTTCCAACTGCTGTGACAGTTGTACATCTGGTTTGGAGCGGCTTGGTATTGAAACCAAAGGACACCCACTCCCGGGACAAACAGTCCCTGCCGTATTCTCCTTGAGCTAAGGACACACAGTCCTCGCCCAACACTCGTGGTAAGTCGTCAGGGCAGACTTCCAAACCCTCACAAACTCGGTCACCCGGCGATCCATAATTGACTGCTGGATTGCTCTAGACCATGACGCCTAACCGTTTGGAGGATGCACAGTCCTCAAAGGTAAAAGGCTTCAGTCCCACACAGGAACAACTTCTTCAGTGATGCTCAATCACTAGGTTTGGTTTGTAGTTTCGGTGGGTGGTGTATTTCCTCACTGATGATTTACTCTCGTAGGCTCTGAGGAATTTGGGTTGCTCTTATGACAAATGTCAGTTTCAAGTGGAGCAGCCAACCTGCCAGTGGTTGTGGGGGGCGGCTATTTATAGCCTGGGAGCATCCCGACATGATTTGACATTAATGCCCTTAAATAATATGACCGTTGGAGTGGATAAGACCAGTGACTTGGCGTGGCTATCGAAACGGTCGGGACCCTCAACTGTGAGAGTTCTCATGTCACTCATATTCCTCATTTGAGGCTTTTGGTAGGATTTGGCTTGGGTTGAGCATCATGAGGAAATTCATTCCATAGCGATACTTTGACCCCCTTTAACAGTACGGTGTTCCTATTCATCAAATGCGAAGAAAGTAAAACAGAAAACTTAAATCTTCACGCTTCAATTTCTTCAGAATGATTCTCTTCAGGAACCACCGATCTTCTCAATATCAATGTCTTCATGAGGAATATCAATTTCATCGCAGATTCCTCGTGATTCATTTCTTCAGCTTCAGACCAATTTCTTCAACTGAAGATATACATTTTTAGGGGTCGATATTCTTCAAATATCTCAAACTCCTCAATGACTTATAGATCCTGTGTACACTTATAAACACATTAGATACTTAACCTATAAGTCCTCACACCACCAAAATCACTAAGGGGCACTAGATGCACTTACAATCATGCTATAATTGTATTAACCGGAAACCATAATACATGTGTGAATATGTAGATCACAATGTGTCCCTAGTGAGCCTCTAGTTGGCTAGCTTGTTGATGAATAGATGATCATGGTTTCCTGATCATGGACATTGGATATCATTGATAACGGGATCACATCATTGGGGAATGATGTGATGGACAAGACCCAATCCTAAGCATAGCACTAGATTGTGTTGTTCGTCTGCTAAAGCTTTTCTAATGTCGAGTATCATTTCCTTAGACCATGAGATTGTGCAACTCCCGGATACCGTAGGAGTGCTTTGGGTGTATCAAATGTCACAACGTAATGGGCTGATTATAAAGGTGCACAAGAGGTAACTCCGAAAGTGTTTGTTGGGTTATATGAATCAAGACTGGGATTTGTTACTCTGTGTGATGGAGAGGTATCACTGGGCCCACGCGGTAATCCAATATCATATTAATCGTAGTGTGACTAAGGAGTTAGCCATGGTATGATGTGTCATAGAATGAGTAAACAAACATGCCAATAACGAGATTGAACAAGGTATAGGGATACCGCCAATCGAATCTCGGGCAAGTATCATACTAGTAGACAAAGGGAATCACATACGGGAATGATCGAATCCTTGACATCGTGGTTCATCCGATGAGATCATCGTGGAACATGTGGGAACCAACATGGATATCCACCCGTTGTTGGTTATTTACCGGAGAGGTGTCTCAGTCTTGTGTGCATGCTTCTCGAACCCGTAGGGTCTACACACTTAAGGTTCGATGACACTAGGGTTATACGGGAATAGTGTACGTGGTTACAGAAGGTTGTTTGGAGTCCCGGATGAGATCGTGGACCTCGAGATGAGTTCTGGAATGGTCCAGAGGTAAAGAATCATATATAGGAAGTGAGGATTTGAGCACCGGAAGTGCATCGGGTGACACCGGTAATGTACCGAGACCAGCGGAAGGGTTCTGGGGGTCCACCGGGAAGGTCCACCACCCCAAAAGTGCTACATGGGCCAAAAGTGGATTTGAACCAGCCCCTACGTGGGCTGGTGCGCCACCACTAAGGGCCCAAGGTGCACAAGGGGTGGAGAGGGGCGAAACCCTTGGCGTGGAGGGGCACCTTTGGGCCCAAGGCCCAACCTAGGGCACTTCCTCCACCCGTGGCCGTCGCCCCTTTCCCTAGATGGGCTACCGCACCCCTTACAGTGGGAAACCCTAAGGGTGTGCACCCTCCCCCCTCTCCTCCTATATATAGTGGATGGTTTGGGGTTGTTTTGAGACACAATTTCTCTCTATCTCGGCGCAGCCCTACTCGTCCTCCTCCTCGTCCTCCGTAGTGCTTGGCGAAACCCTGTCGCAGTACCACGTAGCTCCACCATGACCATGCTGTCATGCTGCTGGAGCTCTCCCTCAACCTCTCATCCCTTCTTGCTGGATCAAGCTGTTGGAGACGACACCGAGTTCACGTGTGTTGAACGCGGAGGCGCCCTTATTCGGAGCATAGATCGAAATCCACCGAGATCTGAATCGTTGCGAGTACGACTCCATCAACCGCGTTCTAGCAACGCTTCCTCTTAGCGATGTTTAAAGGTATGAAGATGCTCTACACCTTTTCTCGTTGTTGGTTTCTCCATAGATAGATCCTTGTATGACGTAGGATTTTTTTTTAAATTACTACATTCCCCAACAATGGCATCCGAGCCAAGGTTCTATGCGTAGATTCTATGCACGAGTAGAACACAAAAGTTGTGGGCGCTGATTTGTCAATTTCTTGCCGTTACTTGTCTTATCTTGATTCGGAGGCATCGTGGAAAGAAACGGCCCTACCGACTTTACACGTACTCTTACATGAGACTGGTTCCACCGACCGACATGCACTTGTTGCATAAGGTGGATAGCGAGTGTATGTCTATCCCACTTTAGTCAGATCAGATTGGATGAAGAGGGTCCGTACGAAGGGTAAATACCATTGTCATATCAAAGTTGTGGCTGTCACGTAGGTAAGAAGAGTTCTTGCTAGAAACTCTAATCAGCCACGTAAAACATGCAACAACAATTAGAGGACGTCTAACTTGTTTTTGCAGGTTACGCTATATGATGTTATATGGCCAAACGGATGTGATGTATGATATTGATCATGTTCTTGTAATAGGATTCACGACTTGCATCTCGATGAGTATGATAACCGGCAGGAGACATTGGATTTGTCTTAATTTATTGTATGAGATGCAACACCATGGGATTACTTTACTTTATTGCTAAACGTTAGCTATAGTAGTAGAAGTAATAGTTGGCGTGACGACTTCACGGAGACACAATGATGGTGTCATGCAGGTGACAATGATGATCATGGTGCCCCGAAGATGGAGATCAAATGAGCAAGATGATATTGTCCATATCATGTCACTATATGATTGAATGTGATGTTTACCTTGTTTTTCATCTTATTTCTTAAAACGACAGTAGCAAAGATAAGATGATCGCTCATTAAAATTTCGAGATATGTATTCCCCTAAGTGTGCACCGTTCCGAAGGATTGTTGTCTCGAAGCACCACGTGATGATCGGGTGTGATAGATTCTAACGTTCGCATACAATGGGTGCAAGCCAGTTTACACACGCAAAACACTTAGGTTGACTCGACGATCCTAGCATGTACAGACATGGCCTCGAATACGGGAGACCGAAAGATCGAACATGAGTCGTATTGTTGATACGATCAACATGGAGATGCTCACCATTGATGACTAGTCCGTCTCACGTGATGATTGGACATGGGCTAGTCGACGTGGATCATGTAACACTTGGATAACTAGAGGGATGCCGATGTAAGTGGGACTTCATTAGTAATTTGATTAGATAAACTTTATCATGAACTTAGTCTAAAATTTTGTTTACAAATATTGTAGATCCAATGGCCAATGCAAATGTCTCATTCAACTTCAATGCGTTCCTAGAGAAAACCAAGGTGAAAGATGATGGGAGAAACCTTGTGGATTGGGCTCGTAACTTGAAGCTCATCCTCACTGCTTCCAAGAAGGCATATGTTCTTAATGCACCGCTGGGTGATCCTGCCGTTCCCGCAGCAACCTAGGACATTAGGAACGTCTGGCACTCGCGGAGTGATGACTACTCTCTGGTTAAGTGCGACATGCTTTACAGTTTAGAACCGGGGCTCCAAAGGCGTTTTGAGCAACACGGAGCATATGAGATGTTCGAGGAGCTTAAACTCGTTTTTCAAGCACATGCCCGGGTCAAGATATATGAAGTCTCCGACAAGTTCTTTAGTTGTAAGATGGAGGAGAATAGTTCTGTCAGTGAGATCATACTCAGAATGTCTGATTTGCACAACCACTTGAATCAGTTGGGAGTTGAACTTCTGGATGATGCGGTCATTGATAGAATCCTCGAGTCACTTCCACCTAGGTATAAAGGCTTTGTGATGAATTACAACATGCAATTGATGGAAAAGAACATTCCCGAGTTGTATTCAATCTTGAAATCTACGGAGGTAGAAATCAAGAAAGAACATCAAGTGTTGATGGTGAACAAGGCCATCACTTTGAAGAAAGGAAAAGGTAAAAAGAACTTCAAGAAAGACGGCAAAGAAGTTGTCGTGCTCGGGAAATCAGTTGCCGGGAAGAAGCCAAAGAAAGGACCTAAGCCTTAGACTGAGTGCTATTACTGCAAGGGAACCGGTCACTGGAAGCGGAACTGCCCCAAATACTTAGCGGATAAGAAGGCCGACAATGTCAAAGGTATATATGACATACTTGTTATAGATATGTACCTTACCAGCGCTCGTAGTAGCTCGAGGGTATTTGATACCGGTGTTGTTGCTCACATTGGCAACTCTAAGTAGGAACTGCGAAACAAGCGTAGGCTGGCTAAGGATGAGGTGATGATGCGCGTCGGGAATGGTTCCAAGGTCGATGCGATCGCCGTCGGCATGCTACCTCTACATCTACCTTCGGGATTAGTTTTAAACCTTAACAATTTTTTTAGTACCATCTTGGAGCATGAACATTGTATCGGGATCTTGCTTGAGTCAAGATGGATACTCATTTAAATCAGAGAATAATGGTTGTTCTATTTATACGAGTGGCATGTTTTATGGTCATGCCCCACTGGTCAATGGTTTATTCTTGATGAATCTCGATCGTGATGTTACACATATTCATAGTGTGAGTACCAAAAGATGTAAAGTTTATAATGATAGTCCCACATACTTGTGGCACTACCGCCTTGGTCATATCGGTGTCAAGCGCATGATGAAACTCCATATAGTTGGACTTTTGGAGTCTCTTGATTTTGAATCATTTGACACATGCAAACCATGCCTCATGGGCAAGATGACAAAGAATCCGTTCTTCGGATAAATGGAGCGAGCAACGAACTTATTGGAAATATTACATACCGATCTATGCGGTCCAATGAGCGTTGAGGCTCGTAGTGGCTATCATTATGTTCTCAACCTCACTAATGATTTAAGTAGATATGGGTATGTTTACTTAATGAAGCACAAGTCTGAAATCTTTGAAAGGTTCAAGGAATTTTAGAGTGAGGTGGAGAATCAATGTGACAAGAAAATAAAGTTCTTATGAACTCATCATGGAGGAGAATATTTGAGTCACAAGTTTGGCACGCGCCTAAGGAAATGTGGAATTGTTTCACAACTCACGCCACCTGGCACACCTCAACGTAACGGTGTGTTTAAACGTTGTAATCGCAATTTATTGGATATGGTGCAATCTATGATGTCTCTAATCGATTTACGCTTTCATATTGCGGATATGCATTGGAAACTGCCGCATTCACTTTAAATAGGGCACCGACTAAATCCAGTGAGACGACCCCGCATGAATTATGGTTTGGCAAGAAACCTAAGCTATCGTTTCTGAAAGTTTGGGGATGCGATTCTTATGTTAAGAAAATTCAACCAGAGTAGCTAGAACCCATTGCGGAAAAATGCGTCTTCATAGGATACCCTAAGGAAACTAGACCTTCTATCTTAGATCCGAAGGCAAGATCTTTGTAGCCAAGAACAGATCCTTTCTAGAGAAAGAGTTTCTCTCGAAAGAAGTAAGTGGAGGAAAATAGAAATTGATGAGGTAATTGTACCTCCTCTCGAACGAGAGAATAGCGTAGCACAAGAAAATGTTTCTGAGGCGCCTACACCAGCTACAAAGAAGTTAATGATGATGATCATGAAATTTTAGATCAAGTTGATATTGAACCTCGAAAGTCCACAAGGCTACGTTCCCCACCAGAGTGGTACCGCAACTCTGTCATGGAAATCATGTTGTTGGACATAGTGAACCTTCGAATTATGAAGAAGCAACGGCGGGCCCAGATTCCAACAAATGGCTTGAAGCCATGAAATCCGATATAGGATCCATGTTTGAGAACAAAGTATGGACTTTGGTGGACTTTCCCAAGGATAGGCGAGCCATAGAAAATAAATGGATCTTTAAGAAGAAGACTGACGCGGATGGTAATGTGACCATCTGTAAGGATCGACTTGTCACTAAGGGTTATCGACAAGTTCAAGGGATTGACTACCATGAGACCTTATCACCCGTAGTGATGCTCAAGTCGGTCCGAATCAGGTTAGTAATTGCCGCATTCTATGATTATGAAATCTGGCAAATGGACGTCAAAATAACATTCATGAACGACTTTCTTAAGGAAGAATTGTATAAGATAGAGTCGGAAGGTTTTGTCGATCCTAGAAATGCTAACAGGTTATGCAAGCTCGAGCGCTCCATCTATGGGCTGGTGCAAGCATCTCGGAGTTGGAACCTACGCTTTGATGAGGTGATCAAAGCGTTTGGGTTTGTACAGACTTATGGAGAAGCGTGTATTTGACAGAAAGTGAGTGGGAGCTCTGTAGCATTTCTCAGATTATATGTAGATGACATATTGTTGATTGGAAATGATATAGAACTATTGGAAAGCATAAAGGCCTATTTGAATAAGAGTTTTTCAATGAAGGACCTTGGAGAAGCTGCTTACATATTAGGCATCAAGATCTATAGAGATAGATCGAGACACCTCATAAGTCTTTCACAAAGCACATAGCTTAACAAGATATTGAAGAAGTTCAATGTGTATAAGGCTAAGAAGAGGTTCTTTCCTGTGTTACAAGGTGTGAGGTTGAGTATGACTGAACGCCCGACCACGACAGAAGATAGAGAAAAGATGAGTATCGTCCCCTATGCTTCAGCCATAGGCTC
Organism: Hordeum vulgare subsp. vulgare; assembly: GCF_904849725.1. Taxonomy (NCBI): domain Eukaryota; kingdom Viridiplantae; phylum Streptophyta; class Magnoliopsida; order Poales; family Poaceae; genus Hordeum; species Hordeum vulgare. Next base: position 228,043,344 of record NC_058523.1, on the reverse strand, counting down.
TATTATGTATGCCATGTTGTGTACCAGACCTGATGTAAACCTTGCCATAAGTTTGCTAGGGAGGTACCAGAATGATCTAGGAGTGGATCACTCGTCAGCGTTCAATAACATCCTTAAGTGCCTGAAAGGACTAAAGATATGTTTCTCGTTTATGGAGGTGCCGAAGAGCTCGTCGCAAAGCGTTACGTTGATGCTAGCTTCGACACAGATCCGGATGACTCCAAGTCACAAACCGGATACGTGTATATTTTGAATAATGGGGCAGTTAGCTGGTGTAGTTGCAAGCAAAGCGTCGTGGCGGCATCTACATGTGAAGAGGAGTACATAGCTGCTTCGGAAACAACACATGAAGGAGTTTGGACGAAGGAGTCCATCACCGACCTAGGAGTGATTCCAAGTGCGTCGGGCCCGATGACTCTCTTCTGTGACAACACTGCAGCTATTGCCATTGCAATGGAGCCTAGGTTTCATAAGAAGACCAAGCACATCAAGCACCACTTCAATTCCATACGTGGATTCATCCAGGATGGAGATATAGATATTTGTAAAGTACATACAAATCAGAATGTCACAAATCCGTTGAGTAAAGCTCTTCCACGAGCGAAACATGATCAGCACCATAACTCTATGGGTGTTCGATTCATCACAATGTAACTAGATTATTGACTCTAGTGAAAGTGGGAGAATGTTGGAAATTTTCCCTAGAGGGAATAATAAAGTGGTTATTATTATATTTCCTAGTTCATGATAATTGTCTATTACTCGTGCTATAATTGTATTAACCGGAAACCGTAATACATGTGTAAATATATAGATCACAATGTGTCCCTAGTGAGCCTCTAGTTGGCTAGCTCGTTGATCAATAGATGATCATGGTTTCCTGATCATGGACATTGGATGTCATTGATAATGGGATCAGAACATTGGGGAATGATGTGATGGACAAGACCCAATCCTAAGCATAGCACTAGATCGTGTTGTTCGTCTTCTCAAGCTTTTCTAATGTCAAGTATCATTTCCTTAGACCATGATATTGTGCAACTCCCGGATGCTGTAGGAGTTCTTTGGGTGTATCAAACCTCATAACATAACTGGGTGATTATAAAGGTGCACTGTAGGTATCTTCGAAAGTTTATGTTGGGTTGTACGAATCGAGACTGGGATTTGTCACTCTGTGTGACGGAGGGGTATATCTGGTCCCACTCGGTAATCCATCATCATATTGAGCTCTGTGTGACTAAGGAGTTAGCCACGGGATGATGTGTTACGGAACGAGTAAAGAGACACGCTGGTAATGAGATTGAACAAGGTATAGGGATACCGACGATCGAATCTTGAGCAAGTATCATAGTGAGTTGTTGGTTATTGACCGGAGAGGTGTCTTGGTCATGTCTGCAAGCTTCCCGAACCCGTAGGGTCTAGACACTTTAGGTTCGATGATGCTAGGGTTGTATGGGAATAGTGTACGTGGTTACCGAAGGTTGTTCGGAGTCCCGGGTAAGATCCCAGACATCACGAATAGTTCCAGAATGGTCCAGAGGTAAAGATTCATATATAGGAAGTGAGTATTTGATCGTCGGAAGTGTATCGGGCGACACCGGTAATGTACGAGGACCACCGGAAGGGTTCCGGGGGTCCACCAGGAAGGGCCACCAGCCACAAAGAGCTACATGGGCCAAAAGTAGATGGGACCCAACCCCTAGGTGGGCTGGTGCGCCACCACTAAGGGACCAAGGCGCACAAGGGGTGGAGAGGGGCCAAACCCTAGGCGTGGAGGGGCACCTTTGGGCCCAAGGCCCACCCTAGGGCGCATCCTCCACCCTCGGCCGCCGCCCCTTGCCCTAGATGAGCTGCCGCACCCCTTAAGGTGGGAAACCCTAAGGGTGGGCACCCTCCTTTCTCTCCTTCTATATATAGTGGACTGTTTGGGATTGTTTTGAGACACAATTTCTCTCTCTCCTCATGCACCCCTACTCCTCCTCCTACTCGTCCTGTGTAGTACTTGTCGAAGCCCTGACGGAGTACCACACAGCTCCACCGTCACCATGCCGTCGTGCTACCGGAGCTCTCCCTAAACCTCTCCTCCCTCCTTGCTGGATCAAGGCGTTGGATATATCACCAGCCTACACGTGTGTCGAACGTGGAGGCACCATTGTTCGGCGCATAGATCGGAATCCACAGTGATCTGAATCGCTGCGAGTATGACTCCATCAACCATGTTCTAGCAACGCTTCCGCTTAGCAATCTTCAAAGGTATGAAGATGCTCTACCCCAATGATCGTTGCCGGTTTCTCCATATATAGATCCTTGTATGACGTAGGATTTGTTTTGAAATTACTACGTTCCCCAACAGTTCCGTGTCAGATGGGCTAAGAATGTCGAAAGAGAAAACCAATATTTCACTACCATGACTATACTCGACGCCAAGTGCACTAGTGTGAACGCCATGGCAAAAAACGAGCCATGAGTACGCACTATGCACGTGAGACAATGCTTCTTCATAACCGACACGATAAATCCGAGCCGTGTTGTCGTGAGGAGTGGCAAAAGGAATATCATTGGAATGGATGGAGTCACCAACGAGGAAGACTAAAACCAGTATGACAACTGAATGAGGGGAGATGACAATGACAATGAAGTATAAGTCAAAATAAGAATCAATACTACATTTTGTAAGGAAGACCGTACTCTAGGGAAAAGGAAAAGTCACAATGAGGGGCTCAATTATTCGTCAACGAACAAGAAGGGAAAGAAGCTCACTTAAAAAAGAAAACGTCAAAGCTCAGAAACCCTTCTCGGTCAAATAATGTAATATATATTTTTTCCTATTTTGTATGCACACTTAACCATTGTGGTCAAATGATGTAATATATATGTTCCTATTTTGTATAGCAGACTTAACCGTTATTGGTCAAATGATGCAATATATATCGCCTTAGTTATATACATCGTATCAGCTTCCCTTTGTTACGACTCTCAGAAAAAAATGAAAAGAAAAGGAAAGGAAACGAAGAAAAGAAAAGGAAAAGAAGGAGAATGAAATAAAAGGAAAGGAAGAAAAGAGAAGGAAAAGACAAGAAGAAAAAGAAGAAAAAAAGAAAAACAATAGCAGAAGCGCCTCTTCCTAAAAGCGCTTTATCTACTGGTGTTAGCAGTAGCGCGTTTTCCTGGAACCTTCTACTGCTACGTTAACTATAGCGCGTGTTTGGAAAATGCACTACTGATACCTTGACATACCCCCCCCACTGTATCTGCTTGTTTCCGCTACCCCATTCCCCAATCGGTCCCTCTCCCCCGACACCGTTGTCGCCCTCCGTCGCCGCCCGTGCACCCTCCGTCGCTGCCCGTTCGCCCTACGTCGCCGCCCTCAGTGGCCCTCCATCGCTGCTCATCGTGTGGGGACCCCAACTTACGAGTCGAGATCGGCGAATGAAGGTGCTCAGTAAATCCAAAGATCAATGTTCAGCGAACACATAGAAATAGAATAACAAGAGTCTTACATCCATATGTACCGCTTGATACAATAAATGACTATTGCGGACAAGTCTTACATATACAGGGCCTTGAGGGACAAAACACAAAACCTGACCAATAGCGGAAATATTGGTCGAAAGTGTGAACCCGCGCCATCAGCCTTAACCTACACGCATTCTGAAATGAAGCGTCCTAGCTCGCACGAAAATCACCAGGGTGCTCTTCACCATTTCCTGTTCTCTCATACCTAGTCAATGAAATAACTAGTGGCAAGCCAATTACTACTTTTAATGTACTCGCAAACAGCCCATGATGTGGATAATGCAGTTGGTATGGTAATAAGTGATATGCAGCATTTGCGGAAGGCAAGCTTTGAATGTAAGTAAACATGATCATAGACATGCATGGATATGCATCATAAGCTAGATAGTATTAAGAAGAACAGGTTACAGATATCAACATATCTGTTGTGGGCTGAACACTCCGATTCACCCAATATGCCAAGTCACCAAACTTGGTCATATCAACTCTTTCAGATAACACCTTTAGACACACACACACTCACATTTGGTTTATGCGGAAACGACTAGAAGTAGTTTAAGCAGCACTACCCAACTGTCCTTGACCGTGGACATGGCTATTCGAATAGTTTTACACGCTGATCACGACCGTGGACATGGCTATTCGAATAGTTTTACACGCTGTAGAGGTTCTATGTTGTACCCACGAGATTCGGGAAACTTCCGTGTCATCCACGACTCGCGGTATATAACATACCCAAGGTAAGTACCCGATCAATGCCTTTCCCCTGACGATACTAGACAAAGAGTTCCACTCGATTGGTACCCAGCCCACATGATGTACGTCTTACGAGCACCGTCTCTAGACTGTATCATCCATGCGGGGACCAACGGTGTGCCCGGAACACGTAAAAATGGCATAGTCGACCTACCTGGTATGACCACGTCACGAGAGTGAACACATATCACTCCGCCACTAGTAATGTGGCCTCTTTGCTAGCACCGACCAAAGTAGTCAAGAAGGCCCCGTCCCATAAAGGGTTATCGTGGTCGTCCATGTAAGGTTCGGACGGTCAACACATCATAAATATAATCCCATTTCTGAAACCACTCACACCAATATACCCGGTGCACCCGACTAGGTTTCCGTAAACCTTTGATACTTAGGATCATCATGCTCATGCTTCTACTACGTGTAGCACTACTGTCTACTTGTCGGCATTATATTAGCGTGACCCTCATAGGTGGTAGGATCATGCTCAAATGCAAGCGCTCCGGAGGAGCCATCGGTAACATCATATCGATGATTTACCAAATACTCATGATCATATGCAACAGGAATAATTGCTCTACTTAGCTCAAATTCATATGCAAATAATATTTTTCTCAAACATGGTCAAAGGGTTACTTGCCTTACTCACATAGGTCCTCTGGGTCTTCGTGGTCTTCCCATCAAACTCCGAGTACTCCGTCTACTCGTCAACTATCGTCGGCGCCAATCATAGTCAACCACATAGCATCCAGAACAAAAGTGCTATATAAATAGAAGTTTTATTTTTCTTGGACCTCTCTGGTCATATGAAAAATACCTGAAGCTTGCTATAGGACGTTTGGACCATCGAGGATTCTTGAATGGATGAAAAGAGTAATAGGTGTTCCTTAAAGAAACCTACAGAAAATATTATGATAAAAATCAGTGGAGGCACTCACTTATTAGAGCATAATTTTCGAAACATCTAGGAAGTTGTTTCACTAGATTTAAAGTTGGTATGAATATTCTTGGTATTTTCTAATATTGGATAAATAAAAAAGGAAGCTATTTATTTAATGCAACAACATCATGCGAGATAAAAATGTTGACCAAGGCTTCAAAAATAGGGCATTATATTAGAAGGCTTTGGAATTTGGAATCACTCCATTTGGAGTTGATTTGAATCCGCTAGGATTTTTGAATCCTCTAGGATTTGAAGGCTTTGGAAGCATCCAAATCTGCATTTAAATATTAGAACAATATAAAAGTTGTTTGGAAAAATGTGCAAAGCAAACCTTTGGATAGATCTTGTTTTTGGGACCTGCAGAATTTTGAATCACCAGATTTGGAGCTCAGATGAATTTATAAAGGATTTTTGAACTTCACTGATAAAAGATAGGGAAAGAGGGCCTCACCAAAATTGGCTAACTTGCACATTGAGTGGAAGATAATGGTGTGGGCTGGCCCAGTGGCTTGGTTGTGCCCGCGCAGCTGCTATGCCGAAGGCGCATTTCGGGGAATGCGTCTCCCATGCGGGGAGGCAGCTTTGGTTGGGGTGCCTTCACATAAAGTGACCGGGGCCGACCCCTGGCTCGCCGACAAGGGGGCCCCGCCTACAAGTGCGTCTTCCTCCTCTCGCTTGAGCTTGGGGAGCGAGGGAGGTAGTGCAGGCCGGTGCAGGCGCTCCCCTCGGCGGTTCCAGCCACCCCCGGTGCTGCGCCGGCCACCAACGCGCTTGGGGCAGTGAGCCGTGTCGGCCAAGGGTTCCATTCCTACAGAAGAACCGCGGGGCAAGTGGAGCCTTTGCCACGGCGGGGCCAGCTTCGGTGGTGAGGAGGAGGGTGCCCCGACCCTTAGAAGAGAGGGAAGAGAGGAGGGAGGAGGTCGCGGAGGTGAAGTGATCCAAATATAGAGGGAGGAGGAGCCCGCGTGCCCGGAGTTGGAGCTGCTCCTGGAGGAAGAGCTACGTTCATTGGAGGGGTAGGAGGGGGAGGCGATCCCAGGGCTCGGAAGGGAGGCCCAAGGGGTTGCTAGGAGGAAGGAGGGAGTGATCGAGAGCCAGAGAGAGATTCGGGGAGGAGATAAGAGAGGGGGAACAGGGAGAGCTTGGGAGCTCTCGTGTGCTCCCTGACATGGAGGTGCACGTGCCACAGCAGGAGCTTGGAGGCTAGCTGGTGTTGGGAAGTGATTGGAATGGTGAAAAGGAGGAGCTGTGGCATGCTGAGACACGCTGCATCGGCCAGAAATGGCCTGGAGAGAGGAAACAAGGTGCAGAGCACCCATATTGCAGGCCAGGGTGGTGGTGACCACAGTCCCCTGTTCCCAGGGTGCCATTTTGACCAGTCAAAGATGTCTGGGTGTGGGGCATGCTAGCTAGGGTGTGACTGAGGAGTTTGGTCTCTAGTGGAGCTGGTTTGAATGGGTTTTGTGTGGGGTTAAGTCTGCAACAGCAAAGTTGGAGCTTAGAAAAGTGAGTCTCAGATGGGGAGTCTTGGGGGGAAACAATGTCTGGCTGTGTTAGCTATGCAAGGACTACAACACTGCCAAGTTTGAGCTTAATAAGAGGAGAGTAGCTAATACATGTTGTACAAAGCTATAATTCAGCCAGAAATCAAGTTGTAGATGTGCTGCTCATTTTTCCTACGTGAGCATGCCATATTTTTATTTGAAGTGATGCATTAGCATGCTAGGGATCCCTGTAAAGAGGTGGGGTCTTTACCTTAAGGAGAGGTGGGGCAGGAGGGGTAAAATGGTGCTCCCATGGTGAAAATGAAGGGTAGCTACAAGGAGTCTCCCTCCAATAATTGACCAGAGGCCTTGGCAAAGCTACTGGAGGTAAAAGGTAATTACAGAGAGCTTTGGTAAATGTTTAACCTCAAGGGTAATAGTGGAAGGGGCCAAAGTAGCCACTTTGGTGAGTGCACACAAGGTGTTTGATGAGTGTCAAGGCTACCAACTTGACTTCAATTGATATGAAACTTAACAGGATCAAGTAATAGATGATAATAATCTTGGGCACCAAAATGGGAAGAAATGGCCTTCTGCTTACAAAACTATTAAAATAAATTCCCACAAATCCAATATTAGGTGTGGGGGCATTATTTGAGCACTAATTAAGGCATCTCCAAAACGTTTGGAGTCAATTGGAGAAACTTTGTAATGTAAAGTTTCCCAAAGTCAGAAATCAACAAAGAGGGTTTTGAGGGGCTTGGGAGAAGTTCTTCTATTCTCCTTGATGCACCACTTGGTGTGGATGAAATATTGGAGTAACATAACTTGTCCACCAAATTTGAGCACAATTGGAGACACTTGGCAATGTAGAAGTGCTCGAATTTGGATCTGGACAGATAGGGTTTTAGAATAGTTAGGGGAATCTAATCAACTTGTATTGAGATGAAACTTGGCTAGACCATCACATATATCAGATGTGACATGCTAGAAGTTTATAGGAATTTACTGAGAATATTTCTTATAGAAATATTTCAAAATCTTGAAATAGGCAGGAAGGGTTTTGCCCAATATTTTGAACATGACCATGTGTTGAAACTCATATGTATGGAATATATATGTCCACCGAGTTTCCCTAAATTTTATCAAATATTTTGAAAGCAATAAAAATAACTTTCCTTCATAAGAGACCATTTCTGGCCTCAAATGAAGGCATTTAAATAAAATAGTAAAATAACTTTTATAATAATAATATTTTGGTTTTGGAAAGCTATTTTGATAATGGGTTTTAAATAAAATAATTGGTGCAAAACAAATTCTCTAATTTGAGGACTTGTAGTACAAATCCCAACTCAGGGGTTTTTGAAAGCATAAATCAAAGAAATGTTTTTTGGTGAAAATAAGGTTTGGTAACAATAGTTTCTCGTCCTAAACACATGGCATAATCATTAGGAAAGGGTTTGGGTAAAGGAGCTGAGTCTAGATAGTAGCAGAAGCATTGGATTCAAACACAAGCAATAGGCAAGCAAGCAAATATCACATTGAGCATCACAGGCATTCACAAAAAAATTCATTGGTCCTAATTTTTGAGAAAAGTGAAATCAGTCAGGAGAGTTAAAAACATGGTGTTACACGTCGCCCTCCAGCGCCCTCACCGCTGGCATCTCCCCCGAGCTCCACCTCGGCGACGTCATCTCCCCCGAGCTCCACCTCGCCGTCGTCATCTCGCCCGAGCTCCACCTTGCCACTGATGTCTCCCCTAGCCCCTTGTAAGTCCTTCGGCCCTCCTTCTATCTCTGTCTCTTAGCTAAGGTTAATTTACTTAGGTTAATTTAGTTAGGTTAAGTTACTTAGGTTAATTTAGTTAGGTTATTGTTATTAGGTTCTTGTTGCTATTAGGTTCTTACATTAACTTGGTTAGGGTAATTTAGTTAAGTTATTAGGTTAATTTACTTAGGTTAATTTTTATTAGGTTCTTAGGTTAAGTTACTTAGGTTAATTTTTATTAGGTTCTTAGGTTGCAAATTTTCCTTCAAGTTCCATATAGGCTATTTAAAGAAAAAACTTAATTGATTAAAACTAGTTCCAAATATTAGAATGAAAAAAGACTTCTTGTATTTTCCTTCAAGTTCTAAATTTTTCTTCCCCTTAGTTGAATATTTAAAGTGGACATGTGATCTCTAGACATGTGATTTGGACATGTGATATTTGGAATTGCGACATGTCATATTTGGACATGTCATATTTTGGACATGTGATATGTGGAAAATGATGGTTATGTGTAGGGTAAATGATCCGAGTGGCCTATGTTTCGACGGAATGTTGATTCATGTCCATTCCGGTGAATTTCAGGCACTCGATATGTCCACTTTTTAGCAAAGCTCATGTCGAAATTACCTGTGAATTTTGTCATGGCTCGTGCTAGAAAGTAGGCATATCGAGTGCGGGGATTTGCTACGACGGGAATGAAATGGCATTCCGGAAAACCATAGACCTTTTTTTATGTCATTTCTCATTTTATTATAGTTTTAGAATTAAACAAGGAGACTTAATCATAGGAAACATGTTAAACAACAAAGAAACCGGGCCTTTTGATCAAGATGCAGACGAGATGGATTATGAGGGTGAACAACAGTACCTCGACTTTTTGTGTGCTAAGCACAGTCAAGGTTTGCAGAGGAGCCCCGATGATGGTACTGATGTCGGCATCGACACCGGCGGTGCCGACACTGATAGCAGCGTCGAGACCAGCGGTGAAGGTATGAGCGCCAAAGCCGCTACCGAAAAGAAGAAGCAGAAGAAGAAGAGGATACGAAAACCTAACAAACTCCACATCGGACGACTGGCGATCAGAAACATGGCCCCTAGCAAGTTTGAGTCATTATAGCCGGAAGAACCTCGCAAGTGCTAAAGTAACCAAGTAGGATCCATCCTACAGGAATGCGCGAGCATGAACAACAATGACTTAAGGAGAAAAGAACATGTGTGGCAGTTGCTCGTGACGAAGTTGCACAAGAGATTCAAGTCCCACGATCGGGATGATGGCATACAACAACCATGGGATGATCCGAAGATGAAAAGATTAACAATCACGCCACGGGCATGTCCAACAATGATTTGGCCTCCTGGAAAGGGAGGGAGAAATGAGCTATTCAGGCTATGGAACCCGTATCGAAGATTATGGAGGAAAATCTGACACTTACGAAAGATGAGTTCCAAAAGTTCAAAGAGAGTTGCGCTATCGAGGCAGACAAGGCTAAGGCAGCGAAACTCATGAGCCTTCAGCAAAGGAACACGAGGAACCAACGCCTCAGAAGCTGTGGCTACCTTGGCAAAAGGCCCATATGGGATAAGGAGGACGCGGAACGTGAAGCCGCAGATCTCCCAGACCCCTCCACGAAGCTCACCAACCCCTTGGAGTGTGACTTCATCTGGGCCCGCTACAAGTGGGACAAGGAAAATAAGGTTTTTTACACTGACCTGATCACAAGGAAATTGATTAGGATACTGGTAATTATACTTTTACCACCTTACATTTAGCTTCTGATCCAGTCGACTACATATTCGTAAGTGGTTCACGTTCCTTCTGCAAGAGAAGCTACACCAGCTTGGAGCCGAAAGCCATTCTTCATCGAGGAGACAAAATTGGGGCACCCCTCTGCACTGGGCCTTGAACGAACTTAAGGGACTCCCTTTGTACCAGCTACCGCAATATGGACGTGTGCAGAGCACCGGAGATGACACCACGTGGAAAGGTCTTTTATAACAAGGACCCAGAGGCCAAGAAGCAGAAATAGAAGTTTAGTCAGGCGGACATCATCGACGAAAAGGTGAAGCTTGCGTTCGAGAAAAAAGCAGATGAGGATGCGAAAAAGCGGGTCAGTACGCGAAAAAGCAGCTGAGGAGAAAAATGAGTTGCTACAGCACGCAGTCGCTACAGCTATAGATACCTCGAGAAATGATTTCGCTACTAACTTGATCCCGGCTCTCATCAACTCGACGATGGAAAATCTAGACAACGGTAGATGATTTCCCCATGCCCACTTTTGTCTTGAGAAACTCGGTGAACAACACCACTGTACCATCACCTGCTTAAGCAACCGTGCCTCCTCCTGCACCCACACCCACTCATAGCAGCCCATCCTCAGACTCTGCCGCGCTAGGCGGGCCTTCGTCTTTGGCTGAGCCTGACGCCCTGACGGTAATTACATGTCGCACCAACATATATCTAGAATATACCATTTTTATTGCATTTCGGATCTTTTACGCCGCACACATGTGTTTGCGGGCCGATGAAACCCCGTGCACCATACTCTAGTTGATCAAAGGTCAAAAGGTGGACGTGGGACATGCGGTGATAATGAAGCCCTTGGAACTCACGTTCCATGCCAGCCGATGCCCGGTGGGCACTTTAGGGTTACCTTGTCGAGTGTGAAATCGGGGCACGAGGATTTGCCTCCTCCAGTACGGCTAGGGGGAGAGGACGACAAGACCCCGCCACTACTTGGAAACTGCAAGGGTCGGGCGCTACTATGGTCGAAGAATCTTCTTTGTCTGGAGCCGGCCGAGAGCACACCAATAACCAGACAACAATAAGCAGGTATGAACCCTATTACCCCGCCAGGCAATTACCAGTGCATGAAGTGTCGGGTGAGAGCGGCGAACGACGTGATGAAGGGGGTCCAATAGTGGTTGATGTAATCGCCCCCGTAGAATAAAGACTGGATGATGGGATGGATGAGGACCCTTTTCGGTTCCTCAATACAGGCGCCTATGACGATGACTTAGATATGATGAGTCAGCCATATGATGACTCGGGCTATCAACATGCTCATTAGGATACGGATGATATGCCCGGGCAGGAACGTCCTAGAAGGGATTGCATGAAGTCTCTCTTCAGGGAATCCTCACAGGACACGCCTGAATATGCCGCCTCAACACATGCCCAACTAGCCGAGGGTCGTACAGTGCTCAGCCCGAAAACAGTTGGGCAGGGGTTAAGTAAGGGTCTGGAAGGTCAGCCTACGAAAAAGGAGAGGAAGGACCGAGGAAGAGAGGCTCTCCTGCCTACAAACAAGCCACAACACATGTGGAGCGTTTTGAAGCAGCCAGAAAGCAGCCAGAAAGCAGGTTTTGAAGAGCGTGTACCTGACAAAGGTGCGGCCACGTTCCATGTCACGGGCGAGCCGGTGCTACTGACGAAACCGTTAAATGTAATATCAGGGGATCTCAGGAGACTGCACGACCATGTGTTGTCGTCTGAGAAAAGCCTACTAGCGTCGAAGGATCGAAGATGTCCGACATACAAGGCTCGTGTGCCTGAGGGGAATTGTTATGTCCACACATAGCCCACGGAGGTGTTCTTCCTACGGTTTGATCATATCTTCAAGATTTTTCAGACAAGGCAGCTCGATGGTACAATCCTCCACCTTATTGCGCTAAATATGAGCTCCGTCATGAAGAGAGAAGAAGTCTCGCAAATCTGTGTGGCGGATCCATACTACTTGCACAAGTCCTTCTTGAATCTCGGTGACTTTGAGCGTAAAACTGCTAGGGAGTACCTCGAAAACTTCATGGTAGAGAATAAGGACCAGGGAATTGTACTCATGCCTTATCATCCAAAGTAAGTCAGTGCCGGACAACTCTTTCATTCATTTCAATCATTCTTTATCGCTCACATGGAGAATAATTTGAGGTGTTTTTCCCAGGAGCAACAGGTGCACCGTCCTTATCGTTATTTACCCGCGAGTCTCCCACGCCGTGTATTTCGACCCTACCAAAAACTGCGAGAAGAAGGACTACACCCACATAATGAATATTCTAGATGATGCTCTACAAGGCTTCAGCTTGAGGGGTGGCTACCTGCATATCAGGAAACAAGGAAGAAGAGTTTCTCACATAAAACGAACTTCTGTTGCATCCATGTTCCAAAACAAAGAAAGAACGTTAGATTCTACCTCCTTCATCTCATGATGGAGTTCAGAAGAGATCACCAAAAGCTTCGTATCACAAGCAGCAACGATGATCATATCCGCAAGTGGGGAGAATCCAATGGAGAAGCGGATTATAAACTTAGAGATGACTTCCTTCTCATCCAAAGGGACATTGCGACGATCATCATGAAAGAAGTTGTCAAAGAGAAAGGGATGTCCCACCACGACCCTATATCGCGAGCTGACGTCCGAACTCGCGTAGGCATGCAACGTCAGGACCTCACGTCGTTCAACAAGCTAGGGTGCATCCTCGATGATTTGGAAGGATGGAACTTCTAGTGATTTATGATGCCGATGATGATGATATGTGTCGGTTGAACTTGTCCACGGTCCCCGCCGAACTTTCCCCACGGTCAACTAACATCTTGCTGGCTTGAGGTCGCGGACTCTCGGGGAGACCAACAGCGGAAAACATCCGACCACGGTAACGCGGTCAGGGTGATCCTCTCCATCGAAGATGATAGGCGTGCGGGACCACTCGAGTGGTCTTTTAGACTCTCCCTCTCGCTCCATGGTGTTAACCTCGTGCATCCATTGTTTGAGCTGCAGTGAGAGGAGTGCATGGACGGACCCCCGTCAACACACATTGCATCGTTTGCCTTCTCTAACTTCGTGTCACTGGAATCCTGTCAATCATCTTCTTCGTCGCTTGCATCATCACCTTCTTTCCTCTCGCGATCTATGGCAGACTTTTCCTTCTACTATGGGGCCATGCCGTGGCGGGCTGCTCTGCCGCCGCGACCCTTCCAGGCAGCATTATCCTTGCCCTTCTCCTTGTCGCTCTAGTCATATTCAGCCTTCCTCTTCTCAACAAGCTGCTCGACTTGGCAGCATTCATGGAGATCGTGATACTTGTTGCAGTGGATCTTGCAGTATGGCATGTCAGACTTTCTGCCCTTGTCTGCCGCTACGGCCTCCCGACAATCAGTGCAAGAAGCATCTCCCTTGTCGAGGGTCCCGGCTTCCGCCTTCTTGCCGGCGGAGAGACTGCGAGAGCATTTTACGGCCAACACGACCCTACCCTTCCGCTTCATACTTTGCTTCTGGTTCCTCCCCTTTGATCCAAGGAATCATCATCGGAGTTGGAGTCGACTTTGATGTCCACTTCCTCTCTGGGGATTCGCCTTCCTTCTTGAGCGTGAGCACACTTGTCCGCCAACGTGTACAGATCACTTACGCTCTATGGGATTCTGAAGTTCATCTTAGCCCCCATTCTCCTATTGCTCACGTTCGAGTGGAACGCGGCAATCACGGCTGCGAGGTGTATTTTCGGAATGCTGCGGTGTATTCAGCATCGTTGCCTCCTTGTCGTCCCGTGTCGGTCACCATGGTGGCCTGATGTGGGGGTGGCTGGGCGTGCGGAGCCGCAGCTCCGCTCAGCAATCCATCTTGCTCCGGAGGAGGTGCGCACCTAGCAGCGGCAACCGTGGCTGGTGCAGGTGGTGGACCTTGGTTTCCCTCGGACAGGGCCCCGTTGTTGCGAGTGTGGCCACTAATGTGGCAGATGTGTGGGTCCTGGGTGTCTCTTTCGCCCGCAGCACCGGGGGCAAGCTCGCTATGATGTCGTGGTTGTTCGCCTCCAACGCCATTCGTTCTGACCTCAACCGCAGGGGACACGAATGCGGCGCCTCCTGCGCTGACCGCGTCCACCGCGGTGCCTGCTCCGCGAGATGGTGCCACGGCGCCAGCGGAATTCATGGCTGCATGCGTCGTTGCCTTTGAAGTTGAAGGGTGAGGGTCTGTGCCGGTCTTCTTCTTGGGAGACATCATGCGAAAAATAAAATAATGATTAACATCAGCATGCTTCTCGTATCCTCGGGTTCGCGTGAATGAAGCCCCCAACCTAGCGCGCCAAAGAATGTCAGTGCAGGTTGGCACATGGTCACCTATAGGACTTTCGGGCCCCTTGTGGATCAGCGGGGAGGTCATATCACACAAAGAGCAGAGACTACGAAAACAGCATGGTGATTAGACTCGGGTGTTTTTACCCATGTTTGGGACACTTTGAGGCGTAAAACCCTACTCCTGCTTTGGTGGATTGTGTGAGGAAGATGAAGTTTGCACATAGCTATACCCCGGCAATGGATGACGGGAAGAGCTGGCACGTGTATATGCTTACAATTCGCCATAATCTCACGGGACCTAATCTACCAAGTGTAGAATCTCTAAGCACTCAAGGGGCATCCACAGTAGCAACTGACATGATCAGATAGCTAATGGGACTATCATACCTAACTCTGGCACTTAATAAAGAGCGTCATAAATGCGGGCCTATTTGGTGAGCGGGGATGCTTTCCCGGCAGGCCTCTGCCACCCATGAGCTCGTCGTGGCTTGAGGTGTTGACACGCGTCTGGACGGGTGTCAACAGGATGCACCCTATCTTCCGATGTAGCGCCACGTAGCTAGAGAGAGCCACTTAGCCGTCTGGGGGCTCGACCCCTCATCGACAAGTGACTAGTGTAGCGATGAGGTGGAGCTATGTCGGGTAGGCTCATGCCTCCAGGCGGAGGCACCTTGCCTGGTCTTTGTGAGGATGATTGCGCCTTCGTCCTCGGAACGCGGCAGGGGTCCTTGGCACACTATGGACTGTTGGTGTTGGTCTTGAGATTGGGGATGCTTTCCATGTACCTGCATAAGTGAGGGGCACTTGGTACCCCATTATTAGTGCACCGACAAGAGCCCCCGAGCCTGGCCCATACTCGCTCGCCTAGCGTTGTTGGGTCACACCCAAAGTTCATGCGCGTGCGTGGGAGTTTCAAAGAGGCAACCGTCATCCCACCGTTCCGCGCCGTCCCACCTCCCCAGACCATTCCCGCCAAGTGTGCCGCATGTATTGCGCGAATCTCGCGGTGGGTGCGGGTGACTTAAAGGCCTAGTCATGGTAGGAGCCACAACGTCGTGGATTGGATGCATGGGGCGGTTAGCTGTTTGCCTCTAATGGTGGATATCGACATAGGTGGAGCTGGGCTGCGACCCTTGGAATACGAGAGCCAGCCCCCTACGTCCTCCCTATAAAAGCGGGAGGGGTACGGTAGACGATGCTCATCCATGTTCCTCCCCTCCAAACTAGGGTTTCCTGAGTTGCACTTCTATTCTGGTTCTTCGAGGTGACCTCGGCTTCTTGCCATGGTGAGAAAGCATGGGCGTCCCCCATCTTTCGAAAGGGCAGCAAGCTCTTCCCGTTTGATTCATGCAGCCGCTTGGGTCATAGTGCCGGGGAACGACACCATTGCTCAAGGCGGGGGCGCTGGAAGGGCCCGGGGCCGCCGAGGAGCACGCAGCGGACGGGGACAGGGCGTTAAGCCCGATCATTGCCGGTGACGTCGGTGCTGCCCGCTGATGGTGGCATACATAGAGGAAGTGAGGAAGCTGGAGGAACACTTTGACGGGTTAGAGGCGGAACATGTGCCACACGCAGAAAACAACATTGCCGATCACGTGCCGAAGTGTGGAACCAGGATTTTTTGTCCTTCATCTAACTCAACCAGGGTTTCATGGAATATGGGCCGCCGGGGAGCTTTCCGCCAGGGTTTCTATTGGCCCACATTCCTCCAATATGTGACTAAGCTGGTCACCAAGTGTGAAGCCTGCCAGTTCCATGCCAAGAACATAAATCAGCCAACACAAGCCCTGCAGATGATCCCTCTATCGTGGCCCTTCTAGGTCTGGGGGCTCGACATCCTAGTCCCCTTCCCCCGCGTTGCCGGGGGTTTCGAGTTCTTGTAGGAAGCAATCAACAATTTTCACAAAATGGCCTGAGGTAGAGCAAGTGAGAAAGGTGACTGTGCAGTCAGGTATCAAGTTCATGAAGGGACTGGTGTGCCGCTTTGGAGTACCCAACATAGTAATCACCCAATTCACAAGCCAAGCATTCATGCAGTATGTCCAAAGACTAGGAAGCAAGGTCTCCTTTGCATCTTTTGCACACCCAAGGAGCAATGGGCAAGTCGAGAGGATGAATGCTGAAGTGCTATGAGGGCTCAGAATGATAACTTATGATAGACTGCAGAGATGTGGCAAGCACTGGATTGAAGAGCTGCCGGTGGTTCTTTGGTCCCTCAGAACGACACCAAATTGAGCTACCGGCCACACACCTTTCTCCCTAGGAAGACTCTTACCGGGTGTGGCATGACGATGCCATGATCCTCTAGGAAGATCGTCTCCGGGATCCTACGCGTGTTGCACGCTACCAGCAGGCCCTGTGCCGCTATCATAGCCACAGGTCCATGCCCGGAGCTTTGAGGAAGACGACCTTGTCCATAGGCGCGTTCAATCCACCAAGGGTTCCTACAAGTTGACGCCGAAGTGGGAAGACTCTTACCGGGTAGTATGACTCACCAGAGTTGGCGCAGTCCATGTGGAGACCGAAGATGGCATCAAGGTTCTTAACTCATGGAATATTGAGCATCTTCCTAAGTTGTACCCATAAGGTGCGGTTGCCGAGCCCAATCCCCGGCAACCACCTTTTGTACATGCCTTGCCGAAGTTACATATAACCCTTTGTACAAAGCGAGGCGCAGAACTTGTGCTTAAACAAAGCTAGAAGCACACCATATCATCATTTGCATATGCATCATGCATTACACATTTACTTGTGTTATGATGTCACTAATGCCCTAGCTTACTAGTTATTAAGAGTGCTTGATGGACTTGTAGTCTTTGTTACCAGGTCTCCCCTCTTCTCAAGAGGATGGACACTACTGGAATTCAGAATTTTGCCGCCTGCCGTGCCTTTGCCGTCTGCTCTCGCATGGAAAAGGTACTCTTTGCCGTCAGCTGTCATAGTGCTGACGGCAAAGAGGTGGCAGAGGGCAAAGTTTTAATTTGCCGTCTGCCACCTCTTTGTCGTCTGCTGGCGGACGGCAAAGGAGCCCTATGCGGACGACAAAGGTTGGGGAGACGGCAAAGCCCCCCACCCAAACGTCCGAAACCCACCCCCACCCACCCGCCACTTTGCCGTCTGCCTGGGACTCATTTGCCGTCTGCCTGGGTGCCCGGCGGACGGCAAAGGGGACGGCGGCCCCACCCCACTAACGGCTACTGGCCCCCACTACCCGTCGGTCACCCACCTGCGCCCTCCTCCCTCACGCCCCCTCCCGCACGCCCGCCCCTCCCCCACCCGGCGCCGCCACCACCCTGCGCCGCCCCCACCTGGCGCCGCCACCACCCTGCGCCGCCACCACCCTGCGCCGCCACCACCCGGTGCCTCCCCCACCCGGCGCCGCCACCACCCTGCGCCGCCTCTCCCTGCTCCACCACCACCCTGCGCCGCCACCACCCTGCATCGCCCGCCCCTCCTCCCTGCGCCGCCCCTCCTCCCGGCGCCGCCCCGCCCCTGCGCCAACGGTACGTATTTTTTCTGTTAAATTATATAGTTCGTTTATTAGGTAGAATAAAGTAGATAGGAAAAAAGAGATACAAAAGAAAAAACTTAGTAGAAAATAATAGAAGAAAGTTAGTTTTTTTCCTGTTAAATTAGATAGTTAGATTTTTCTTTTTTTCTGTTAAATTATATAGTTAGTTTATTAGGTAGAATAAAGTAGATAGAAAAGAAATAATGGAAAAAAATAGATAGAAAAGAAAAAACTTAGAAGAAAGAGGAGAGGAGGAGAAAGAGAAAAGAAAGAAGAAATAGAAGAAGAGGAGGAGAAAAAAGAATAATAATAATAATAATAATAATAAGAAGAAGAAGAAGAAAAAGAAGAGAGAGGAGAACAAGAAAGAAGAGGAAAAAGGAACCCCGGCACTCAACCTCGACCCCCGATCCCTGACGCCCGACGCAACTCACCCTCGTCCCTCGACCCCCGACGCCACTGACCATCGACCCCCGACGTCACTTACTATGGACCCCCGATCCTCGACCCTCGACTCCCGACGCCTGTGACCCTCGACCCCCGACGACATTGACCCCCGACCACAGACACAACTAACCCCCGACCCCCGACGCCACCGACACCCGACACCACCGACCTTGTAAATTATAAGTTAGGCCAAATATTTTCCGATTATGTTAATTATAAAAACATCATATTTGTGTTGATCATGTGAATTTCAATGTGAAGTTGTTCGACGACCTCCATGTGCGTTGGACGAGCTCCGCCCGTGCGTTTGTTGGTGAGCACAAATGACTTCTCCTCCTACCCCTTAATTTGCTATGTTCCGGTCTTCGTGCCGATGAAACTTGCTAGCTATAGGTTTCTTCAATCATGAGTATGCGTGACCAGTATGCGTCTCCAGTTCGAAAGGGCGACATCTATAAATATGCATTTCTTTGAATATTTATAACCGCCATCCTTTCGAATTGTCCAACATTATCCATGGACAGCCCGAGTATGTGTAGATTGGGCTTGTTTTCCCGTATGCTGTGCTCCGGATCCGATGTGTAATTTCGTCAGTGCCTCCCCTGTTGTTCTCTGGCTACACATCATCTCTGCTTATTGCCGAGACGTGTATCACGAGAACATCGGGGAGGTGCTGCCGAAATTCTGCATCGCATCTGGAGCAGAGCATGGGAAAACGAACCCAATCTACACATACTCGGATGGGATTAGGACCTATCTTTACCTATTAGCGTGTAGGTTGCATGGACGTAATAAAACTGACAAACTTGATTACCGTATGAATATAGATGATGAATTATATATTTATTTCTTGTGCCCCCATAGGTAGCTAGGCAACATGAGTGATCGTGCTTGGATGTACACTGGTCACCCTAGTCAGAAAGACATGACCCATGAATGGTTAACAAAAACCAGGGGGTTTGCGAGAGCCGCATTTGCAAATGGCCAGCAAAAACATGGTGCCCCTGTCCCAACTGCGACAACTGGTAAAAGCAGACAGAGTTTGAAATGGGTAAACACCTGCAGAAGTGGGGTTTTACCCCTAACACATGGTGAGTCCGACCAACATGCCAGAGCTGAGGTCTTTCTTCGTCGCACCGACGAGCATCGTGCCGTGATTGAAGACGTGGTGCAAGACTTTGATGATGCTCGAGATTCGGACGATGAGATGGAGGAATATGAAAAGGCCTTCTATGAAATGTTGGAGTCTTCAAATCGTCCTCTCCACGAGCAGACTGAGGTTTGTCAGCTGGATGCCATCGCGCAAGTAATGGCTCTGAAGGCTCAATTCAACCTAGGCAGAGAATGCTACGACGCGATGATGACGATATTTGGACGCTTTCTACCCAAAGGCCATGCACTTATTGCAAACCTGTACCAGTCAGAGAAAATCCTCCGTGTACTTAAGATGCCCTATGAGAAGATACATGTCTGTGAGAATGGATGTGCCTTATTTAGGCTTGAGTATGCGGCCTTGAACTATTGCCCCATTTGCAATTCTTCCACGTATATTGTGGTAGACAACCACATGGGTGAGAAGAATCAAACCAAAATCACCATTATTGTTCTTCGGTATCTGCCAATCGTACCAAGACTTCAACGTCTTTTCATGGTCGAAGAGACGGCCAGACAGATGACATGGCACAAATTGGGCAAAAGAACCGAACTAGATGCGGATGGGAACAAGATGCTGTACACACTTCAAATGGTTTTGCATGGAGGCACTTCGATGCATTATATAAGGATAAATCGGAAGATCCAAGGCAACCTAGAGTTGCCATCAACACGGATGGGTTCAATGTGTATGGTATGACGGCAACACAATACAATTGTTGTCCTGTATTTGTCATTCCACTAAATTTGCCACCCGGAGAGATTATGAAAAGAAATAACATTTTCCTGACATTGATAATTCTAGGGCCAAACTATCCGGGGAAGAATATGAATGTGTGCATGCAGCCGCTTAAGGATGAGTTGCAAGAAGCCTGGTATAATGGGATCAAGACCTAGGACGCGGCTACCAAAACAAATTTCAAAATTCATGTGTGGTACATGTACTCGACGCATGATTATCCGGCGTTTGCGCTATTCGGTGGCTAGTGTGTGCATGGAAGGTTCCCGTGCACCACATGCAAGGCAGCTCTTCAGTTCCGTTGGCTGTAGGCTGGTCGCAAGTATTCTTGCTTCGACATGCATAGACAATTCCTGGATCCTGACCATAAGTTCAGAAAAGACAAGAAGAATTTCATCAAAGGTAGAGTTGTCAAAAACACTGCACCAGCTGCGTTGACAGGCCAAGAGACCCTTGATTAGTTAAACGCTCTCGAGCCTGATCCTTTGCGTCCAGGATACTTCAAAGGGTGTAATACGGAACACGCCTGGACTCACAAGTCATGCTTATGGGATCAGCCTTACTTCAAAGACCTCCTTTGCCCACACAACATTGACGTGATGCACACTGAAAATAATATTGCGGAGGCCATTTTTGATACATTGTTCGGCATAGAGGGGAAGTCAAAAGATAATCCTAAGGCTAGAATCGACCTGGAGGCTCTATGTGATAGACCGTTGCAAAACTTGCGACAACAGAAAGGAAAGCAAAGCATAGCAAAGCCAAAGGCATGGTTCAATCTTGAAAGGCCAGCTATGAGGGAAATGCTATTGTGGGTGAAAATGCGGTTGATGTTCCTCGATGGGTATGCTGCGAATCTAAAGAGGGGAGTGAATCTTCAGAAATTGAAAATATTTTGGGCTGAAGAATCATGATTGGCACATATGGATTGAGCGGGTAATGCCGGTTATGTTGCGTGGCTTTATCCCTGAGGATGAATGGCTTGTACTGGCAGAGCTGAGCTATTTCTTCCGTTCTCTTTGTGCGAAAGAACTATTGCCTGGCGTGCTAGCTGAAATGGAAAAGTTGGCGCCGGAGTTGATCTGCAAATTAGAAAAGATCTTTCCACCGGGCTTCTTTAATCCAATGCAACATTTGATTTTGCATCTCCCGACCGAGGCAAGAATGGAAGGCCCGTTCAAAATCGATGGTGCTACTCAACTGAGAGGATGCAGAAGACGCTTCGAGCTAAGTGTAAAAATAAACATAGAATTGAAGCATCGATGGCCGAGGCATTCATTACTGAGGAGGCGGCAAACTTCGTGACAGCACACTACGAAGCCAAAAATCATCATTTGCATAACCCGAAGCCTCGGTACAATGATGGCGATCGAAAAAAAGTTCAATCCAACCTCAGCCTATTCAAAGGTAAGCTCGCACCATCCGGTGCTTCGAAAGGGAAATCGTTAGATGTCGAAGAATGGCGGACCATTTCATTTTATATCTTCACCAACCTAACAGATGTGCGGCCGTACATCGAGTAAGTTCTCGGTAATTTATTGTTCCGCAACTTCTAATTGCTTTGAACTACTCTTATTCTCGGATATTTGATATAGTCGATACGTCGCTGAATTCTCAGATGGAGCGGTCATCGAAAAGGATTCCGTCGAAGAGTATGAGCTTCTCGCAAAGCATGGAGGCGACTGTCCCGGTTTCATCTCTTGGTTCAAACAAAGGGTAATTAATTATCATTAAGGGCCCATTTGATTTCTTGTTCTAATTTGCGGCTAATGCATCCATTCTTTCGAATTAAACTTGTAGGCTGATGCCGAGTCTATGGACGCCGAGTTGAGACAAGTCGCTAATGGTTTTGACTATAAGGTACGTTCATTTGACAAATACAACATCAACGGGTATCACTTTCGTACCTTTGGCAAAGAGCTATCTATGCCCGACCTAAAGTCTACAAATTGTTTTGTCTCTGCTATCGGCGAAGGAGACACTGAGAATTATGGAAGAGTTGAAGCAATTTATGAACTTCTATTCTATGCTGAAAACCCACTGACCGTCGTAGTCTTCAAATGTTATTGGTTTGAGCTGAGGGAGACTAGAAGGACTCATGAACATATAGGACTAGTCGAAATCAACCAAAACACCCACTTAGATGTTCCCGATGTCTATATTATGGCTCAACAGGCGACACAAGTTTTCTATCTACCGTGGGCCTGCCAAACTGATCCAAATCTCAAAGGTTGGGATGTCGTTTATGAAGTGCCACCACATTTTAGACCACCTACCCTCAATGAAGAGGATTATGAACCTCACATTAACCCAGACACATATGAAGGAGAATTCTTCCAAGAAACACGTATGTCCAAGAAACGTTTCAAGAACCGCTCTACTTCACCCCAGAACATTGAAGTAGATAGCGACAGTGAATCCGTCTTAACCCCTGAGCCCGAACAGGAAGAGTTGGAAGAAGAAGAGGTTACTGCTACGGATGACTTGTCACTTCTTGACCGATTACATAATGGTGGCCTTCCACATGTTCTTTGTGATAGTGATGATGATGATGCATTTACTGATGATAGTGATGATCATGATGCATTTATTGACCCCGAAGCATATATAGACGAGCACGATTGTTATTAGTTCATGTCAGGTATTCAACTATTATACTATATATAAATTTTGAGTTCATGTTAGATTTTAAATTTTTATTAGTAATGTTGGTATTTATGACGATGATACACTTAAATTATATACATTTTATTAGTCCTGTTGGTATTTATGTTGTACTAATTTCATTTACTCTTTGTCATGACACGTGTTGGAAGATGGTGGGAAAGGGTCGAAAGCACTCCGCGGCTCCTTCTTCATCGGCGGGTGATGGGATGGGTACTTCCATTCCTGCCTCGCCTCTTCGGAGAGTGTTGCTCTCTACTATGCAAGGAGCACCCACTGTGAGAGGAGGTCGACCCCCCGCGAAGCCGAGAGGCACTAAAGGTACACGTTGTATTCATGTTCGTATTTATGTTGTACTCATGTTGTATGCATATTGGTATTTATATACATTTTATTACTCATGTTGGTATTTATGTTGTACTAAAGGTACACGTGGCCGCGGGAGAGGTAGGGCAGTGGCTGCCACGCCTTCTGAGGTGGCGGCTACACGGTCTCCGCCACCACCCCAAGTTGATTCACCTGAGCACAGGACTTCTAGGGTGGATTCGCCTGAGGTGGAGGCTACACGGTCTCCGGTTCACGAGCCTCGGGTCGACGAGCCTTCGACCCACGAGACTCGTGTCCCAGAGGCTTCCTTCCAAGTGACTCCGGAGCAAAGCAGGGATGAGGGTACGTCCCAAGAGACCAAGTGGGATGCTGGTAGCAATGAGGAGCTGGGTGAGTGGGCTACCGTCTACCAGCGTGGTAGTTCGGGGCTCCCGCTCGTGCCAGCGACCCCCGAGCAGAGGTGGTCGATTAGGCCAAATGGGGACAAGTAAGTTAATTTACTCTTATTTAACCTTTTGCCTTCGCGTTTTCTCAAATCTCTAATGTTTTTGCTTTAATTTGTCATACTGTAGGGGTTGGATTGTTGCCAAGGGTGTCCGCAAGCCCAACAACGTCCTTGGCGTTCTTTGCCATAAAAACTTCCCAGGGTTTGTTACGTTGCCCGATCGGGAGCGAGAGGTAGGAATGACCTGGGAGCACTACTTGGGTGCCCCGGCCCCGCCGGAGGTGGAGATCGACGGTGTTTTGTGCGACACGAGGGCGGACATGGTGATCCGAAAGTTCTGGGTAATTTCTCCTTCACACAATTATAAATCAACCATAGCTATTTATTGTACTAATCGGTGTTGTCTCGTTTGTAGCAAACTACAGGTGTGAGGAGGGATACGAGGAGGACGTGGCAAAGGTTATCGAAACCGAATGTCGCCGCCTACTTCAAAACTTTCGGCACGAGGCTCGGGTGGAGGCTGTTCGAGAATACTATGCCACGCGGCGTATTACAATTGACAAGGAAAAGTGCCGTGATGCTAAGATGGAGAAGGAGCATTACATGAAGGTAATTACATATTATTAAGGCTTTGTAGTTAGTTTCCTTGATTTGTTTCGTACGCGCTCAAATTTCACTTTATTAACTTAGGTGCCCCCCGAGATGGTGTGTGGATAAGATGGATTGTTGGGAGGCCTTGGTGGATCAGTGGTGCTCCGAAACGTGGGAGGCCAGCCACAACAACGCCAAGGAGAGGCGTGGCAAAATGGTTGGCGTGCCACACCATCAAGGGAGCGTCAACTTAATCCAATTTGGCGAGAACTAGGTATGTGGTTTGCTTCATGCCTCATGCAATTCATTCTTAATGCTATCTTGAGCCCTTTACTAATACAATTTTCCTCTCTCTCTCTTTTAGGCGCGTCACAATAAGACGGAGGTCCCACAGATGTACGACCTATATGCGATGGCCCATACTGCCTCGTACAAGAAGGTCAAGGCATTCTCTGAGTCTGACCTCGAGCATCCAGAAAACTTCACCAACATCTCCTCCCACCACAAGCTCGTGAAGTACAGAGATCAAGGGAAGGCGAGGAAAGGGGAGGACTTTAAACCGAGCGAGGGGCCTATTATTCCAGAGCTGGTGATGATAGCTGGCAACGGGAGGCCCCATGGCTCGATCGCCATTGGAGACGGCCTTATACATTGTCCTAGCACTCTCTGGCAGATAAAGGCACGCCAAACGAGCTCTTGTCCTGAGATAACACGTCGTCCACGACCAGTCGAGCTTGCCATCGAGGTTAGTTTAATGGACTCAACTATCTTTCCGCATTATGTTGTGCGTTGGAACCAATATGATTACATTGCTAACAATGAGTTGTGTTGCAGGCTGCTATTCAGAAAGAGAGAGAGGCAATGCAGGCGGCTATGGCGGAGAAGGATAAGGAAATTAGGGAGCTAGAGGAGAGCACGACTGCATTGGTGGAGGCGGAGAGGGCACGGAATGATGCGTCTAAGAGGGCCATATACGAGCTCTTAGTGGTAAGTTTCTTCTTCATGTTCTTTCAAATCTTGCATTTGAATGTCCGTTTCATTAATAAATAAAAAGTTTGACTTGTCGAAACCAAATGTACAGTCTATGTGCGAGAAGAACGGCCAAGTCCCTCCACCGATGCCAGTCATTAACGTGGCGGGGACGGTGAGTTTCATTTCAGTGCGGTGATCTTAAGAGTGTCCTCATGCTAACTACACATTGCAAATGATGTTTGGTGTAGAATATCTCCCGAAACGCATCGCACGACCCTTCTACAGTCGAGCCTTCTCCAGGGCAGCCTTCTCCAGGTGAAACAAGCCCGAGCCACCGTGCTTCACCGCTGTGATGACGATAATGGTATGTTATTTCTAGTGTTTTAATAAAAAATAGCTAGACTTCCATCTAAATGACATAATTAGCTTAGTTAGCTCCAAGAAAGGCTAAATTGGCTAATTATCCTACGAAATGACATAATTAGCTTAGTTAGCTCCAAAATGACCAATTTAATAAAAAAATTCCTATAGTTAGCTAAGTTCTCTCCTAAATGACATAATAAGGCTTACGTAGCTGCAAGATGACCTATTTCCCCTAAATTAGGTATTAAATGGCCTATAATTAGCCTAGCTAGATCCAAAATGGCTTAATAAGCATAGTTTGCTCCGGAATGACCTATTTTACCCAAGTTAGCTCCGAAACGACATATAGTTAGCTAGGGTTCCACCTAGATGACATAATTAGCTTAGTTAGCTCCTAAATGGTCTATTTAATAAAACATGACCTATACTTAGCTAATTATCCTCGAAATGACATAATTAGCTCCAAAAAGGAATTCTAAGCCAATTTAGCCCCAAGAAGGGGACAAGAGGAGAAGAAAGAGGAAAAATGAAAGGAAGGAAGAGGAAGAAGAGGAGAAGAAGAAGAAGGAGAGGGAGGAGGATAAGAAGAAGGAGAAGAAGGAGGAGGAGGAGAAGAAGGAGCTCCTCCTTCTCCTTCTTCTTCCTCCTTCCTCCTTCTCCTTCTCCTTCTTCTTTTCTTCTTCTTCTCCTCTTCCTTCTCCTTCTCCTCCTCCTCCTCCTCCTCCTCCTTCTTTTACTTCTTCTTCTCTTTCTCTTCTTCTACGTAGCTTAGACTCATCCAAGAAAGGCTAAATTAGCTAATTATCCTACGAAATGACATAATTAGCTTAGTTAGCTCCAAAATGACCTATTTAATAAAAAATGACCTATAGTTAGCTAAGTTCTCTCCTAAATGAAATAATAAGGCTTACGTAGCTGCAAGATGACCTATTCCCCCTAACTTAGGTATTAAATGGCCTATAATTAACCTAGCTAGATCCAAAATGGCTTAATAAGCATAGTTTGCTCCGGAATGACCTATTTTACCCAAGTTAGCTTCGAAACGACATATAGTTAGCTAGGATTCCACCTAGATGACATAATTAGCCTAGTTAGCTCCTAAATGGTCTATTTAATAAAACATGACCTATACTTAGCTAAATATCCTCGAAATGACATAATTAGCTCCAAAAAGGCATTCTAAGCCAATTTAGCCCGAAGAAGGGGACAAGAGGAGAATAAAGAGGAAAAATGAAAGGAAGGAAGAAGCAGAAGAGGAGAAGAAGAAGAAGGAGAGGGAGGATGATAAGAAGAAGGAGAAGAAGGAGGAGAAGAAGGAGAAGGAGCTCCTCCTTCTCCTTATTCTTCCTCCTTCTCCTTTTCCTGCTTCTTTTCTTCTTTTTCTCCTCTTCCTTCTCCTTCTCCTCCTCCTCCTCCTCCTCCTCCTTCTTTTACTTCTTCTTCTCTTTCTCTTCTTCTACGTAGCTTAGACTCATCCAAGAAAGGCTAAATTGGCTAATTATCCTACGAAATGACATAGTTAGCTTAGTTAGCTCCAAAATGACCTATTTAATAAAAAATGACCTACAGTTAGCTAAGTTCTCTCCTAAATGACATAATAAGGCTTACGTAGCTGCAAGATGACCTATTCCCCCTAACTTAGGTATTAAATGGCCTATAATTACCCTAGCTAGATCCAAACTGGCTTAATAAGCATAGTTTGCTCCGGAATGGCCTATTTTACCCAAGTTAGCTCCGAAACAACCTATAGTTAGCTAGGGTTCCACCTAAATGACATAATTAGCTTAGTTAGCTCCTAAATGGTCTATACTTAGCTAATTTCTCTCCGAAATAACCTATATATACACTTCTTAATCTAGTATTATTCTTCTAACTTTCTTATTTGTCATTTTGCAGATTACCTTCACTTCACGGGAAGCATGGATTATATGGATGGAATGCTTGAAGATGATTTCTTGTACCATGGCTCATATTGAAACTATTGTAGTATATGGATATATATGAAACTTTGTATGCATGTGGATGAAACTGGTGTAATATCTCGTTTGGTACGGATGCAATTTGCATAATATGCATGCACTACGGATGAGAGTTATTTTAATATGGTTATGAGTACGGAAACAAATTTATTTATGTCAAATATATATATATATATATAGGAAAAATACATCCTACCACTCAGGGGTAGTTACCCCACATGTTCAATATACTACCATGCGGGAGTATATATACTAATTTATCATTTCAATTATGTTCATATACTATATACAAGATTTTTCAAAGTGAGTTACATGAAAAAATTACAAGTTGACCCATAGTTTTTATTATATTTGTGAAATACATATATATTTGTATGTAAAAAAGAGCATACACAAAATATCATACATACTACCAAAAAAACAGTATATATACTACCTAAACATGATTATATACTACATACTACGCATACATACTCTCCAGTTTGATACATACTCCATACAACATACAAAACGCAAGTGGTGGTAACTACCACCGGTGGTAGATACAATTTGTCCTATATATATATATATCCTGATTATTGTTAGAAATGCTGGATATAATAAAAAATAAATTAAAATGGGGCCGATTCCCCTCTTTGCCGTCTGCCCCCACATGGCAAAGGGGTTTAGGCAGACGGCAAAGGGGGGAATCTGCCCCCTCTCTCTCCCCTCTTTGCCATCTGCCCCCACATGGCAAAGGGGGGTGGGCAGATAGCAAAGGGGTGAATCAGCCCCCGTCTCTCCCCTCTTTGCCGTCTGCCCCACATGGCAAAGGGGGGGGGGGGAGGACGGCAGACGGCAAAGACAGGACGCCTGCCGTTAACACTTAACGGGGTCGTTGAAGTATATGTCGTCCCAGTTAATTTGCCGTCTGCCCCCTGATGGCAAAGATTCTTGGCCGTCCGCTTTACAAAAGCAGACGGCAAAGAACCTCTTCACCGGATTTTTTTACCGACTAGTTTGTCGTCTGCTGACCGACGGCAAAGCCTTTGCTGTCCGCCGTGGCAGATGGCAAATTTCTGAATTTCAGTAGTGGGAGTCCCTTCTGTGCTCTATATGTTTTGCCTCTAGGTGAACGAAGGGCAGCGCAAAGACGAAGACAGGGAACCATCGCACCTTCAAGGTAGCTTCCCCGAAGGAGATAAGTTGAAACTACTTTACCTCGGATGTGGTTCCATTTCTTTCCTTTGAGGAAACCACTGCCGCTCATTTTTTGGTTGTGTGCGATGGGATTCTCTGCATGACAGGGACCCTTGTCGGGGTAGGCCTTCTTTTCGCCTCTCATTTCTCAATACCCTCGGAAGAGGGGAAAGATTCTGTCGACACCAGCAAGGAGCCTTGCCGGAGGACGAGGGTCGTCTTTCATCGGCGGGTTCACTCTCCCTTTGACAGTTGTGCCATGCGTCAACCCGACAAGGAACCCATGCAGTGGAAACATACAACACAGAGTGGAGAGAAGGGAATGGGGGCAATACTCGAGAAAAATAAACTGCGATTGTTCTATTCATTTCTTTAATACAAAATGAATAAAAAACATTACAATTCCAGTGGAAAAAATTTAGCAAAGGCCAATAACCTTTTGCTTTATAAAAATATAAGCGCCCCGTAATGCCTTTCTTATCCTCTTTCTTAAGAGATTGGATGATGGAGAGAAGGCGGACGAAGGGCACGCCCGGCTGGGATTCCGCGCGTTCCCACAATGACAGAACGGACGCATCCCCTCAAGGACCAAGGAGCCCCTACGCCCAGAAGGGCATACGAAGCCGGAAGGGGAGAAGTGAGAAGGTGCAGATGATGGTGCCGCCAGGGCAAGCTGTTAATGTTAGTCCTGTAGCGGTCGTGACGGGTCAGAGTCACCTCCCCCACCCTTAGAGCACCAGAGGGTGCTTCCATCACGACCTCCATCATCTCCATCACCCGCGTGGACACCTCCACCACCATTGTATTCCCGCGGCGGCCGACAGAAGATGTCGTGCTCTTCGGACTTTTCACTGAGAGCATGGTCGTCCCTAGTAGCCAATGGCGGGGAATCCACCCTACCTTCAAGAATAACTCACATGAGAAAATCTCCCGCCCATGCGCGCTGAACATGTCTCCATGGATGGGAGACACCGCCGCGATATCCAGAGAACCGGTGCTGCCTTCACCGCCGGGCCACCGCACACATGGGACCACACTCCCTATGGTTTATGAACCCGCGACACTATGACTCAAGCGGGTGCATGATCCAAACTGGAAGCTCTCGTGGCCACCATAGAGGATGGGGAACGCGCACACATACTCACCATGGCCAGAAGCCAAAGCCACCTCAATGAACCAGAAGAGAAGAGGAAACCAGGCAACCCTAGGTTGGAGGGGAGGAGGATGGATGAGCATCGTTTGTCCCACCACTCCTGCTTTTATAGGGAGGACGCGGGGGGTGGCTCTCCTACGCTTCAAAGGTCGCCACCTGCCTCCACCTATGTTGTTGCCCACCATCACGGGCGAACAGGAAACCACCCCATCCATCCAATCCACGACGCCGTGGCTCCTGCAATGACCAGTCCTTTAAGTCACGCACCCGCTGTGAGATTCGTGCAATGCATGCGGCGCGTGTGGCGGAAACAGCCTCGGGAGGCGGGTCGATGCCGAACAGTGGGATGACAGTTATCTGTTTGCGAATTCCACGCCTGTGCATGGACTTTGGGCCTGAACCAACAAAGCTAGGTGAGAGAGTATGTGCCAGGCCCGGGGGCTTCTGTCGGTGCACTAATAATGGGGTACCTAGTGCCCTTGACTTCTGCACGGGCATCGGGAGCATCCCAAATCTCAAGAGCAACACAACAGTCCAAGATGCGCCAAGGACCCGTGGCACCCGCCGAAGGTGAAGGCGCAATCATCCTCACCAAGACCCGACAAGGCGCCTTCCTGACAGGTGTTAGCCAGCCTGCGACAGCTCCATCTCATTGCTACACTAGTCACTTGTCGATGAGGTGTCGAGCCCCCAGATGGCTAGATGGCTCTCTCTAGGTACGTGGCGCCGCATCGGAAGACAGGCTGCATCCTATTGACACCCTTCCAGAAGCGTGTCAAGACCACAAGCCACGGCCAGCTCATGGGTGGTTGAGGCCTGCCGGGAACACAGCCCCGCTCACCACCTAGGGCCACATTTATGGCGCTCTCTCTTAAGTGGCAGAATTAGGTATGATAGCACTGTTAGCTATCTGATCATGTCATTTTCCAGTGTGGATGCCACTTGGGCTATAAAAGGAGGCCCCATGCAACCTAGCAAATGATTCAGATCTTTGGGCATTGGAGCACTTGAAGATTCAACACTTGGTAGATTAGGTCCCCACATGATTAGAGCCAAGTGTAAGTATACACACATGCGAGCTGTCCCCAGCAATCCTTGCCGGGGTACACCTCCGTGTGAACTTTATCTTCCGCAATTAATGCACTAAAGGAGGAGTAGGGTTTTACACTTCACTGCCGCCCGAACCTGTTTTGGACAACTCTAAGCATAGTAGGCACAGTAAGCAAGCATGGATGAGTAAACACAATAAGGTTCAAGAAGTTGCTACTCATGCTAAGTGGTTTCAACTATTTATCGTGGCAAAAACAGGTCATGCAGAGGAATGGGTTCAACTACCGGAACATGTAAAAGTTGAATCATTGTTATCCTAATGAAGTAAAAGAGAGCAGGAGCGAGAGAGTGGTTTATATCAGTATGCTCAAGGGGGGTTGCTTGCCTAACAGTTCTGAAGATGGTACTTCTCTCCATTCATGCCAACGGTCAAAATGTCAGAACCATCATCTACTGAGGGGGAAACAGCACCAACAAACAGAAAAGAACAACATTTACTTCACGGAATGCAACATTATGATGCATGATCATGACCTCGCAATATGATATTGATTGAGCTAATGCATCTAGCACCAACATTAAATGAAGTTGGTATGAACCAAGGTTCAAATTACAACTTCGTATGTGATTATTTAAATGGCATATATTTAATTTGTCCAAAATAGAGGACATAAGTTGTTCTAACATGCATGAAAATGCCATAAACTGATTCCTTGCATTGTTTTGATAATTTTTCATATATAAATTATTTTCATTGGAGTTATAGATTATTTTCTATGATTTTTCAAAGTTTATAACATTTTCTGGAATATAATAAATCATTTAGTATTTACTTTAAATCCAGAAAGTATTAACTGCACCAACACTATGTCAGCATGACCTCAGCACATCAACTGACCATGTCGGGTCAAAATTGCATGTAGGGCCCACCTGTCATTGACTTAGGCGTAATCACGAGTTGACTAGGGTTCGACCCAGCGTCAGGCCCACTGTTACTGTA
This sequence comes from Hordeum vulgare subsp. vulgare, assembly GCF_904849725.1. Classification (NCBI taxonomy): domain Eukaryota; kingdom Viridiplantae; phylum Streptophyta; class Magnoliopsida; order Poales; family Poaceae; genus Hordeum; species Hordeum vulgare. The sequence continues at coordinate 228,011,242 of NC_058523.1, read as the reverse complement.
ACTAATTGTGTCATTAGCCCTAAACTAAAAAGGACATGTCATGACCGGCGTTTAGCTGCCTGCGACCATGAACCGTGGTGGTGGCACACCAGGGATGGTCGGGTTTCGCCCATGGGCGATGGTTTTGTGCGTGGAGGCGCTCTACGGGTATCTAGGAGTGAGCCACATCCATCCATGGAACTAACTTCACCAGAGGTGGTCGGAGCGAACGATGGCGACGACTGCCGTGGTTGCCGGAGCTCGGACTTGGAGGGCGGAGCCACAATGCTCGGAAGGGGCAGATTAGGGGCTCTACAGGATCCTCCGAAGTCTGAGAATATTGGTGGGACGAGCTCAAGCAGAGGAGCTCATGAGCTCAAGGCTCGCTGACCATGGCGACGGCCGGAGCATAGAGCTTGAGGGGCGGCAGCTAGAGCACGACACCGACCATGGGAGGAGGGAAAAACGAGGCGTGGCTCACAGCGAGGCTGCAGAGAAACTGATCGGCTCAGCGTCGTCGGGGAAGCGGTGAATCGATGAAGAAGACCAGCGGTCGGAGGTGTTGAAAATGGCAGTGATGGCGATGGTAGGGGCCTTCGGCCTTGATTCTTTTGACGAGGAGAAGGGGAGAGGCACGACGGGGCTTCTGGGTAGCACGAGAGGGCGAGAGGTTGCGGTGGCTGCGGCTGCAAACACGCCGAGCTCGCGGGCACTACGAGCATGGCAAGGAGAGGGCAATGCAGGATGGAGGAGAGGAAAAGTGGGGTCCTCCAGATCGGGGCGGTAGTGGGGAGGTCAATCCCCTTGTCACGCTGGCCTAGGGAGGGTCAGGCAGGCAGGAGGCGTGGCGCCCTGGACGTGCTTGTCGTGCCTTCCTTCGCCTCTGCCTACTCGCAGAGGTACGAGATGAGTGGCATGGGCATGGTGGGCCGACCTGCTCCTCGGCCTGAGATGAGTTTCTTACCTTTTGTTTAGTTTTTTTTCTATTTGTCTTCTCTTTTCTAATAATTGCCCTTTGTTTTGTTTTGTTTGGGCAAAAATCATAAATCCAAAAACTTTGAAATAATTTATAGGATATACTCCCAAAAAACTTTCCGCATTTTTTAGACAACTAAGATATTTATAATCTATTATTTATCATTTTACCAACTTTGTTGGTTGATCAAAAATTCCAAAAAGGTTGATATAAAGTATAGTATCCCTGATATGTTGTTAGCAACATTTATAAGAGAGGGTGTACATTTTTGAATGCCATTTTTGGGGTCATTGAAAATAATTTTGGTTGAACCAATTTGAATTTTATTTGGTGCTAGGGTTTGTTCATCCCCATTTTATATTCAAAAGAAAATAAAAATGCATACATGAATGCGATAGCAAGCAAAGTTAAACTAGGGTTGTCACAACTCACCCCCACTAAACAAGAATCTCTTCCCGGGATTCAGGTGTAGGATAAGATGACAGCAGTGAAAACAACACTAACACAATCTTTGCAATCAAATTCCCTTCTTGAAGATGTTGATTCATTGCATCATGTTGACCTTGACATCTTTGCCTTTGAGATCTTCACCGGAATACCACGATAAGGGAAGAAGAAAGCTGTGTGGAAATCGATCTTCATGAAGATCAAACAACTCAAGATCAACTCATGAAATGGGACATAATTCACAACTCAAGAACAACTCAAGATTAACCATTCAGTATCTTCCATGCTAAACTCATCATTGGTGGTTCCCACACACAATTGTAAAGTTTTATTCCCATACACCATCTATACACAACCATGGCTAGCCAAATTCACACATGCAATCCAACATATCACCTTTCCCAAGGAGTTCTCTTTTAATTTAATTTTGATTAAGTAGGCCTCGGCATCCTCGCTAGCCGAATAAACGCTACTCGTGAGAGTAACTTACTTAGCATGGAAGATATTGATTACCCGTCACTCCATGAGCGGTAGGAGTGCACAAAAAAGATGTTTGTTTGAATATTTAGAGGTGGCACATGAAATTTTACTTGGAACGGAAGGGTAATACCCATAAAAGTAAGTAGGTTGGACTTATGTGGAATAACTTAGTTTTAAGGATGTTGGGTGCACAAGTAGCATTCCCGCTTAGTACACGTGAAGACTAGCAAAAGATTGGGAAGCGACCAGCTAGAGAGCAACAACGGTCATGGACATGCATTGCAAATAATCAACTTTCGAAAAGGCATAAGTAGGATATGAACACTCTGAATTTAAATATCATGAATGATACATTGGTTTTGAATCAAGTACATGTTTGCACATGGGCCAAGTCAAACCACTCGAATCACTCAGAGTAAAATACCATACTACCATATCACATCCTAACCATTTCAATGCATGTTCACTACAATGAGAAAGCCTAGTAGTAGCGCTGGATTTTCCCTTACCAGTAGCGCTGGGGCAGCGCTACTGCTAACACGCTACAGCTAACCTGTTAGTAGTAGCGCTGATTTTAAAGTGTTACCGGTATCTATGTTAGAAGTACCGGTGAAATAAATAAATCGCTTCTGCTAAGCCAGCGCTACTCCTAATATTCCAGCGCTACTGATAATATTTCTGATTTCAATATTTAATTCCTTTCGTATTTATGCCCCCTCTACGTATTTGTGCATGCTAAATACAATAGTTTCATCATATCATAATAAACTGTCATTATTCTCATCATATCATACACATAAAGTAGTCTCATCATTTATACCATCATCATCATTATCCAACAAAAATATCATTATCCGAAACAAATATCATAAAATCTAGAACATAGCGATAAACACAAGTCAGGGCACACCCACAGGTTTCATCGTCCCTATCTAAACCGTCATGTAGAAGAGAAGAGCGATCTGCATGAGCAAGAGCGTGACTATGTAGTACTTCTTGATTCACCGATTTAGCTATGTCTCTTGCCGTAGCATCCACCTCAAGTAACTCTTTTCCGCTTCAAATCTGTTATTTAACCCTATGTGGCTAGCGCCCGGGTACCTATCCGCCTGGGCCTGAGAGTCTGGCCAGTGGTCGTACACTCATGGAACCCTCTCAATGAATACGACGTAGCAGTACTTCGCCATCACCGATCTATGTACCTACATCGTAAGTTGATTAACAACGATATATAATATGCAACATAATGTACTTGATAAACACAAAGAGGCATAGTTAGCAGAATACAAGTAGTGAACATAAATAACAAAGTTCCTCATACACAAACTAATTAACTAGAGTGATGTATATGATAGTTCATAGAAGGCCGACAATACTAAATATAAACACACATTGTCATTGTCAATCACTCCTCCATGTCAGTGCCCCAATCTTCATAGTCACGAAAGAATGACTCAAGCTTGTTGAAAGGCTTTAGGTCGAGACGCTGAGTGCGTAGGAGTTATCAGACATTCTCCCGCCTCATTGGCCCATGGAAGAACATCCCTCCTTGTTCAACGACCTGCTTCTTGTTCACTTTTGCAAGTTCACACTGTATGTGATAAAACTCAACTCGGATTAGATCATCCGGTGTCCTTCTATGCTTGTGGTCGAGTTGACAATCTCGGCGTCGCCGGAATTAGCTGACATGCGAAGGCATTGTCTATCCCTTCTATACTCGATCATGTGATGCATGATGTGCAGTCCATCATCCTTACTACCATTCGGTTACTGGATGCACGAGAAGTCGGTCTTATGGCCGAAAGCCGACGCTTGATTCCTGTACATTTTCACTTGGATATATCCACTAGTAAGGTTGAAGGTTAGAATGGCACTATCGAGAACACTCTTTATGCGCGTGTAATCCTTTTTCTCAATGTTCTTCGATGAGTCCAAGTATAGAGCATGGGACTATTATGGGTACAGATAGATGAGGACGCCCCCCCTTCGCGCAGAATAGGTACACCTAAAATTAGCCTCAATGCCTGCAAAGGAATGATTAAAACTTACGGAAGATATCCGAGGATGCCTTACGTAGGATGATAAGGCGGGAGAATCATTTCCTTGTCCTTATTAGCAATCATGAAATTATAGATGTACTTGCTCGCATAGTCATGGTTCTCTTTACAGACTGCCAAAAAGCTCTCATGCAAATAGTACGGGTCCGCGACTTAGATATATTCTATGTTCTCGCGCATGATGATGAAGTTGAGATACATCGCATACAGGCAGATGAATTGAAAGTCCAGCTTGGTCATGTGGAACTTGTCGTAGATGTAGTCAAATCGCAGGATGAACTTATCCGCAGGCCATCTGTTGATGTATGACATCACACCCGGTACCTGAGTTGGGTAAAGTCGGTATCCTGGTTTTTCCGTGCTTTGAAGTCTTCTCTCTATGGCCAGCACATCATCATGAAGTCTCCTTATATAATTGTTTTGTATGTTCTCTAGCGCTTTGTGGGGTAGGATCGGGTTTCCGGCGGCATGGTAACGATCCGCACCTATGATAGGTATTCAGTCTACCTCGCGGGGATTTAGAGACGGTTGGCTGCTTGAAGCAGCTCTAGCGCCTTTATACCCTTTCTTCTCCTATATCCTCCTATGTTTCTTGGAGGGTGGCGGTAGTGAGCTCGCCATACCTTCCCTAACCACCAACCCCAGTGTCGTCGGGCTAACTACCCGCCGACGGCTCCCGAGTTGTTCTTGCTGGGTACATGCAGCATCTGGAGGTGTCTCCAGCGAGGATCTCAAGAAGAGAGACTTTTTTCAATCAGCCGTACGACATTGCCGCTCCGACAATTCACCCATCATAAAGTCATCTCCATGCTCATAGCTTGAGTCATACTCTTGAGCATCATCATAGCCAGTACTGATACACTGGCTAGGGTCATTAGCATCCCCATCCATGACATCATGAGCATTTGCTTCTTCGAATGGGGCGACGCCGGCTCGCACTAATGGAGGTTCTCCATCCCTACGTCGACCGCTATCACCCGCCACGCTAGGTTCAGGTAATTGGGTAGGTGGGGTTGTGTTCTTACCTTGTTGAGGAGTTGCTGTTGGTGTGCTAATAGGCACCTCGACAAGAAGGCGAGTCTTCAGCCAAGTCAAGATCCAGCTCTTGCATGCACCAATCTGTTTAGGGGTCTCTTTATCATCGACTCGTGTCGGAAGAGGCAAATCCTCGAAACACGCTTTCACAATGGCCACGCAAACTTTGAAGACGCCATGGGGCATCTGAAAGCAGATATGCTCGCTTGTTGATTTTGATAATTCATGACAACATACATTGTCTCTTGGACTAACACTTTTACCTTGATATTTCAGGAAAAGTCCATGGAGAGCTATGGCTTAAGGTTTATGTGGAGATGCCCCTGGATGCAAGAAAGGAACAATGTTGGCTCAAGCTTCAAGCTAGTAGACTCTTAATTTTATATTGTGAGAAATAACTTTTGAGTCCATAGGAAAGCGAATACTATTAAAAGGGGGTGAGTTAGTAAAATGAACTGATTGCTCAAATGCTCAAAGTTAGCCACCAAAGCACTCATTCATTTTTCCCAGATATCCACTCTGTCAAGACCCACATACACAAATTCGGTGTCACCAAAATTTCCATATCGGACCCACCAAGTTCGACCTCAGACAGAAACCCTAGCCATTCCCACCAAATCGGTGCACCCGAAAGAAAGTCGGTGCTACCGAGTTTAGTGTGACCAACATTCTGTTGCCAAGATACACAAAATCAGAATTTTCGAGTTTGAGTATCGGTGCCATCGTGTTTGTCCATCTGACCATCAGTCACCTTTTCAGTGCCACCGAGTTTCATATATCGGTCTTACTGAGATTCAAAAGTTCACACCTTTTGTCTAATCGGTACCACCGAGTTTTCAACTCCGGTGTCACCGAGTTTGCCCTTTTTTGTCTAACAGTTGGATTTTTTCTGCTGCCTACATATACCCCTTCACCCACCTCTCATTCGTGGGAGAAGCACATAGGACACACACTTCTTTGCTAGATCCATTTTTTGAGAGAGAACCACCTACTCATGTGTTGAGATCAAGATATTCCAATCCTGTCATTGGAAACATGATCTCTAGCCTCCCCAAACTTCTTTCCACAAAATCAACCACTCCTACCCATGCATATTCTGTGAGGGAGTGATTTGTGTTGTGGAAACTATCTTTAGAAGCACAAGGCAAGGAGTTCATTGATCTACCACATCTATTACCTTTTGGAGGGTGGTGCCTCCTACATTGGTTAGGTGTCGCTTGGGAGCCTCCTACTTTGTGTAGTGGAGTTGAACCAAGATGTTCGTAAGGGCAAGGAGATCGCCTACTTCGTGAAGATCTACCGTGAGTAAGGCTAGTCCTCCATGGACGGAAGCCGTGGTGGAACTGACAATGCCGCTTCTTTGTGAACCCTCCGTGGGTGGAGCCCCCCGTGGAATCTCGCTACCCATACCCTCTATGGGTTGAAGTCTCCACTAACATGGATGTACGATAGCGCTACCCTTACCAAAAATAGCCATGTCAACCTCATGCGTTTCATCTCCCTTCCTAACCTCTACTCCTTTACATATGCAAAGTCTTTACTTTTCCGCTGCCATATATGTTGACTAGCATGTGTAGGGTGCAATAGACTTGTTAGAACTGCTGAATTTCCGCCCTCCTAGAATTTGGGTTAGGCTAGAAATTTTATCTTAACAAGTAGTCTATTCACCCCCTCTATACACATCTTCTATCGATCCCTCAGTATCTGAGGCTTCTCGAGTATGCGGACCTTCGGATTCATGATCGTTGCCTTTCCCACGTCCACCTTGTGGCCATTGATATAATATAGTAGGGTGCACTGGGTTTCGTCGGCCTGTAAAGACATGACTACGATGTCAGACATCCGAAAGGCAACTGAAATGGAAGACTATATAGACATGCTGGTGAAGAGTGTATGACGCGTAATTACCGTGATGGGGTCGAGCTCAACCAAAGACAAAGCCCTGCTGAGCACTCCAGAGACGGAGGATGGCCTGCTATGAACCGGAGTGAGCCAGGTACGGGAGCATTTGTGGTTGCGTGAGTAGGTGCGGTGTTCACCAAATTGCTCCCGACAAAGCTGAGAAGGGGAAAGTCCACTGGCCCTTTTTGGATTCCTCCTCGTAAACTCAAAAACTGCCAAAACCAATTGGCGCAAGGAAGCTACCACAACTGCATTCACCTTATTGTCGATTACCTTGGCCAGCTCTTCTTTCGTCTCACCTTTGCTCTTATGGACCGCTTGCACGACCGTCTCGTCGATGGTCTGTTGAGAAAGCTGTCGTCTCTGCGTCTTTTCCTCCGGCTTCTCGTGGTAGCACTTCATCCACAATGCGCCATCTCCGACACCGTGCACACTTCCATAAGACGGATATTTGTCCATCCAAACATTTTTAAGTATTTTTAGGGCCCGGTTGAATAGGTTATCCCACTTGGGCCTCACCGACGACTGAGATGACTCGTCACTTTTGGCTGCCTTTTGGTGCTCCTCTTTCTATTGTCGAAATATTGTCGAATGTGTATGGTTTATAAATGTGACAAAACTTGTTGTCTAATTGATTGGAAGCTAATAAATATAAGGTGGTAACAGAACAATTACCGGTAGTCTCGTGAACTCCCTTGTGTTTGGATTTGTGTAAAAGACCTTATTAACGGGGGCCCGTTGGTGCCGGTCCCTTATCCAGTCGTGCTCATGCGGGTCGGTGAACTCCGATAGGGGGTTAGTGATTCCGTGATGTTCGGCGTCCTCCTTGGCCCATACATACCTCTTCCCCTCGTAACCACGACTTACGAGGCGGTGGGCAAGCGTGTTCCTAGCCTGTAGCTCCTTCATTTTCTCCGACTTTTTCTGCACTTCTTTTGTAGCGCAAGTCTCCTTTAATTTTTCGAAGTGCTCTTCTGTTAGTGACAGATTTTTAGCATGTGGGGACCCTGACTTATGAGTCGAGATCGCCGAATGAATGTGCTTAGTGATCCGAGAGATAAATGCTCACCGAACACATAGAAACTGATTAACAAGAGTCTTACATCCATACATACCATTCGTTACCACAAATGACCAATGCGATCAAGTCTTGCATATATAGGGACTTGAGGGCCAACACACCAAACTTGACCAATAGCGGAAATAATGGTCGAAAGCGTGAATCCATGCCATCAGCCTTAACCTACTGGCATTCTGACTAGGAAGCGTCCTAGCTCGTAGTATCGTCACCAAGTTACTCTTCACCATATTTTGTTCTCTCATACGTGGTCAATGAAATAACCAGTGGCAAGCCAATGAGTACCTTGAATGTACTCGCAAACAGCCCATGATATGGATAATGCAGCTGGTATGGTAACATGTAATATGCAATATTGGTGGATAGCAGCTTAACTGTAGGTAAACATGATCATAGTTGGATGTGTAACACAAGCTAGATGGCATTTAGAAGAACATGTTACAGATATCAACATATCTGTAATGGGCTAAACACTTCGGGTTCACCCAGTATGCCAAGTCACAAAACTTGGTCATATCATCTCTTACTCAGATAACTCCTTGAACACACACACACACACACACACACTTGGTTTATGCGGAAACAACTGGACGTAGTTTAAGCAACACCACCCAACTGTCCTTGACTGTGGACACGGCTATTCGAATAGTTTTGCACTCTAAAAAGGTTGTACATTGTACCCACAAGATCCGAGAAACTTCCGTGTCATCCATGACTCACAGTATATAACATACCCGTGGTAAGTACCCCATCAATACCTTTCCACTGACGATACTAGACAAATAGTTCCACTTGATTGGTACCCAACCCACATGATGTACGTCTTACGAGCACAAACTATGGATAGTATCATCCATGCGGGGACCAACGGTGTGCCTAGAACACGTAAAAACGGCATAGCCGTCCTACCTGGCACGATCCCATCACGAGAGTGACCACATATCACTCCTTCCACTTGTAATGTGGCTCTTTGCTAGCATCGACCAAAGTAATCAACAAAGCCCCTTCCCATAAAGGGGTAACGTGGTCGCACATGTAAGGTTGATATGCTCGACACAACATAAATCTAATCCCATTCCCGAAGCCACTCACACCAAATATACCCGGTGCACCACTTCTTCACAAGTAGCCACCTAACTCATCATCACCCACGGGCATTAGTGGCACCCAACGGGGTTTTCATAAAACCTTTGATATTTACCATCATCATGCTCATGCTTCTATAATGCGTAGCTCTACTTGTCAATATGATATTAAAATGATCCTCATAAGGGGTAGGATCATGCTCAAATGCAAGTGCTCTGGAGGAGCCATCGGAAACATCATATCGATGATTTACCGAATATTCATGATCATATGCAACGGGAATAATTGCTCTACTACATGAAATGTAATATTTTCTCAAACATGGTGAAAGGGCTGCTTGCATTTACTCACATAAGTTCATGTGGTCTTTGAGGTCTTCCGGCCGAACTCCGAGTACTCCGTCTACTCTGCCAACTATCATTGGAAACAAACACAGTAATCCATACAGCAAGCTAAGGTAAATGTGCTAAGTAAATAGGAGTTCTTAAAAGAAGCTTGAAGCTTGTTGGAGGAGGTTTGGGTCATTAGGGAATTTTGAATGGATGAAAGGATGAATAGGTGATCTTCAAATAAGCCTATAGAACATATCATGATAAGAATGAGTGGAGTTTCTCATTTAACACAACATAATTTTAGAAACATTTGGGAAGTTGATTCACTGGATTTGGAGTTGATATGAATATACTAGGGATTTTCTAATATTGGATAAATAGCAATAAGAAGCTATTTATTTTATCCAATAGAATAATCCCTGATAAAAATGTTAACCAAGGCTTAAAAAATAAGTTATGATATAAGAAGGCTCTAGAATTTGGAATCACTCCATTTGGAGTTGATTTAAATCCTCTACAATATGTATTTGCATAATAATATAACAGAAATTTTGTTTGGAAAAACGTGCAAAGCACATCTCTGGATAGCTCTTGATTTTAGGAACCTGCAAGATTTTGAATCATCAAATTTGGGTCTCATATGAATATGCTATTGATTTTTGAAGTTTCTAAAAAGAAAAGGCAAAAGAAAAGGGGCTACCAGGAAGTCTATAGCGCGCTCAGGTGGCCGATAGGTAGGTGGGCTGGCCCACTTAAAAGGGGGCATGTAAGAGGCGCCTTGGGCATTTTACGCCTTCCGCGCGGGGGAGACGGCTTTGGGAGGATGCGCCTCCACTTATGGGGTTGGGCCCAGCCGTTGTGCGACTGACTGACGGTCCCCAAGCGTCACGTGTCTCTACCTCCTCCCGGTCGAGCTGGGGTTTAGAGGGAGGCAGAGAAGACCGGAGCAGGCGCTGTCCTCGATGGTTCCAGCCGTCCCCTGATGGCTCACTGGCCTCCGGCAGACTCGAGGAACCCCACCGAACCCGCCTGGTTGACTCCCCCTACAGGAAGGTGCGCAGGTCTCTACCGTCGTGGAGGCCGACGATGGCAACCGTGGGGAGTGGCGCCCCGACCAACTAGAGGGAGAGGAAGGAGGGGGAGGAGATGTTGTGGTCTGGGAGTCCTCCTGGAGGCACTAGGGAGAGAGAGGGAGGCTGAGGGAGGCTCGGATTAGAGCATGGCCGAGGCTGCACTTCGGCCATTGCCGGCGATGGAGAGCTCCATAGGAGGAGCTGCTGGTTTCCAGGGCTTGCTGGAGGTGGAGGGGAAAGCATATGCCCGAGAGGGGCTCGCGGAGAGCTTCAAATGGAGGGGCAGCCAAAGGGAGAGCTCGGGAGCTCTAGGTTCTCTCAGGCCACAGGGCAGACACGCGTCCCTGGGGCACTTTGGAGGCTATCCAGTGTCGAGAAGGGCTTGGACCAGTCAAGGGGGATGCTCTGGTGCTCTGAGACATGCAGCAACGGCCGGAAAAAAGCTGCGGCAAGAGAACAAGGGGTAGCGCACGAATATTGCATGTTGCCAGCATGGTCACCATGGCCACTCATGTCTACACGACACTCATGACCAGTCAAACGTGTCCAATACGTAGGGCACACATGCAGGAAGGAGACTATGGAGTTTGGTAGCTAGTGGAGCTGGTTTGAATGGGTTTTCACAGAGGTCAAGTTTGCAACAGCAAACTTGGAGCTAAGAAAAATGATTTTTACATGGGGAGTATTGGGAAAAATTATGTCTAGCAGTGTTAGATATGCAAGGACTGTAACACTGCCAAGTTTGAGCTCAAGAAGAGGAGGGTAACTAGTACTTTTTGTACAAAGCTACATTTCAGCCATAATTCAACTTGTAGATGTGCCGCTTATTTTTCCTATATGAGCATGCTATCTCTTAGTTTTAAATGATACATTGGGATGATACGGACTCTCTGGAAAGAGGTGGAGGCTTTGGCTTAAGCAGAAGTCGGGCAAGAGGGTAAAAAATGGTGACCCCAGGGTAAAAATGAGAGGTAGCTACATGGACTCTCCCTCCAATAATTGACCAGAGGCAATGGCAAAGCTACTGGAGGAAAAATGTAACTAGGGGAGGCTGTGTAAAAATTTAAGCTCAAGGATAATAGTTGAAGAGGCCAAAGTAGCCACTTAGGTGAGTGCACACAAGGTGTTTGATGAGAGTCAGAGCTTCCATATGGAATTCAATTGATATGGACTTCAAATGAGAGTCAGAGCTTCCATTTGGGATTTGGTGGAGAAGGTTTGCAATGTAGACTTGGAAAAGCAATGAAGTGGGCAGAAATGGCCTCCTGCTTACAAAACTATTCAAATCAATTCCCACAAATCCAATATTTGGTGTGGGGGCATTATTTGAGCATTAAAGCATGTCCAAAAAGTTTGGGGTAAATTGGATTACCCAACTGTCATTGACCGTGGACACGGCTACTCGAATAGTTTGACACTCTGCAGAGGTAGCGCGTTGTACCCACGAGAACCAGGAAACTCCCGTGTCATCCACGACTCGCGGTATATCACATATACCCGAGGTAAGTACCCGATCATTATCTTTACCCTGACGGTACTAAACAAGAAGGTCCACTCGATTGGTACCCAGCCCACATGTTGTACTTCTTACAAGCACCGACTTTGGACAGTATCAACCATGCGGGAACCAACGGTGTGCCTGGAACTCATAAAAATGGCATAGTCGCCCTTCCTGACACGACCCCATCATGAGAGTGACGATAATCACTCCCGCCACTAGTAATGTGGCTCTTTGCTAGTACCGACCAGAGTAATCAACAAAGCCCCATCCCATAAAGGGGTAACGTGGTCGCACAGGTGAGGTTGGGACGGTCGACACATCATAAATCTAATCCCATTTCCGAAACCATACTCACACAAAACACCGGTGCACCACTTCACCAAAAGTGACCACCCATCTCATCATCACCCTCGGGCATTAGTGGCACCCGACGGGATTTTTCATAAACCTTTGATTTAACTCATCATCATGCTCATGCAATGGTTCTCTAACTCTACTAGTCCACATGATAGTAGCATGATCCTCATAGATGGTAGGATCAAGCTCATCATGCTTGTGCTCCGAGGAGCCATATGTATAACATCACCATCATGCAAGTGCTTCGAAGAAGCCTTCGGTACCATCACACCAGTGATGAACCGGCACTATGATCACATGCAACGGAGAAGTACTTGCTATTCTAGCATCCATCAATTCATATGCTCAATTCATGGTCAAAGGGCTGCTTGCCTTGGTCAGCTAGGTATCCGGGGTCTTCGAGGTCTTCCGCTCCGAATCCTTCGTCACTCGGTAATTCTATAGTCGAGAATAGAATAAATAAGGAATAGCTCACACAAAAACATATCACAAACCACTTTTAAAAATGTTGCAAAACTTGGTTAAATTCAGGTTGTTAATTTGAAAAATATCTTCTCTTAGTTTTTACTAGCTAAGCATTTTTAATAATTACTAAACAGGGGAATCGATTGCCTTTAATGCCTTTATATTATTATAAAACAGATTGTGTTTTTGAAAAATGTCAACAATGGAAGAATCAAATACTACTCATTTTTAGAAAAATATCAGTGGAAGAATTATGTTTTTCCACTTGGTAGTTATTTTTACAAAAATCATTTGTCTCTGTTTTAAAAATAAAAGAAAAGGCCAAAGCCTGGCCTGGGAAGCAGGCCGGCCCAGCCAGCCAGCAGGCTCCCAGGCGCGCGCGTGCGCCAGGTTTGAACCTTACGTGCGGGCCCCTAGGGTCAGCGGCTGTGGTTGCGCACGGGGGCTGCTCCAGGACGCCGACAGGTGGAGCCCACTTGTCGGGTTCTTCCCCTACCTCCGACCAGGGAGGAGGAGATGAACTCCGGTGAGGCTACCGTCGTCGTTGGGCCTAGTTAAGGGCAGGAATGGGTTCAGCGTGCCTTCTCCTACCTGTAGGTGGTTGGGACAGCGCCAGAGAGGCTCGGAGTCGCCGGGGACGAGGTGGCCGTGGCGGAGTGGTTTCGGGACGTGGTTGAACTGGTAGCTAGGAGCTCAGAATCACTCGGGGCAGTTGGGGGAAAGGTTCCTGGTGTCGAGGGGAGTGTTCTGGTGGGTCGAGTCTTGCAGGAGCCAGCGTGTAGCCGGAGATCGACCGGAGCTCCGAGGCGGAGGGGCCTCGGTCGATCTCGAGCACCGGGCTCTCGAGCTCGATTGGTTGGCTAGGGAGGAGCTAGTGGTCGTGCAGAGGCTGCTGGAGGGGTGCTAAGGCGCCGGGGAGGCCTATTTATAGGCTCGCGATGATGAGCCGACTCGGTCCGCTGGTGACTCACCGTGGCGCGCGTGCGTGCACAGTGAGGAGCTGGCTGCGAAACCACGGTCTCCGGACGTGGTTTGGGACGCTCTGAAGCATCAGCCGCAGAGGGAGAAGGCGTGGGGTCGAGCTGCAACGCCTGTGCATGCTCGGCCGAGTCGGGTGCGCGCGGGCACGCGTCGCCCGAGCTCTAGCGCGGGAGAGGAGGGTCCCTGGCGGCTGCTTTACACAGAGGGGTTGTCGGGGGAGGTTTTGGACACTTGGGGGGAGGTTGGAACCGGCCGGGAGCGTCGTCACCTTCTTGGTGGCTCCCTGTAGCGCGTCTAGAGCACAGTTTTGGCATGCCACGGCATGCTGGCGCGCTCTGTGGCACTTTAGACGTGTCCCTCATGTCCTGGGTGTTGTTGGGAGTGTTTCTAGCCGTTGTGTCCTAGTGAGAGCACTGGCTGGTCAAGGGGGACAGGTTTCACTAGTGCTGTCAGCCTTGATCTGTGGCACAAATTGAGGTTCTTGTCACTTGTGCTTTGATCTAGGGAGGCTCCAGTTGACTGGGTGTTTAGGTTGATCTGAGGCACTAATACACCAAGTTTGAGGCTTTGCCATTGGGTAAAACAGTGGCTAGGTGGGTTTTTACCTTCCTGTCAAAAGGTGTTCGATAGTGGTTTGGGGTGCTTCCACTCCACCACTGGAACTGCAACTTAACAGGTTTGGTCTTGGGGTTAAAGTTGGGGTTTTCACTAATTTTGAGCTCCATTGAACAAGTTTAGCTTTATAAACTTGAAAATGCATCAAAGTTGCCAGATCTGTCCCCTCCAAAGGGAGTGTGACTAAACAGAGTCTTACAAATCTAATTTTTGGTGTGGAGTCCTCATTTGAGGTGCCAAACAATCCTGCAAAGTTTCAGCCCCATTGGAGAAACTTTGGTATGTAGAGTTGTTCCAACTCTATTCTGGAGAAAGAGGGTTTTAGGCTCATTTGGTGACCTTCCCCACCTTAGATCAAGGTGAGATTTTATGTGGGCACCAAATATGGCTTGGGGAGGCTCCAGTAATTTAATGGGATTTTATTGAGAGTATTTCCTTTAGAAATATCTAAAAAGGTTAAAACAGACAGGAATTGTTTTCAGGGTTTTATTCAAATAATTATAATATAAAATAGGGTTGATAATCTTATATATGGAAAATATATGTCCTTCTAAGTTTCCGTGATTTTACTCAGAATTTTCTAAGGCAAAGAAGCATTTTTCCTTGTGGGAATATCATTCGTGGCCTTAGAAAGCAACATTTATTTAAAATAGAAAAATAATGTTTTAAATCATTAATTAATGTTTTTTGTAAATAATAATAGTATTTGAGTTTGGATCACCAACTTTTGTTCAAATCGTTCGGCGCAGCAAATCCATGGTCACCATCAATGGCGACTTATATAAGCGGAGCACCTCTGGAGTTTTTCAGCGATGCGTTTCCTCCGAAGAAGGATGCATAATCTTAAATGACATTTATTCCGGAGACTGTGGGCATCATGCCGGGTCACGCTCTTTGGTGTCAAATGCTTTCCATCATGGTTTCTTTTGGTTGACGGCTCATGCAGATGCAGAAGATATAGTTTGTCGGTGCGAAGGATGCCAGCGTTATGGGCGACATGCTCATGTGTCGGCTCAAGAATTAAGAGTGATCCCCATCACTTGGCCTTTTGCGGTCTGGGGGCTGGACATGGTCGGCCCCTTTAAAATGTCCTCTAACAAGAAGAACCATCTGCTGCTGGCGGCTGATAAGTTCACCAAGTGGGTTGAGGCGGAACCTATTGGAGCTTGCGATGCAGAAACAGCGGTCAAATTCTTGAAAAAGCTGATTTTCCGGTTTTGATATCTGCACAGTATCATTACTGATAATGGTACTAACTTGTCCCAAGGGGCGATGCAAGAGTTTTGCCGTCGAGAACATATCCAGCTTGATGTTTCTGCAGTCGCTCACCCACAATCTAATGGGCAGGCGGAGCGGGCGAATCAGGAGGTTTTGCGAGGAATTAAGCCCCGACTCATGGTTCCCCTGGAAAAAACCCCAGGGTGTTGGGTTGAAGAATTACCTTCAGTACTATGGAGTATTCGGACCACCCCGAACCGGTCCATGGGTTTCACCCCTTTCTTTCTGGTCAACGGAGCAGAAGCTGTTCTTCCTACTGATATAAGGCATCACTCACCTAGAGTCGCCGCATATGTGGAACAAGACAATGAGTTGGCGTCAAGACTCTTTGGACGCCTTGGAGGAGGCACGTGACCTGGCTGCGGCCCGTTCATCTATCTACCAACAGGATCTACGGCGTTATCACAACCGCCGGGTTAAGAGTCGGACCTTTTAGGAAGGCGACTTGGTTCTTCGGTTGATACAAGATCGTGCTGGCATGCATAAGTTGTCACCACCTCAGGAAGGACCGTTCGTTGTTAGCAAGAATCTCCGCAATGGCTCTTATTACTTGGTGGATCTCCGGCCTAACCGGCCAACTACGGAGGCTGAGTCAACTCGCCCCTGGAATATTGCCCACCTGCGGCCTTATTACACTTGAACTCTTAAGCTCTGCATTTTCTAAGTTTTTCAGTTTCATTATGAAGTAATAAAGTTAAAAATACTCCCCGACTTGGGGGCTTCTTCGTTAAAGATCAATTTTGTCATCCTGTTGCGACCTTATGAACCGAATGAATCATCATCTTAGGGTGGCGCTCGAGCATTCTGACTCGCCCAATCCTGTCGCGACCTTATGAGCCGATGAAACCATCATCTTAGGGTGTGTGCTCGAGCTTTCTGACTCGCCCTATCCTGTCGCGACCTTATGAGCCGACGTAATTGTTGTTTTTATTTTCTTTCATGGCATGGCCATGAGGGTTTCAAAATCTTTTTCCTGATTCATCTTGAAAATATTTGTTATCATTTATTTGGTTTCACATATGTTGTTTTCAAAGCCTAAGTCAGGTTGATGATCAAAGTCACTTCATCCATGGCGGATTAAGCATTTGAAAGGATTCTCAAATGGCGGATCAAATATTTCAAATCGCCTTAAGGGCGATATAAAGATTCTTTCGAGAGTATCACAAAAGCAGTACCGACTTATGAAAAAGAACTATTACATGGCTCTCAGGCCAAATCGATGAAGATTACTCTGTTGGCGCCTTCGGATCATCTTGCTGCGAGCTTTGGCCGACTTCAATTTGCAAGTCGCCTAGTACCCAGTTACACTTGGCCAGAGCTGCGAAGTCATCTTCATCGGTCAGGATTGATGCTAGATTTGCTTCCAAGTCAAAAGGGTTCTTGGGTCGCCGAGGAGTTAAACTGGTCGTCACATAGGTCGGTGGGCTGACCTTCTTGTTCTTGCTGTCATAAGCAGCCTGATACTTTGATAAATCCAGACTTGCTGCGAGTTGGGTAGCCGCCAGCCGGGAGTCCTTGACAACACGTTGATAGTCCTCTTCGAGGAATTCTGACCCGTCATCTTTGAGTTGAGGAAAGCCTGCCGCTACCTCTTCCGGGTTGATCTCTAGAGCATACGCCAAGCAGCGACTCAAGGCAGTCAGTACCCCTTCCGGGCGGCTGACCGAGTCAACTCGCCAATCTGAGGGGGAAGCATAGATAGGCCGCCGAGCATCTTCTTTACGGAAGTTATGGGCTCTTTGGCACCCATCACAGCTTTAACAGTTAGAACACTGCCGGTGTACAACTACTCTGTCATCGTGTAAATCGCCTAAAGCATCAGCACGCAATCTTCCTGAAGGTTGGCGGCTCTTAGACCTGTGTAAAAGGTCATGATAATCAGCGACTTACAAATAAGAGTTATTGATATAAAAAGGGGATCAAACGTTTGAGTAAGTTTACCAAAGACGGCTTGCGTCATGTTTGAGATATGATGCTTCAAGGCGGACAATTCTTGTTGCACAGTAGCCAACCTAGCTTCAGCCTTCTCTGCTCTTTTCGTTGCAGCATCTTGGTCAGCTTGAGCTCTTTTCAAATCAGCTTTGAGTTTTTCCAGCTCAGCCATGACCAATTGATGCTTCTCCTCCGACTTAGCTCGGGCATCTTGCTGACCAGATAAGTTTTTCTTTAAATCGCTAAGCGCCGATTCAGTCTGAGCAAGAGTTTCCTGTTGAAAGTACAAAATAAGGGGCAAGTCTCAGAACTATTGCAGGCAATATCCCTGACACTTGGGGGCTAATGTATAATTTTTTCTTTTCAATTGAAATTATACAATATCAAGACACGACTCGTCTTTTTTACTAATGACCCGACCCTTGGAGGTTACTGGTCGAAAGTTTTTTCTAAATTTATCAAGACCCGGCACATCTTTTTACTGATGACCCGACCCTTGGGGGTTACTGGTCGAAAGTTTTTTCGAAATTTATCAAGACCCGGCTCATCTTTTTACTGATGACCCGGCCCTTGGGGGTTACTGGTCGAAAGTTTTTTCTAACTTTATCAAGACCCATTTCATCTTTTTACTGATGACCCGGCCCTTGGGGGTTCATGGGAGTAATACAATATAACAAAACTTACCTCATGTTTGTTTTTTAGCATCTGTAGCACACTTTTCTCCATCTTATAACTCGCCTCCAGGCAACTTGCAAAACCAGAGCAGAGTTCCTTGAACTCCATATTTTCATATTCAGAAAGCTTAGCCTTGGAGAGTGAAGACTCAGGAACGGTTTGAGAGGAGGATGCCACATGCTTTGACAATACCGTTGCCGCCGGTTTGGAGAAGCCGGTACCAGTATTAACTACAGCATCCGGGTCTTCTACTGTCATCAATGGACTTGGCGGCTTAGGGGCATCCATTGTTTCCTTGGGCGAGTTTGGAAGATCCATTTGATTTTTAGGCTCGCCTTGATCCGGGTTATCTTGGATCGGCACTGACTCTTTGATGGGCTCTAAAATTATGACAGGAGTTGGTCCGCTGGTTTTCCGTTTCTTGGCCTGTGCCCTAAAAGAAGGGAGAACCGTATTAAGGAACTGAAAGTTTATTACCTTCAGATTCAAAGTAAGATTATCAAAAGACTTACCCAGGGACTCGAATCATTGGCGGAAGTGTCGACATCACTGAGTCGCCAGATGTAGGAGGAGGGTTCTGCAAGAATTATACGTCAAAAATATAGGCGGGTTACAGACGTGATCCAAATAAACATGAAGAATTGTTATTCACGAGTACCTCATTTGGTTTCCTCTTGTTCGTTGCTGGTAAGCCGGACACTAGATCACCGGAATGACTTTGGGTCTTCCGATTTGAAGTATGTTGTGCTTTCCTCAATAGGAAATTTGGGTCCAAACAAGCATTTGGGTGTGATAAGGGAACTTTCCCACAAATTCGCCTGGCCGGCATAGGTGGAGAAGGAGATGAATTGGAGGAAACAGAAATTACCTCAACAGAGTCCTCATTCTATTCAAGAGAGGCAGAGATATAAATACAAAGTTAACAGTAGTGGATGGTGAGTGAAAAGAGGATAGGTTTTTCCCTCCGAAAGTGCATTGCCGACTTGAGACTCATCGACTTCGGATGGCTCAGCCGCAGCAGGTTTGCCCTTGCCCATAGTTTTCTTTGGGGGCGGCTTAGCGTGTTTCATGGCTGGCCTTTTGGGTTTCTTGGACCAAAATTTATCACCTTTCTGAAATAGCATATGTTACAAAAGCCACAATACAAGTGAAACATAAGAAGTAAAGACAAAAGGCGGGTTAGATTTGCTCACCTTGGGCGCCGGATTAATTTTGCAGAAAGGCTTGAGGCCGATTGGGCCGCATTTTCCCGCAGGCTCGCCAGTCAGCTTCTTAATTATGGTGACAATATCCTTTTTTGTTAAAGCCGTATGGAAATAACATTGAGGATGATCTAAGGTGCCATCAAATTCGCACATTAGCCCGTCCCGGCGACTCAGAGGAAGGATGCGCCATTCGACCCAGCAGCGGATCAAGTCAACCCCAGTAAGGCCGTTGTTTGTGAAAGATCTTAACACGGACAATACTGGGATGAATTCTGATTCCTCCTCCTCGGTGAGCTTGTCTGTAAGCTTGAAGTTCGTTGGAAGGCGATCTTTCCTGTAGCCCAGAAGCTTGTTTTCGCCTGCAGGTGAGGTCTCTTGACAATAGAACCAAGACTCGCCCCAACCTTTGGGATGGTTGTGCATGGCGAGTGAGGGAAACGGGCTATCCCTGCGGCGCTGGACATTGACACCGCCGAGTTCCAGGCTGGGGCCATTGTGAAATTCCGTTTGGCGATTCAGATGGAAAAAGTGCCAGAATAAGGGGACTGAGGGTTCAATCCGCAGATAAGCCTCACAGAACACTTGGAATTGGCATAGGTTACTTATTGAGTTAGGTCCCAGATCCTGGAGGCGGACGTTCATGAAAGCCATGGCGTCTCTAGGAAACTTCGATCCGGGCAGCTTAAAACCTTCTTTGGGGTTGGGGAGATCCTCTCCGAACCCGGTACGCCAGCCGATATCATTCTGATGGTCCAAGTTGCCCGTTTTCACATAGTCTGCTAGTATGGTGTCGTTGACTTTGGTAGGAAGCCAGTCACTTTTGAAGACGGTGCCCATGCTACAAAGAAGTAAAGTACGGATGAATTTACACACCTCGAACATCTACTCTAAGGGGTGAAATAAGTTCATTTAACTCGCCAAGTAATTTGTCCACGAACTAAGGGAAAAAACTTGACCCGCCATACTAAGAGCCGAGTTGGGTTGCTATGGAGACTTACGAAGTTTGGCTATTCACGAGAGCTGCGTTCTAAAGGTGTCGGAGACGTTCGTTCAAAACAACAAAGTGTGAAGACTACAGATAGCTTTTTGCAAACAGTAGGTAAATTGTGGATCTACTGGACAGATGAAAAAACATGAGAAAAGTGGCTGGATGCAGCAATTTATTACCAGGACAAGGTGATGCCCTTCGCTTGATGAAACATAACTCTAGATTCGCAAGTAAGAGCGGATAGATGAAGGTATTCAAAGCATTGGCTATCTCGTCGACATTTGTGTTAATAAGTCCAGGACAGGCAACAAATGCTCGCGAAGAACATCAAGAACATGGCAGTGCTGGAGCTTCGAACGAAGATTAGATCTGTTCTTAAATGGGCGGTGGCCTAACCTGATGCTTTCGGTCAGAAAAGGTCGACGGCGACGGAGGCTGTTGGAGAAGCACGGAGGTCCCGTTGAACGAAGAAATCTTCGACGGCGAAGGAGTTTTTGGCGAACGACGAGATGGTCGACGACGATGCGGTGGTCAATGGCGGCGGACGAACCGGCCACGGTGCGAAGCTTGACGACGGCGAAGATCTATGGGCGGCGCTGAAGCCTCTCGGGTGAAGACGGAAAGTGCGGTGAGCAGCGGAGCCCTCGGGAGGCGATGAGACTTCCTCGCTGTGATAATGGGGAAGAGATTGACAAGACTGGTAGGTGGGAAGCGCCAGTCCTGTCCCCCCCCCATCCATTTAACAGGGCGGGCGCTGGAATCGAGGCACCGTGAGCGGGAACCGCCGGGGAATAAAAAGATTCACCATAATGGCGTTCCGAAGATTTTGGGATAACGATGCACCAGGATCCGTTGGGATTATGTCAGTCTTCTCGGAAATCGAGGGATAAGAAGATGCCAACAAGAAATGGTTTGGCGACTTAAAGATTTTCAGTGCCAGATGGCGGGTTACAATTTCTGACGTATGGAGAAAAATGAGGAATGAATCGCCTTTAACTGAGCAGAAGAATTGGCGTGAAAATATTTCAAGTCAATCTGGCGCCTAATGTTGGGGATATTGCCTGTTAATAACCCGCCCTAGTTGGGCCGGGTCACCAAATCAGGCGATTCACCTAAACAGTGATTTGGGCCTTGGCCTGGCCAGATCAAGGCCGTATGGCGGTTTATGATTTCTGGAAGGTCTCCAAGCTTTGAAGGACGGCGACTTGGAGACCACAGGGGTCACGATTTGTAGAAAGGAAAGTATCCTTGTAAACCCTAAGGGTTCGACCTGTATATAAAGGGGAGTCCCACGGAAGGAGAGGGAGGTTAGAAATCATCGAGTGCTAGGTCTGGCGGGTTACGCCCTCCTTGTAATCGAAACCACATCAATACAAACCAAAGCAGGACGTAGGCCTTTACCTCCTCACGAGGGGCCGAACCTGGGTAAATCGTCGTGTCTCTCCTACTTAACCCCTTTGAGTCGCCACCAAGGTGCGATGGCTCCAGTACTAAGTCCTTTCACGAGGACATCTGTCGTGAAAAAACCACGATAGTAATCGACGCAGAGTCGAATGGTACCATCCTTCTTAGGCACAAACAGAACAGGTGATCCCCAAGGTGATGCACTCGGACGAATGAATCCTTTCCTGAGTTGCTCATCCAGCTACTTCTTCAGCTCTGCCAGCTCTTCGGATCCCATCCTGTAAGGCTTCTTATATATAGGACTTGACCCGGCCAGGAGCTCGATGATGAACTCGATGTCTCGGTCAGGAGGTATTCCACGTAGGTCGTCAGGAAAGATGTCCGGGTACTCACAGATTACAGGCACTTGGTCGAGCTCTACGTCGGATAGAGTGTTGATCCGAGGTACTTGAGCTCATACCGGCTCAGAGACATACTTGACCTTGACCCCTTGGTCGCTCGTCATGGTAATGACCCTGTTAGCACAATACAAGAGACTCTGGTGCTTGGCCAGCCAATCCATGCCGAGAATTACTTCTAAGCCTTGCGACTTAAGCACAATGAGGTCTGCCAAGAAGCTCGTCCCATTGATAACTATCTCGACCCCTCTACATGCTAGATTGGTCCTCAACACTGCTCCAGGGGTTTGAATTGCCATCTGCCCGCGAAGCAGAGTGGGTTTTAAACCACACTTCTCCGCAAACCTTCGAGTAACAAAAGAATGCGTAGCACCACAATCAAACAACACTGTAGCTTGGGTGGAGTTGACAAGGAACGTACCCAGAATGCAGTCCGGGTCTTCCCGCGCCTCTTCGGCGGTGATGTGGTTGATCTGCCCCCTGCTATTAAACTGCTTCTTGCGAGGAACCTAGTTTCTTCCTGGTGCTCCTTGACCTGGGTTGGATGCATTGGGACGCGGTGTATCGGGCTTCTTGTTGGGACACTGCCTGGAATAGTGTCCGGTTTGACCACACCCAAAATGGGTAACCTGACCTGGAGGGTTGGTCTTGACTCCACTGTTATTCGGCAGGTTGGAAACTGGCTTGGTGTTGACTTGAGGCTGATAATTTTGACGGAATACCGGGGTCTTGTACTGCTGCTGCTGATAGTTGGGCCTCGCAGGTGCTGACTGCCATGGTCTCGGTCTTGCATTAGTGGGTCCTCCATTGCCTATCAGCTTGCGCTTGCGGGTGTCGTCCGTTGCACGACGCTTGTCTTCCAGCATAAGTGCCTTATTAACCAGGTCGCTGAAGGTCTTGCACTCGCAAACTACCAACTGGTATTGCAGGGACTGCTACAACCCTTCCATGAAGCGTTCCACCTTCGCAGCCTGAATGTTAACATCCTCAGGGGCATACCTCAATAAGAGGTTAAACTTCTGCAGATATTCTTTAACAGTTCCACTGCATTGCCTCAAGGCTCGGAATTCCCGCTTCTTGTTGGTCATCATTCCTGGCGGAATATGAGCCGCGCGGAATCCTTCCTTGAACATTGCCCAAGTGATGACTTGCCCAGCTCGCATGATATGGAAACCATCCCACCAACCCCTGGCGGTGCCTCGGAGACAGTGAGAAGCATAAAGGACCTTCTCACATTCATCGGTGCACTTGACCAGCACAAGGAGGTCTTCAATAGTGCGAATCCAGTCATCGACATCCAATGGTTCAGTCGTCTCTGTGAATATGGGAGGCATAGTCCCCATAAACTCGGAGAGAGTAGAGCGGCCATTGCCATTCCCGTTCTGCGGCGGGTTGTTCACTAGGACTTGAGCCAGCTGGTGAATAGCAACATTGTTGGCTTGACGCTCCTCGCGAAGAGCCTGAAGGAACTGAGCCGTAGTCAAGTTCTCGGGAGGAGGTGGCGACGGAACATTGCTAGGCTGCTCATGGTGATCTCCAGTGTGAGCTTCTCCTTCGATTCCTTGCGGCTGACCTGAGGAGGCGGCGTCGGGGTTGCCGAAGGTGCTGTTGCGGGTTGTGTTCACCATCCTGTCATGGAAATAGACAGGCCAATATTCCACGTTGCTTGAAACCACAAGGGTTTGCTCTAGTAAGAGGGGGTCCAAATGTGCGCTAGTGCGAGTCTTTAAAACCAAAGTCCTAGAACGGAATTTGCATTCATTGAAAACAAGTGACATAGTCGCGTACAGGCTGCCTAGGGCAGAAGGCGGTTTACATCATACACACTCATAATTTGAAAGATCGGATACATGGATAACCTACGCTCAGGGGTACCCCTAGTTGCCTATGCTGAAATCCTACGCGGCGGACTGCTCGGTCTCATAGGTGGGTTCGGCAGGATCTTCGTATTCGTCGGTGTCTTCTTCCTTCAAAGGAGTGGAAGAAAGAAGTGGTACATCACGGCGTCTCTTAGGTGAGGCGGCAAAGAGCTTAGTATACTCTTCCGCTGTCAGGCGGCGACCCGAAAGACGGACAACCCATATCGGTAGCACACCACCCCTCGTAGCAACACCGGTCCTTCCTTCAGGTGCGCCTATTTTCTTCACCTTGCAATTCTTCATCTTCTCGGTGTGAAGTAGGCCCTTGACTTGGTGCAGTTCTTGGCGAAGCGTCGTTGATTCCTTAACCAGAAAGTGCGTCAGGGTGTCGGATGAGACACTGAAATAGGTCTGAAACCTTAATGGCATCCCGTCCTCAGACGATAGGGTGAGCGTTCAACTCCCGTCCACTCCTTCCTTAATAAAAGGTAGCTGGCGAGTAGTGGTCTCATCAGCCATCTCAGGGAGAATATCACGGAGACGCACGAGCGCCTCTCGTGCGGCTATCTCCACTACCAGCATCAGTTCCCCCATTTGTGGTCCTTCAAAGAACCAACTAGACGGGGAGTCGTTAGCCTTCACTGTCACGTCCACGTGATATTCCTTGGTGTCGGTGTTGACCCAGTGCTCGTGGTAGAGGAAGATGGGCGTGCGGCATACGTGGCACTTCTCGAGACTATCCACCAGGAGTAGGGGAAAGCCGGTCTCCAGAAGCGTCTCAGGTACGGCGGCCATCTACAAGATATAGGAGAGAGAGAATCAGAAGGTTTTCGGTGCAAATTCTTAAGTGTAAGGCTGCTGTACTAATCGTTTTCGGCTAACGTCCATGCTACCTAAGGCTTCCTATAGTCAGGATGGCTCTGATACCAGTTCTGTGGGGACCCCAACTAGTAAGTCGAGATCGCCTTGCCAAGTGATCCCAAGGATCAATGCTCACTGAATACAGATACTGAATAATAGAGTCTTACATCCAAATACCGAATATTACATCGAATGACCGGAGGGTCAGGTTTACAAGCAGGGCCTAAGGCCAATTAAAACGGGGTACGACGGGTAGCGGAAACTCATAAGGGCTAAGTGGGTGCCCATGCCATCAAGCCTACACCGACATGCATTCTGACTTGGAAGCGTCCTAGATCGCAGGTCCGTCTTCGAAGACGTACTCATCGCCAAACTCCGGTCCTTCCATGTCTGGTCAATAATATAACCAGTGGCAAGCCAATGAGTACTTTGAATGTACTCGCAAATAGCCCATGATATGAACAATGAAAGTGAAGTGCAACAATAACATGCAGCTTTGATGAAATGCAACTTGGTGGGATGATCATGTATATGCATCAAGCTAAAGAATTACTCTTGAAGAACAGGTTACAGATGACATCGCATCTGTCAAGGGCTGAACACTCCGGGTTCACCCTATGTGCCAAGTCACCGAACTTGGTCATATCGTTTCATCTAGTAACACCAGTTACCACACATACACACACACTCACACTTGATTTATGCGGAAATGCTGGACGTAGTTTAAGCAGGATTACCCAACTGTCCTTGACCGTGGACACGACTATTCGAATAGTTTGACACTCTGCAGAGGTAGCGAGCTGTACCCACGAGAACCGGGAAACTTATGTGTCATCCAGGACTCGCGGTATATCACATATACCCGAGGTAAGTACCTGATCATTATCTTTCCCCTGACGGTACTAAACAAGGAGGTACACTCGATTGGTACCCAGCCCACATGTTGTACGTCTTATGAGCACCGACTCTGGACAGTATCAACCATGCGGGGACCAACGGTGTGCCTGGAACACATAAAAATGGCATAGTCACCCTTCCTGGCACGACCCCATCACGAGAGTGACAGCAATCACTCCCGCCACTAGTAATGTGGCTCTTTGCTAGTACCGACCAGAGTAATCAACAAAGCCCCGTCCCATAAAGGGGTTACATGGTCGCATCGTTGAGGTTGGGACGGTCGACACATCATAAATCTAATCCCATTTCTGAAACCATACTCACACAAAACACCAGTGCACCACTTCACCAAAAGTGGCCACCCATCTCATCATCACCCTCGGGCATTAGTGGCACCCGACGGGGTTTTTCATAAACCTTTGATTTAACTCATCATCATGCTCACGCAATGGTTCTCTAACTCTACTAGTCAACATGATAGTAGCATGATCCTCATAGATGGTAGGATCAAGCTCATCATGCTTGTGCTCCGAGGAGCCATATGTATAACATCACCATCATTCAAGTGCTTTGAAGAAGCCTTCGATACCATCAAACCAATGATGAACCGGCACTATGATCACATGCAACGGAAAAGTACTTGCTATTCTAGCATGCATCAATTCATATGCTCTAGTCATGGTCAAAGGGCTGCTTGCCTTGGTCAGCTAGGTATCCGGGGTCTTCGAGGTCTTCCGCTCCAAATCCTTCGTCACTCGGTAATTCTATCGTCGAGAATAGAATAAATAAGAAATAGCTCACACAAAAATAGATCACAAATCACTTTTAAAAATGTTGCAAAACTTGGTTAAATTCAGGTTGTTAATTTGAAAAATATCTTCTATTAGTTTTTAGTAGCTAAGCATTTTTAATAATTACTAAACAGGGGCAAACTATTGCCTTTAATGCCTTCATATTATTATAAAACAGATTCTGGTTTTGAAAAATGTCAATAATGGCAGAATCAAATACGACTCATTTTTAGAAAAATATCTGTGGAAGAATTATATTTTTTCCACTTGGTTGTTATTTTTACAAAAATCATTTTAGTCTTTGTTTTAAAAATAAAAGAAAAAGGCCAAAGTCTGGCCTGGGAAGCAGGCCGGCCCAGCCAACCAGCAGGCTGCTAGGCATGCGCGTGCGCCAGGTTTGAACCTGACATGCAGGCCCCTGGGGTCAGAGGTTGTGGCTGCGCGGGGGGATGCTCCAGGATGCCGACAAGTGGAGCCCACCTGTCGGGTTCTTCCCCTACCTCCGGCCAGGGAGGAGGAGATGAACTCCGGCGAGGCTACTGTCGTCCTTGGGTCTAGCTAAGGGCAGGAATGGGTTAAGCGTGCCTCCGCCTACCTGCAGGTGGTAGGGACAGTGCCAGAGAGACTCGGAGTCGCCGGCGATGAGGTGGCCGTGGCGGAGGTGTTTCGGAACGTGGTTGAACTGGTAGCTAGGGTCACGGAATCGCTTGGGGCAGTTGGGGAAAGGTTCCTGGTGTCGAGGGGAGTGCTCTAGTGGGTCGAGTGTCGCAGGAGCCGGCGTGTAGCTGGAGATCGACCGAAGCTCCAAGACGGAGGGGCCTCGGTCGATCTCGAGCACCGGGGCTCTGCGATCTCGATTGGGTGGCTAGGGAGGAGCTAGTAGTCGTGCAAAGGCTGCTGGAGGGGTGCTGAGGCACCGGGGAGGCCTATTTGTTGGCTCGCGACGGTGAGCCGACTCGGTGCGCCGGTGACTCACCGTGGCGCGCGTGCGTGCACAGTGAGGAGCTGGCTGCGAAACCACGGTCTCCGGACGTGGTTTGGGACGCTTTGAAGCATCGGCCACAGAGGGAGAAGGCGTGGGGTCGAGCTGTAGCGTCTGTGCATGCTCGGCCGAGTCGGGAGAGGAGTGTCCCTGGCGGCTGCTTGACGCAGAGGGGTTGTCGGGGGAGGTTTTGGACACTTCTGGAGAGGTTGGAACAGGCCGGGAGCGTCGTCCCCTTCTCGGTGGCTCCCTGTAGCGCGTCCAGAGCGCAGTTTTGGCATGCCACGGCATGCTGGCACGCTCTGGGGCACTTCAGACGTGTCCCTCATGTCGTGGGTGTTGCTGGGAGTGTTTCTAGCCGTTGTGTGCTAGTGAGAGCACTGGCTGGTCAAGGGGGACAGGTTTCACTAGTGCTGTAAGCCTTGATGTGTGGCACAAATTGAGGTTCTTCTCACTTGTGCTTTGAACTAGGGAGGGGCCAGTTGACTGGGTGTTTAGGTTGATCGGAGGCACTAATACACCAAGTTTGAGGCTTTGCCATTTGGTAAAACAGTGGCTAGGTGTGGTTTTACGTTCCTGTAAGAAGGTGTTCGACAGTGGTTTGGGGTGCTTCCACTCCACCATTGGAACTGCAACTTAACAGGTTTGGTCTTGGGGTTAAAGTAGGGGTTTTCACCAATTTTGAGATCCATTGAACAAGTTTAGCTTTATAAACATGAAAATGCATCAAAGTGGCCAGATCTGTACCCTCCAAAGGTAGTGTGACTAAACAGAGTCTTACAAATCTCGTTTTTGGTGTGGAGTCCTCATTTGAGGTGCCAAAGTTTCAGCCCCATTGGACAAACTTTGCTATGTTGAGTTGTTCCAACCCTATTCTGGACAGAGAGGGTTTTAGGCTCATTTGGTGACCTTCCCGACCATGGATCAAGGTGAGATTTTATGTGGGCACCAAATATGGCTTGGGGAGGCTCTAGTAATTTAATGGGATTTTACTGAGAGTATTTCTGCTGGAAATATCTAAAAAGGTTAAAATAGACAGGAATGGTTTTCAGGGTTTTATTCAAATAATTATAATATAAAATAGGGTTGAAAATCTTATATATGGAAAATATATGTCCTTCTGAGTTTCCATGATTTTACTCAGAATTTTCTAAGGCACAGAAGCATTTTTCCTTGTGGGAATATCATTCCTGGCCTTAGAAACAGACATGTATTTAAAATAGAAAAATAATGTTTTAAATCATTAACTAATGTTTTTGGTAAATAATAATAGTATTTGAGTTCAGATCACCAACTTTGGTTGGGAGTGGTACTAGGCATCATGAGCTAGTGGTGTCAAAGAAAAAGAGTTTTGGAAATTCATTTAAAAATAAATTTATCATGGGTTTTGGATCAACAAGCAAACAAGAATACATTCATACAAGGCATTCATAGCATTTACAACATCATTAGAAAAAGATTTAACAAGCTCTGATTTTTGCAACTTAAAACATTGGTGGCGAAAAACAGGGTGTGACAATGACTCGGGGGTAGGGACACTCGTGAGGCCATAGCATCCTCGCGACCTCCCATATACATGCCCACCGTGACACTCTCACGTAATAACGAGCCGAGTCTGTATACGCCCAGGCCCCCCCGAGGACGCGGAGGGATCTACCCCACGCCTAGTGGAAGACCTATGCTCCGCGCTGGGTACAGATAGGGGCAATCAACATAGTTGGCCAATGACTATGCCTCAGCTGGCACCAATGCATTCCGCCAATGACTGTGCCCACAGCTAGCACCAACACAACCCGTTAGTGGCTACACCCTCGGCCAGCAAGGTGATCAGCACTGTCCACCCGTGACTTCGCCCGCGCCCAGTACGTGGGGCAAATAGCTGAAGCTACGAATCCACTCGCACGTCAAGGGGGACCCCTGAACATCGTGACTCATGGGCCTAACTGTGCTCATAGCCCCTTCCCCCTTTGCGCCGTCCTCAGTTTCTGGTCAGTTCAATTGTGGGAAGGTACGCGCGGGGCGGGCCTTGCCGACACAGAGCCTAGTGCACTCGACAAATCACTTCAGATCCCTTAGGAGGAACACTAGACTCACTCGTACGTCAAGGGGGCCTCCTGAGCATCGCGACTCATGAGCCTGGACTGCGCCCGTAGCCCCTTTCCCTTTTGAGCCGTCCTTTCCATTCGGTTCAACCTCGGGAGGTACGCACGGGGCGGGCCCTGCCGACGCAGAGTGTTGTAGGGCTTCGAGAGTCTCAAATTATTGGCTTCTTAGGAAGAGAATTGGAGTCACTCATACGTCAAGGGGGACCCCTGGGCATCGCGACTCAGGGGCCTAATTTTGCCCGTAGCCCCTTCCCCCTTTGGGTCGTCCTTGGTTTATGGTTGGTTCAATCAGAGGGAGGTACGCGCGGGGCGGTCCCTAATGACGCGGAGTGCTGAAGGTGTTCCTAGTTTCGAAATGTTTGTCGTGTTCTCTTCATGAGGGCAGCTCGCACGTCAAAGGGGACTCCTGAGCATCACGACTCAGGAGCCTAACTGCGCTCGTAGCCCCTTCCCTCTTGGGTCATCCTTAGATTCCGATCGGTTCAATCGTGGAGAGGTACGCGCGGGGCGGGCCCTGCCGACGTAGAGTTACTCAACAAATATGAAAGGAATAAGTTAAAGAAAACATCCACGCGGTCATTATTACAAATCATGACCAAGTTCACGAAAACGTAAAAAAGTCTAAGGCCTCCACGAGGCACGATTTGCATTGCAGGCAGAAAACAGGGATAAAGAATCAGGGGGAGCTACTGCCGGACGCCCCCTCCATAGGGGTTGGTCGTCGACGCCAGAAGCATCGTCTTCCCCATCGCCGGCTTCAGAGGCATGTGGTGGCGAAGGAGCTGCGACACGGGCGAACCTCCTCACCAGCGCCTCCACGGGGCCCCTCACCGCCTCCGCGGCGCGACCGTGGCCCTCGAAAGTGACCGGCAGGACCAGTGAGCGGTGGTCGAATCCCGTCTCGCGAAGTTGAAGGTGGCTGAAGACGTGAGTCGCAGCCGCGAAGAAGAGGCGTGACACTCGTTGTCCAAGATCTTGACCACCTGCAGGACGGCACCCTCCAGCACCACGACGAGCCTCTTTGCGAGCGCAGTAAAGCCGTTGTTCAGGGTGGCCAGAGGCTTGTCGAACCCATCCCGGCAGAGAGAGCGGAGCGCCGTGCGAAGCTCGCGCTCAATTTCAGGGTAGCAGGACAACTCCGCGGCCTTCTTCCCTTCGGCCCCGGCAAGGGCTTCCTCCTGGGCCTCAAGGAGGGCCTTCCTCGCGATGACATCCTTCTCCTACTCTTCAGAGCGTGCCTTTGATGTGCCTAGGAGGCTCGCCTTCTGGGACAGCTCTCCCTCCCGTCCGGCAGTATTGGCCTCGCGGACCTTAAGTTCCTCCCCCTGCACGCGACACTGCTCGGACAGCTTGGCTTGTTCCCCTTGGAGGATGTTCAGGCGGGCTTCTGCCTCCTCACTATGTTTGGCAGCCGCCTTGGCCGCCTTCAGCGCCTCTTCGCGCGCGGCACGGGCGGCCTCGGCCTCCCTCTCGACCTTCCTCATCTCGACTGCGACATAACCGAGGGCGGTGAAGGCCGCATTCAAGACGCCTTGGGTGAACACCGAGGTATTCTAGGCCTCCTCCTGGAGAGCCTTCAGCACAGACGCGGGTGCTGTCGCTGGAGGGGTTGCACCATGAAAAACAGGGGGGCCCGAAGACTGATCAACAATTGCGGGCTTCGACACCTCACGAGCCTGAGGGCCATCGCACGGCTGCCCCCCGGGCAACGGCATCTCCATGTGTCGGCATACTGGGAACGGGGGTACCTAGACCTGCCTGCCTGCGGCCCAGGGCTGGCCCACTTCATCGACACGAGGTTGGCAAGGAACAGAACCACCCTGAACAAGGCCCTCGCGAGGGGCCAAGTCTCGTGAGGACGAGGGACATGAAGAGCCGTTGGCGCCCTCCTCAGGACCCCTCCAGAGCGGTGGATATTTCAAGGCAACATCGGGCCTTAGGAGTCAAGGATGACGCCATGGAAGGGCAGGCGATCAGAGGATGGCAGGATAGGACAGTTCCCCCTTTAGTGCAAAGGAGGTGGGAGCGAATCAGGACTTCGAAGGCACTTCCCAAAGGTTTACCTTCCGGTGCAACAAGACCCTGGTCGCCCGCCGGCAAGACAAACGTCGTCCCTGTGCTCACCTCTACGATGCTGGTAGCAGCTTTGCAAGCGAAGACCACTTTTGATAGGGGAAGCATGTTCCCTTGTCTCCCACCAAAACTAGCCATTGTGGGATCCCTTCCCGCCTGCAATAAGGGAAGAGGACCCTGTCCTCCACTATAAATAGAGAGGGTAGGATACCTGAGAGCAACATCACATGATCATAACCCTAGAGAAATACACCAAGCAACTTGGCCTCCGGAGGCTCAAGAACACTGTACTATCTCGTTCATCGACCTCCCTGAGAGGCAATCCACCAAAAGCAGGAGTAGGGTTTAACGCTTTGCAGCGGCCCGAACCTGGGTGAACTACTATGTACTGAGTTCACCTCACCTTCGAGTGAGTTCTTCGCCGTTTCCATTGAGTAGCGGACTAGGTGAAGCGAAGCAGGGAGAGACCTTCATACACGCCCCAGTGTTCGAATCCTTAGAGTTTTGCGAAGCTCGAAATCCGACACCATGTTCGGGTCAGGATGCTTCGGGGGCTCGGGGGCTCGACGACTAAGGCCAAGGAGGCCGTCCCACGAGCCTCCACATCCCCACCGACAGGCGACGATGCGCCGATAAGGGCAGGCGGGTGTAACTCCCTCTGTTTAGCTTCTACACTAATTCTTATTTCAAAAATTAGGACCAATTAAAAAAATGGTGAATGCTTGTGATGTTGAAGTGGCTATTGTTTGCTTGCTTGCTGGTATGCTTGTGTTGATCCTCAATAATCGTTGCTACACTCCAACTCACCTCCCTAGCCCAAAACTCCTGTGTGATGATCATGCCATGTGTTTAGGACTAGCAACTATTTTTGCCAAATATTATTTTCACCAGAAGTCATTTATTTGAATTAAAAACTTTAGAACCCCTGAGATGAGATTGTACTACAAGTCCTCCAATTAGGGAATTTATTTGGCACCACTTATTTTATTTAAAACCTATTATCAAAATTTCTTCCAAAAAGCACAATATTATTATTTTAAAAGTCATTTAATTATTTTATTTAAATGCCTTTTTGTAAGGCCAGAAATGGTCTCTTATGAAGGAAAGTTATTTTTATTGCTTTCAAAATATTTAAGAAAATTTAGGGAAACTTAGTGGATATATTTATACCATATATATGAGTTCCAACACATAGTCATGTTCAAAATTTGGGCTAAATTTTTATTGCTTTTGGAATATTTCTCTCAATAAATTCCAGTAAAATTTCAGTATGTCACCTATGATATGCTTGATGATCTTGCCAAGTTTCAACTCAATCCAAGTTAATTTGACTCCCCTAATTATTCTAAAACCCTTTGTGTCCAGATTCAAATTTGAACAACTCTACATTGTGAAGTGTCTCCAATTGTGCTCAAATTTGGTGGACATGTTCTAATACTCCAATAATGCATCCACACCAAGTGGTGCATCAAGGAGAATAGAGGAACTTGTCTCAAGCCCTTCAAAACCCTCTCTGTTGATTTCTGACTTTGGGAAACTTTACATTAAAAATTTCTCCAATTGACCCCAAACTTTTTGGGCATGCCTAAATGCTCAAATAATGTCCCCACACCAAATATTGGATTTGTGGCAATTGGTTTGAATAGTTTTGTATGTAGAAAGCCATTTCTGCCCATTTCATGGGTTTTCCAAGTCTACATTGGAAAACTTCTCCCAAATCCCAAATTTGGTGTGCAAGCTTATTTTAATCTATCATTTGATCTTGGTAAATTTCATAGCCATTGGAATTCATCTGATGTCGTAACCACAGATCAAACACCTTGTGTGCACTCACTAAATTGGCTTCTTTGACCCCTTCCACTTTTACCCTTGAGCTCAACTTTCTACCACAAGCTCACATAGTTACATTTTACCTCCAGAAACATTCCCATGGCCACTATTCAATTATTGGGGAGAGACCCTATGTAATTATCTCTCATTTTACCCTTGGAATAACTATTTTACCCCTCTTGCCCCACTTCTGCTTAACCCAAAGGCCCCAATTCTTTCAATTTCATCTCTAGTATGCCAATGCTTCATTTCAAACCAATAGATGGCATGCTCATGTGGAGAAAATGAGCAGCACATCCTCATATTGATTTATGGCTGAAAGGTAGCTTTGTACAGCAAGTGCTATCTACACTTCCTTGCTTGAGATGAAACTTTGCAGAAATGTAGTCCTTCCATGCCTAAGGTTGCTAGACATGCTTTTCCGTCACCATCTCTCTTGTTAGTGCCCTCATTAGTAGCCCTAAGTTTGCTGCTGCAAACTTAACATCAGTCAAAGCCTATTCAAACCAGCTCCACTTGGGTCCAAACCTCACCAGTGCCTTGTGGCCTACATGCCTTGCATGTTTGACACCTTGGCCTGGCCATGGGGTGGCCAAGGACACCAAGTGTGGTGGTGACCACTCCCTAGAGTGCAGAAATGGTGCTCTGCACTTTGTCTCCTTCCTCCAGACCACTTCTAGCCGAACCGGCATGTCTCAGTATGTCTCAAAGCCTCATGTTGACTGTTCAAACAATTTTCCCCCACTAGCTAGCTTCCAAAGCACCTCTGGGACATGTGGCACCCACGCCCATTAGTGCTCCAGGAGCTCCCAAGCTCTCTCTCTCTTCTCCATCTCTTATCTCCTCTTCCCCAAGTCTCTCTTGCTTCAGCCTCTCTTGTGCATGTCCAGGGCTTCCCTTTTTGAACCCTGCTATCCTCCCAAGACCCCTCTTCTTCTTGCCCCGTCCAATGACCGAGGCTCCATTGCCAGCTTTCGGTCGAGCTCGTGCCCTCCGGGCCCTTCGTCCTCCCTGGCCAGCGTGGAGCTACCCTTAGCCACTCCCCTCTCAACACCAGCTCCTTCCTCGAGGCCCATGGCGTCGCGTGACCGAGGCAGAGCCGAGCACAACATCCTCGGTAGCCGCATCGTCCGAGGGCCCGGCCCTCTCCCTCGCGCCCCAGGCCATGGGACGGGGGCTGTGCGACTCCCCCAGGCCAGCAGGGCCACAGGCCGTCGTCGGGAGCGGCCGTGGCAGCCAGGGGCGGCGTGGGCTCTGGCCGGATCGGGCCTACCTCCCCCCTGCCCGAGCGGGAGGATGGAGAAAGGCATGACAGGAGGGCCCCTCTTGTAAGCCTCTTGTAAGCCGGCCCCAGGCGGGTAAGTGGAGGCGCCCTGCCCTTTTGCGCCTTCCCCATATCGAAGGCGCATTAGCGTGAATACGCCTCCTGCGTATTCAGCCTGCCGGTGGCCATGGCAGTTGGGCCAGCCCATCTGCCTATCTCGCGCCGCACGCGCGGAATAGCCCAGGGAAGAACCCTTTCCATTATCCTTTATTAGAAAGATTCATAAATCCATATAAAATTCATGTTAATTCCAAATTTATTGATTCAAGTTCCTACACGTTCCTAAAATCAAGGGCTATCCAAATATGTGGAGAAACTTCCTGTGGAGTATCTATTTAAATCCAAATCTGGATATATTTTGTCCCACTTTGGGAAAATCCTATGGGATTCAAATCAACTCCGATTTGAGTGACTCCAATTACTAGAGACTTATTATATCATGCCCTATTTTTGAAGCCTTGGTCAACATTTTTGTCAGGCTTTATTCTGTTGCATTAAATAAATAGCTTCCTATTGCTATTTACTCCATATTAGAAAATTCCTAGAATATTCATTTCAACTCCAAATCCAGTGAAACAACTTCCTAAATATTTCTAAAATCATGCTCTCTTTATTGAGTGCCTCCGCTCATTTTTAAGAGAATGATTTCTGTAGGCTTTTTCAATAATCACCTATTCCTCTTTCATCCATTCAAAAATCCTCGATGATCCAAACCTCCTATGGCAAGCATTAGGTATTTTTCTTATGACCCGAGAGGTCCAAGAAAAATATAACTTCTATTTTGTGGCATTTTTATTTCTGCCTGCTGTGTGGCTTACCGTGGTTGTTTCCAACGATGGTTGATGGGTAGACGGAGTACTCGAAGTTGGAGCGGAAGACCTCGAAGACCCCGAGGACTTACGTGAGCAAGGCAAGCAGCCTTTGACCATGACTGAACATATGTTACTTTGCATGATTAAAATAGCAAGTATTTCCATTGCCTATGATCATAAGTGCCGGTAATCATTTGATGTGATTTTACCGATGGCTCCCCCGGAGCACCTGCATTGAGCTTGATCCTACCCCTTGAGGGTCATGCTAAAATCATGTTGACAAGTAAAGTTAGAAGTAGTATTATCATGAGCATGTTGATGAGACAAATCAAAGATTTTATGTAAACCTCATCGGGTGCCACTAATGCCCGAGGGTGGTGATGAGTTAGGTGGTCACTTTTGGTGAAGTGATGCACCTGATATTTGTGTGAGTATGTTTTCGGAAAGGGGATTAGATTTATGATGCGTCGACCGTTCCAACCTTACCAGTACGACCACGTTACCCCTTATGGGACGGGGCTATGTTGATTACTTTGGTCGGTGCGAGCAAAGAGCCACATTACTAGTGGCGGGAGTGATGTGTGGTCACTATCGTGATGGGGTCGTGCCAGGTAGGACGACTATGCCATTTTTATGAGTTCCAGTCACACCATTGGTCCCCGCTTGGTTGGTATTGTCCAGAGTCGGTGCTCGTAAGACGTAAAACATGTGGGCTGGGTACCAATCGAGTGGATCTCTTTGTCTAGTATCACCAGGGGAAAGGCATTGATTGGATACTTACCTCGCGTATGTTATATACCGCGAGTCGTGGATGCCACGAAAGTTTCCGGGATCTCGTGGGTCCAGTGTAGTTCCTCTGCAGAGTGTAAAACTATTCGAATAGCCGTGTCCACGGTCAAGGACAATTGGGTAATCCTGCTTAAAATACGTCCAACTATTTCCGCATAAACCAAGTGTGTGTGTGTGTGAGGTGATGAAAAATGTATTGTTATGAAGGTAATAATATGACAAAGATTGGAGACACGGCATATAGGGTGAGCCCGGATGGCTCAGCCCTCGGCAGATATATTAGTATTTCTAACCTGTTCTTCAAAATTAATTCTTTAACTTCATGCATATTCATGATCATTCCACCAAGATGAGTTACACCAAAGATGCATGATATTGTTATCCTTCACTTTCATTGTTCATATCATGGGCTGTTTGTGACTACATTCAAAGTACTCATTGGCTTGCCACTGGTTATTTCATTGACCATGTATAAAAGATCACGGTTTGGTGAAGAGCAACTCGGTAACATTCTTGCGAGCTAGGAAGCTTCCCAGTCATAATGCATGTAGGTTAAGGCTGATGGCATGGGTTCACGCTTTCAACCAATAATTCCGCTATTGGTCCAGTTTGGAGAGTTGGCCTATAAGGCCCTATATATGTAAGACTCGACCGAAGTGGTCATTTATTGTATCAAACGGTATGTATGGACGTAAGACTCTTTTATGCGGTATCTGTGTTTGGTGAGCATTGATCTCTGGGATGACTGAGCACGGCGGTCTCGACTCGTAAGTCGGGATCCCCACCGCGGGGCGACGGGAGTTGCCTTCGGCTTGACGACCGTCTTCTTCCTTTTCGCCACCGGCGAGACAACGTCCCTCGATGTCAAGTACAAGAAGGGAGCAGCTAAGCTTGGAAAATAGATGCACGAGGCATGCCCAAGCAAGCAGCTTACTCCTCGACATCGCGCCATCTCTTCCTCATCTCCACCCCGACGAGAGCAGAGGTGACAGGGCCTCCCACAGAGGGGGGCAAGCTTAGCGCCTTGGCCCCCCCGCCGGCAGAAGCGGTGTGTGTTGGAGACGTCTCAGCCCTGAGCTTCTCGGAGGCGAGCATGCACGCAGATCGCGTGGCGTGCGGAGTCGATGCCGGCCCCCTCTGGTTCCGGGCCGGGCACGAGGAAGTTCCAGCATGGGGAAAGCCGGTGGCATCATCATCTTCAAGCTCGTGCAAAAGGATGGATTGTGACAGGAGAGGCACACTCGCCAGACGGTCGTCGACAGTCCTCTTCACCGGAGGTGTCCCAGGACGACACCTCAACTGGACCGTTGCCCTCAGCTGGGAGGAGCCCTAGCTCGTTGAAGACACGCATCACACTGACTAGGTGGGCCCGACCGTCGCGACGGTATAACTGACGCAGGGCCTCCGAAAGGTCACAGGGGTCGCCGCCCAACAAGATCGCCACGGCCTAGCTCAAGTCCTC
The DNA here is from genome assembly GCF_904849725.1 of Hordeum vulgare subsp. vulgare. Lineage (NCBI taxonomy): Eukaryota > Viridiplantae > Streptophyta > Magnoliopsida > Poales > Poaceae > Hordeum > Hordeum vulgare. The sequence continues at coordinate 227,973,213 of NC_058523.1, read as the reverse complement.
AGTGGGGAGGTCCCGGAACCGGAGCCGAAGCCCGTTGTCACCAGCCCAGTACTCCCACAGGGGCCTGGAATGGGTGTGGAGAGGCGTCTGGCACTATGCTAAGAATTCCTTCACTATCATGCCCCCGGTCAGCCTCTTGGCGCCAATGTCGCAGGAAAAGCACTCCAACACGGGCGCAACCCGGGGGTCGGAGAGCTTTGCCGAGCAACTCCTTCGGCTCCTCGAGCGGAGGGTTAGCGTCCTTGAGGCTCAGCAGGACCTAGCGGTGCCTGAAATTCTCCACCTTCTTCCTGGCCTTCAAGAGCACATTGCCGCTCTGGTCTGCCACGAAGGAGCCACACGTCAAAAAATGAGAGCCGTCTTGTAGGCGCACGCTCAAGAAATGGCAGAAGAGGGCAACCGAAGGCTGCATGCCCACGAATGGCTCGCAGTAGAAAGCAAAGACGGACAGAATCAAGATGGAGTCGGGCTGGAGATGAAGGGCTTGGATCTCATAGTTGTCCAAGACAGCCGTGAAACATTGGGAGAAAGAAGGGGTACACCGCCCCCGACGCGGGCCGTTCTTCTACGGGGCCAGGCCAGATCAGGGTTCTCCCGTGCTCGCTGGACTAGTCCGCGGTCCATGGAAGCACGGGGGCGAGATCCACGTCCTTGGAGAGGGCGCACTCCAGGAGCGGAGAACCCGGGGGCAGACCATGCCCCTCTGGCTTCTGCTTGCCGGCGGGCGCCATTGCTGAACTGGCGAGGAACGATGCAGCACTGGATCTCGGGGACGCCGGTTGGAGTCGGAGACCAAAGAGGAAGGTCAAGTAGGGAAGAAGGAAAGCAATAAGGCACCAAAGCTACAAGCAAGGCACCTAATAATGGAGGGAGAGATATAGGACAAGAAGGACCCGAGACCAGCCGTGTGACACGCGCCGGCCTGGCCCACATGCATTTGAGGGCCCACGACGCCTCATGCTGCCCCCCGAGGCTCCGCCCCGAATCCAACCCGAGCACTCCGTGGGCCTGGGGGCTACTGTCGGCATTCTGGGAATGGGGGTACCCAGACCTGCCTTCCTGTGGCCCAGGGCACTCTCACCTCACCGAAACAAACCGACGGGCCCGACACCGTTGAGAGTAAGGCCCTCGTGATGGGACAAGCCTGACGAGGAGGAGGTGCGTCAAGACCCACAGGGGCACTCCTCACGACCCCTACGGAGCGGCGGATAGTCCGACGCAAGGCCGAGTCTCAGGAGTCAAGGGTGACGCCAGGAAAGGAAAGACGAGAAGTAGATGGCTGGACGGAGCATTTTTCTCCTTTCATGCAAAGGAGGCGGGAGCGTATAGGTGTTCCAAAGGCATATTCCAAAGGTATCCCTTCTGATGCAACGAAGCCACTGCCGCCCACCAGTAGGGAAAATGTAATCCTCGGGCCCGTCTCTGTAGCGCGGGAAGTTACTTTGCAGGCAAATACCACCTTTGGGCAGGGGAGCATGTTCCCGAGTTCCCCTTCAAAATTGGCCGTTGCGGGATCCCTTCCCGCGGAACACTGAGGGAAGAGGACTCGGACCTCCATCAATAATAGAAAGGGTAGGATACTTGAGCAGGGGGAGGTGATTCCGACCCAAGGGCAACACACCAAGCCACTTGGCCTCCGGAGGCTCGAGAGCACTATACTAGTTCATCCACCAACCTCCGCGAGATGCAATCTACACAAAGTAGGAGTGGGGTTTTACGGCTCGCAGCGGCCCGAACCTGGGTAAACTGTTGTATTCTGTGCTACCCTCACCATCGAGTGAGTCCTTTGTTGTTTCCATCGAGTAGAGGGCAAGGTGAGGCTGAGCACAGAGAGATCATCGTACACACCCCTGTGTTCGAATCCTTAGGGTTTTGCGGAGCCCGAAATCCGACAAATACCAAGAACAATACTACATTGTTCCAGACCTGCAGGAGACCTTTGTGAACCAGAGCAAGATCAACTTGAAGCTCAACCCCAAGAAGTGCATATTCGGGGTGCTGTTTGATAAGCTCCTTGGTTTCTTCATATCTTAGTGCGGGATAGAAGCCAACCCCATCAATGTTGAAGAGATCCATCATCTAGAGGCCCCGAAACTCGTCAAGGACGTTCGTCAGCTCGTGGGATGTGTCCCTGCTCTCAGCACGTTCATTTCCAAATCCGCAGACCGGGCCCTCCCATTTTAAAAGATCCTGAAGAAAGCACGACCGATGACACAGACTGCAGAAGCAGCAGCAGCACTGCAAGACATGAAGAATTACCTATCCTGAGCCCCGGTCCTAGTCACGTCCAGACCTGAGAAACCGTTGTTCTTGCATCTGGAAGCACAATTACTCCCTAGGGTGCTTTTTTTAATTGATCACCACATATGCATCATTTTACTAATATGTTTTCCAAGTATATTTCACAAAAATTTCAAAAGATGCTATGGCTCAAGGTTTATGTGGAGATGCCCCTAGATGCAAGAAAGGAATAATATTGGTTCATGCTTCAAGCTAGAAGACTCCTCATTTTATATTTGTAAGAAATCACTTTTGAGTCCATAGGTAATCCAATACTATTAAAAGGGGTTGAGGTAGTAAAATGAACAGATTTCTCAAATGATCAAAGTTAGCCACCAAAACACTTAGTCATTTTTCCCCACACATCCACTCTGTCAAGTTCCACATTCAGAAATTTGGTGTGACCAACATTTCCATATCGTACACATCGAGTTTTACCTCACACAAAAATTGTACCCATTCCCACCAAATCGGTGCAACCAAAACCAAGTCGGTGCTACCGAGTTAAGTGTGACCAACATTCTGTTGCCAAGATACACAAAATCAGAATTTCCGACTTTGACTATCGGTGCCAATATAACAACATAATGCTTGAACTCATCCATGCATTAATGAACAATTTTATTAGTTATATCACCCTCATAAATCTATGGAGATAATTTACCTTTACTACTTGTGTAGGGATATAGACTCCATGTATCTCTTATATCACCCTCATAAATCTTTTCTTACTGCATATCTTCTGGAATGAGCAATACAATACCTCTCTTCTTTTGAATAGTATCCGGTGGTGGTTCAGGAAGTGTCCATTCATTAGCATTCTTTGATTTATTATTCAATAATTCTTCAGCTTGTCCAATAGTTCATTCCCTGAGAATACAACCAACACAACTATATAGGTAGTACCTAGAGGCATCGGTTAGTCCATTATAAAAGATATCAAGTATTTCATTTTTCTTGAGAGAATGATTAGTCAAATCTTTAAGTAACTGGAGAAGACTCCCCTCGCTTGAGGGAGGTGCGCTTCTTCAATTTGCAGAAAGGTAAATATTCCCTGTAAAGCAACTTGTTTCTTATGAGCAAGAAAATATTTTTTAGAGAAGTGATATACCATATCCTGGGGACTATGCACACAACCACGAGGAAGAGTAAGAAACCACTTCTTAACATCACCCTTTAGTGAGAAAGGAAAAAAGCTTAAGTATATAGTAATATTGAATCTTTTCCTCGTGGGAAAATAGGGCAGCATTATCATTTAATTTATTAAGGTGTGCCACAACAGTTTCATTTACATAACCATGAAATGGATCATATTCTACAAGAGTAATTAACTCAGGATCAATAGAGAATAAATAATCCTTATCAATAACACAAATAAGAGAAGTAACAAACCTAGGGTCAAATTTAGTTTTTTCCATCATAGATTTGTCTTTCATCTAACATAGCAATTTCTTTAAATCATCTCTATCATTACAAGCAAGAAAGTCTCTAACTATTTCCACATCCGTAACATAACCCTAAAGTACATCAAGCATAGTAATTTTAGTAGGAGAGCTAGGCATAATAGGTGAATAATAGTTTTCATAAGTTTCTCAATATTAAATTTCTTTAGATCGAGCAATATGAACATCAAGTAATTCATTAAGTGGTTCATTTACAGTTTCATCTAGCATACTAGTAGCATTAACATTAATATCCTCCATCGTAGAAGCAGTATCAGATTGAATAACGTGTGGAGGTGTCCTAAGCTGATTCAAAACGGTGGGTGAATCAAATGCCGAGATAGATGGTACTGCCTGAATCACCTCCCCCGTCCTAGAGGGAGTTATCTTACTCTTAGGGTCTTTCAGTTTCTTCATCATGGTAAATGAGAATCCCAAGTGAACTCAATAAATAGAGCTATGCTCCCTGGCAACGACGCTAGAGAATTTTTTTCATAAACCATATGTTTAGGGGATCAAAATAGTAGTCACGGGTAGTATTACTCCCTAATTTATTGATTTGACACAAGTGGAACCAAAGAATATTTATTGGTCTTAACAGTGGAGTGTCAGTTCAACCAAACGTGGAATCTCTTTCTGCATGAAAGTTTTAGCAGAACAGTAAAATAGTAGTAGGAACAGTAACAGTAGCAGTTTGTAGTGATTGTAATAGCAGAAACAATAGTAACTTAGCAAAGATCAATATGTGAAAAGCATAGGCCTTGGATTGGTGATGGATAAGTATATTGGATAACATTCGTCATGTAAACGTTTCTTACTGGAGCGACACATAACTATCTCCAATTCGTCAATGTGATGTAGGCATGTATTCCGTATATAGTCACACATTCTTATAATAAAAACATGCATAACATCTTTTGTGCTACCGTACCGTGGCAGCGGGGTCCATAAGGAAACTATGGGGTATTAAGGCCACGTTTTAATAGAGAACCAGAACAAAGTATTAACACATAGTGAATACATGGACTCCTCAAACTACAATGATCATTGGAAAGAGTCCCAATTATGGTCACCTTGGGGCATGCGGGTCATGACATGTATTAGGTGCATATAACTTGCAAGATAGGATCATAAACACTCTTATATTAATGAAAACGTAATAAGTTCATATCTGAAATCATGGCACTTGAGCCCTAGTGACAAGCATTAAGCATATCATAGTCATAGCAACACCAATCTTAGAACATAGTGGATACCATCGATCAAGCCCTATATAAATAACACTACTTACATGACAAATCTCATCCAATCACATGACCGTCGAGCAAGCCTATAAAGGAATTACTTACTCCCGGTGGCAATCATCATGGATTGTTGATGGAAAAGGGTTCATGATGACGATGGCGACAAATCCCCCTCTTCGGAGATCCAAATAGACTACAGATTAGGCCTCCCAAGGAAGAACTGGTGGTTGGTGTAACTTCCCGAGATCGACGCTCCAGATGCTTTCCATGTTTGTCGTGAGCATCGCGTTAACTATTTGTTTGTGGCTTATAATCCCCAACTGCAAGGAATCATCATATCAGTTTCCAAAGATGGAAGTGGTAAGTATGGAGTGTGAAACCCACAAGGAGGTAAAAGCAAGATCAGTATTTTCTCAAGTCCTATCTGCCACCTATACGACTCTACATACACTGAACATTTGCTTCTATCTAGTAACGAGAATTAAAACTGTGTTGTGGGTATAAAGAGGATAGCTTTGCATGATAATGGAGGAGTAGAATATTAAAATAGTTGCAGCACTAAATAGAGTTAGCATATATTACAAATAGAGAGTGTGGAATAATGATGGTATAGTGTGCGGAATCATCCTAGGCAATTGATAACAAGATCGGTAATCATTCTTGCAAATTGTATATGTGGGAGATGCATGAGCTAACATACTTTCTGTACTTGGATCATACGAACTTATGATTGAATCTCTAGCAAGCATCCGTAACTACTATAAATCATTAAGCTAATCCCAACAATATCATTAAACATCAAGTCCCCTTTACTCCCATACGTAAGCAACCCCCTTACTCGAGTGTAAGCTTCTATCACTCTAGACATCCACTATACGCGAATCATGAACATATTGCAACATCCTCCAGCGTGAATCCTTCATGTGTGCGCCTCAAGGAAGGCACCTTAGGACATGAAAGTGCGTTATATCGACTAGAGGGGGGCGAGTAGGCGATTTTATGAATTCATAACTAAGGAATTTCCATGTGAGGAAATTGGTAAGTCACTAACAGCTCACAGCGCAATAAGTACTCAGGCGTAAGTGCAACACAGCAAAAGCATAGTATTCACGATGAAATGAAATAGACACTTAGCACGAGTAGCGTTATCAAGATAAGCAGGCAAAGAACAAGTGATGTGAAGAATTTGGGACGAGGAAATTGTGAAAGTCTTCAGTTCAAATTCTTCAAAAAGTAATGATAAGTTTCATCAAAACATAAATGAGGAAATAGAACGGTTGAGGAAATAGAACCAGGTACTCAATGAAGACAGTGATTTGATGACCCAGTTCCAACTGTTGTGACAGTCGTACATCTGGTTTGGTGCGGCTTGTTATTTAAAAAAAAGAACACAAAGTAAGAGGACAGTGAGTCCTTACCGTTTTCTTCTTGAGATAAGTACACACACTTCTCGCCCAACACTCGTGGTAAGTATTCAGGGCAGACTTCCAAACCCTCACAAACACAATCACCCGACAATCCACAATTTACTGCTAGATGCTCTAGACCAGTGACGCCTAACCGTCTCGAAGATGCACAGTCTTCAGAGGTAACAAGCATCGCTTCCATACCGGAACAATCTCTTCAGTGATGCTCAATCACTTTGGGTTTTTGGGTTTTGATTTTGGTGTTTGGGGTTTTTTCTCACTTTGATTTTCTCTCAAAGTCTTCTAGAAGTGGTTTGCTCTCAAATCACAAGTGTCAATTTCTCTCTCGGATTAGCCAACTAGCTAGTGGTCACGAGGGGGACGCTATTTATAGCCTAGGAGCAATCCTGACATGAGTTTACATAAATGCCCCAATAATATGACTATTATGTGGATAAGTCTTGGGGACTGTTGGCGCGTGGCGCAAGAATGGTCGAACTTTCAAGATGTGAAAGTCCTCATGTCTCTCATATTCCTCACTTGTAGGTAATTCGCACTGGCAAAATCCTAACTCCTTAGTTAGATAAATTTCGTCAGAGACCATAAGATATTCATCTCTGTCGCTGAAGAAATTGACTAAACTATAAGAGATTTCCAAAGGCTTCACTAGAAAGTTTGGGTATGTGTAGGTTTTGTGATGAGCATCACTTGGAAAATATTCCTTAGTTTTACCTTGAGCCCCTTTAATAGTAAGGTATTCATATGACTTAAAAGAAACCAAATGAAACTACAAAAACAAAAGTCTTCACACTTTATAGTCCTCGCACCAATATCTTCAAGGACACACCAATTCCCTCGCTTTGAAAGTCTTCGAGGAATTATCAAAGTATTCAACCGAAGACATTCATTTTCTGTGGTCGATATTCTTTGAATAACTCAAACTTTTCAGTGACTTGTAGTGCATGTGTACACTCACAAACATATTAGTCTCTTAACCTATAAGTCTTCAATACACAAAAATCACTAAGGGGCACTAGATGCACTTACAATCTCCCCCTTTTTGGTGATTGGTGACAAATAGGTTAATTTTCAACAAGGATAAATATATGTAGTGTAAGTACAAAGGTTGAAGAATTTGTTTGCAAGATATAGAGAAACTCCCCCTCAAGATGTGCATATTCGAGGAATTTTCTTTGGACTACAAATGCACATTGTAGGATTATACCATGAAGATAGCCCCCTATATCTTGTAATCCATGAACGCATTTAACATATATCATGAGGAAATCGAAATGCATTATCGAAAGTGGTGCCTGACGAATTTCAGCGTGCGTGCATTAATCAACGTGAGGAATAAGCATGCAAAGAAAATGGTTCAAAAGTACCAGACCACCACCAGACTTAAGTTTACAACTCATACAGCCAAACACTTCAGAAGAACAAGATTGCAACTTAATAAAAATATAGCCCATAAGATAGACCCGCTTGAAGACTAACACAGATCCCCCCTTGTCATCAAGTGATGAAAAAGGACGAAACTGAGGAATAACACCCCTGAGGAATTTCAACTTGTTGGTGGAGGAGGAGCACCAACGTTGTCGTTGTAGGGCCAAAGAAATTGAAATAGTCACTAGCAGAGGAACTTAAACCTACTTGAATTTCTTCTTGGGAGGCCAAGACCAATCAATGTCTTGCTGAAATGCCATCTCCTTGAGTTCTTCAAGAGTCTTGAGATGAGACACAATAGCCGATGTTCGGTTGAAGATTTCATGAAGATAGTAGTGATTTTTCCTCACCGCATTATGCATCACACTCATATCACGCAAAGTGGCACCAAACTGACGTGTTACCCACTTGTGATTGTGATTCACCGTTTGATGAAGACTTAGCAAATGCTCGCAGTAAGTCATCACCCGCCGGGCAGACTTAGAAGGAATTTTAGTTGATGCCTTTGCAGCAGAGTCTTGTGATGTAGTATCATCATTGGTTGAGTAGGATGGTGCCTTGCGAAATTGTCTATCAAGGGGACGAGACCCTTCGTCAATGACAGTTTTGCCCTTACCTTCAATCATCTCAAAGGATTTCTTGATGACTTCGAGTGGGGGAAGATAGCCGAAGTGATTCTAAAAATCAATTTTGTAAGGAATTGAGGACCTGGCCCTGATAAATTTCATAATCCACGACGCGTAGGGATTTAGTTCAAAATCTGACATAGCAATATTGGTTAAAGTCCTCACGAAGAAATTGTGAAGATTTATGGGAATCCCATGAATGATGTTGAATAGTAAATTCTTCATGATTCCCACCACGTCTTCCTCTTCAGAGTTGTTACCCTTGATCGGGCTGAGGGTTTTCGTCAAAATGCAGTACACAATCCTTGGCACATATAGCAGATCCTTGACGAGGAGTGTGGTCTTTGGTGGCTTGCCAAGAGCCAAAGCCTTCATCAACACTTGCATCAGGTGATTGGGCAGCTCAGGTTCATCATAGATGTGTCTTGCTGCTTCTATGGGGATTCCAGCTGGGACCACACGAAGCATCTCCATTGCAGGAGCAGTGTAGTGTGTGGTTTTGTTCATCTAGTCAAGAACCTAAGTGTTTATGTCTTGTGCTTCACCAGAGAGATGCAAAGTGGCATAAAATTGAAGAATTAGCTCCTCATTTCAATGTCATATATCCTTGTAGAACGGCAGTAGGCCAGCATCATGAAGAACATCGAGGACTAGCGTGAAGCAGGGAATGAATTCCATGTCTGCATGAGGAATTTGATGGCGCTAAAAAAGCTTATTCTTCCCAAAGATGAAAACTCTGTAGAAGTTCGTCTCAGTGGCAATCCAGAATCTCTTGCACCTTATGCTCACATAGTCATACATATTTGCACCGATGAAGAAATGATGTTCATCGAAAAATTTCTCCTTGAGGAATTTGGGTCTGTTTGTACCTTTGTAAGGCTGAAGAATCTAGGGTTGTAGATTTGGCTTGTATCTTCCCAAAAGTCTTCGAAGTTCTTCTTTAGTCTGAGGAACTTGAGCCACAACTACTACTGACTGAGGATTTTGAACATGAGGCTCATCAGTAGTACCCTCACCTTGAGGGGTAGTTTCTTCAGCCATAATTTCTTGAGTGTGAGGAATATGCTTTGCATATTCATCAATGACCGGGGATTGAGGATTTTGAGGAAGTGGAGAGGCCAACGGTGAATTGGAATGAGCTTCTTCCCAAGAATCATCATTGATAACAGGTGTTTGGTAGCCAATTTCCATGTTTTCATCCATTTCATCAACGCCCGCCTTTGTTCTTTGCTGAGACGGAGGTGATGATGCTTGCGGAAATGATGTATTTGGTTCCATTTGAATTTCTTCATCAATCTCATGTGTGGAAGCAGCAGATCGATTATCTTCAATTTCTTCATCCCCTTCTAGGATGACATGTTCTACACCAAATGGCACCATCTCGTAAGAGGGCATTGTGCAGATTGGAGTAGCATCAACTGGTGCACTTGAGGAACATGACAAAGTCCTCAAGCATGTGGCTTCTCAGGAATCTGTGCTCGTTGATGCTTTCCACTCTTAGATGCTTCCTTTTCAGCAGCCTTCTTTTTCTTCGATTCTAATGCACAAGGAAGTGTTAGATTCTTCACTTTTGAAGATTTTGTTGTAGGAGCTGATTTTTCTGGCACGACTAATGTAGTCATCCTGATAGGAGCATTTTGTTTAGGCGCAATAGTTTCTTCAACCGGCCTGGTAGGTTCTTCATGGGAAAAAAATTCACGCGCTTGAATTTCTTCAGCCCTGACAGTTTATACACGCTGCTGTATGGAGGAGCTGGTGTGAGGAATTTGTGGTTGTGTTGGAGCTGCAACCCTAGTGTTGAGATCTGTGATTGCTTTGGTCGCCATGTTGACGAATCTGACCTTTACTCCTTTCCAGTTGACATGATAGGGACTGTATTCTTCACTTAGGCTTTTGATCTCACTCTGTGTGGAAACAAGTCGATCAGGGGTCAAAGAGAGGATGTTCTTCTTCAGAAACCTCTCGTTCTGAGTTTGTTCCTTTTTGTCCCTTTTGGCCTTCTTAACTTTCCATTTCTCTTGGGCGATGAATGCAGCCAACATATGGCTTGCCCCAGGTGGAAGGTGCAAATCATCAATCAGAGTCTGAGGATTTTGATACCTGAGGTCGATGAAGTTTAACACCACCCTGGGGTCCATCATGAGAGGAAAATTTGTGCCTTTGGCCTGAGCAACCCTCTCTTCTTTGTATCTCATGATTTGGGCTAATTCTTCATCATCCTCTTCATCCTTAGATCTAGAAGGAATATTGACAACCACCTTACTAGGGCCTAATATTTTTCCTCGCGCAACATGTCGGGACCCAGATCCTAAGCCTTAGGAATCCAGCCTGTAACACATTGCATCCCCTTTGCGGTCTCATGCACGGTTATCCCCACGGGTGCCACCTTACCTTAGCCAGGACCGTTTGCGCCTTTTGACTCACGTATGCATTAGTGTCGTTAACATTCCAATGTCAAAGCACCCGGGTCGACATATCTAGTCATAAACTCAAGTGGCTGGACTGTACAGATACATGCATACATAACCCAGCAAAGAAGGAGTCGGTCAACAACGAGTGTAGACGAGTCATAGCAAGCTACAACGACTCCATTATACCGCGTGACATTTCCCTGAAGGGACAGACACATCAGCTAAGAAGGATACATGACGATCAACCAATGTGTCCGGAGCAGTAGCAAACTACCAAGGCTCGGTGGAATCACAAAGGGGCATTTCTCTGTATAGAGAGCTACTAAGGCATACGACTAGGTGTCGAATCCCATACATATCAAAGTGCGTCACATGTACGCTTGACATACTAGATATGCATAGATACAACAATGGCATCACAACATAACCATACAACATCACGACATTTATTTAGAAGACTCAGAAGAGTCTTGCATAATTTTCATACAAGCAGGGGTCACACGACCCGACACTCAATGTCATACAATCAAAGTCATACAAACCAACGGAAGCATAAAAGTTGTCTGAGTACACACAGATGAAAGGATAAGGCATAAAGCCTGACTATCTACAGATCCCTTCTGAAAGGGGCCAGGTCGTAGCTCGGACACCAGCTACTCGTCATCATCGATGTCTAGAAAGAATCCACCTGCTGGCTCATGGGTATCCTCTGCAACATTTATTAAGCAAACATGAGTACAAAAGTACTCAGCAAGACTTTAGAACAGATCTATCTACTCATGCTCAGGTATCAATAAAGGGGGTTGTGGTGTTTCATGCAGCAAGCCAGCTTTGTGTCTTGGCTAGATTAAACTACGTTTTTAAATAGTTTATCAACTTTGATTTCTCGCACACGAGTCCACTAACTCCACAACAATACACCATCATGGAATCATTCCTGTCTTCCTACGGAAATGCCATCCATGACAATCACACTTATCTTGATACTTTTATGAGTAGCCATTAAAATTATCTATGAACAACATATGTCTCCAAGTAGTCCATATCTGCGGACGCGGGTATTCGAATAGATCGTAACCCTGCAGGGGTGTACTTCTTCACACACGCTCTCGCCACTTATCACCATGTGCACGTCATGCACCTCGGCAACCTTCAAGCGGAAGCCCAGCGAGGGAGTCGGCCACGACCGTTAACCACGCTAATACCTAGTCCAGGTTTATCGCCTATTTAAGTGTATCCCGCACGGAAGTCCGGCCGAGGTTTCTGGCACGGCCCAAAACGATGTGCGCAGGGTTCCCAAGCCCACCATCCGGGTGCCACTTGGTACACCGTGCCACTGCCTACCGCATCATAGACCACCTCTAAGGTCAGCAATATGCACGGCCTCCAGCATGACTTTAAACACCAGAAACTACTTGCAACTCCTGGACCGAGTACTAGGCGATTAATAAGTCGAGAGGGTCAATTAATTATCACAACGTGTGGTAGTATCTAGTCTTGGACTACATACATGGAACTCAGTTCCTACGAACGGTTCCAATGAAACAACCCGCTATGTACTCCTACATAGCCTTTCATCGGTACCTTTACCAAATCAGGTTCCACACTTATTCCTTGTCACTAGAACACATTCATCCATTCATGTTCATCACCCAGATGAAATAGACCTGACTCAACTCTAGGCATAGCAAGCATAGCAGGAATATCACATCACAGCTCAAGCATCTACCAGGTATGCTAGGTTGCATGGTTTGGCTATTTACTACGACAACGACAGGTCATGCAAAGGAATAGGTTCAGCTACCGTAGTAAAGCATTTGAAATAGTTTGTCCTAATGCAATAAGTGGGAGTAGGAGCAAGAACATGGGATGATATCGGGATGATCAAAAGGGTGCTTGCCTTGTTGCTCAGCAGAGGGATAATATCCATGAGTCGGATATTCGGAGGTATCCACAGGGGCAGGGCCTACCGAAATAATAACAATTAATCAATATCAATCATATGCAACAATGTGATGCATGATCATGGCATGAAATGAATTGTAGCATGGGTTAAAGTGCCTATCAAACTTATAGGATGATGCTGATTTGAATTCAAATTCAAATATTAATTGAATTAACATATTTGTCTTAATCATTTAATTGATTTGACCCGATGCTGTTTCATAACTTTGTTTTTCATGCATGAAAGTAGCACCATTGTGTTCATTGGATTTTTCTAATCAATTTGCATATATTATAATCAATTTTTTATGAATTTCCAAAGTTTTGCACTTATTCTGGAATTTTATTAAATCAGAAATAGTATTTATTGCGTCATTATGACATCATCATGGTCAACTAGGGCTGCCCTGGTCAAACCTGACCAGAAGGGCCCACTGGTCAGTCGCTCGGGGCTAATCCCGCGCTGACAAAATGCTAAGTGGGGTTTGACCCGCTCTTGGGCCCACTAGTCAGTGGCACTCGGGGGATTAGGTCCTAATGACCCCTCCATATCGGCCCCCATCGGAATCTCGCCGGCTGCGACCAAAACCACGGCGGATCCTCACCGGAGTTGCTCTAGATTGCGCTGCAGACCTCGGACTCGGGATCTGAGAGCACTGGGACGAAGCCCAGGCTCGACCCCATCTAACAGAGGCTTCGGGAGGGGCTGAGGGTGGCTGGAGGGCACCGGCGACGAGCCACGGCGGCGGCCGGAGCTCGGCTCGATGACTACGGGGCTAGAGCGTAGGAAAGAGAGGGGTAGATGGGGGGAAATACTCCGGAGCTCAATACGGTGTTGAGGGGAGGCTCGGGTTGCTCGGGGAGGCACTGGATCCGACGAATCGACGACGGCTTGCCGACGGCCGAAGGTGGAAGACGACGGTGAAGAGGGTGAAGCAGGGCGTGGGGGCTCTTCTCCTTTAGCGGGAACGTCGTACTCGTAGAGGCGGAGCAGATGGCGTGCTCAGAGGCGAGGGAGGACGGCCGGAGCGATGGCTAGATCAAGCTTGAGATCGCTCCAATGGCGGCCGAGAGAGAGAGACGTAGGGGGCGAGTGAGGAGGGGGAGAGGATGGGAACGGGTCCTGCGAGGCTTATCCTCCCTCTCCAGCGCATCAGAGGGAACCAGGAACGCACGTAGGTGCGTGGTCGCGTCGGGAGAAGCGGCTACCAGCTCCTGCTCCGACCGACGAAGGAGGAAGAAGACAAGGGCGCTTTTGGGCTCGGCCAAGGTGAGCGAGGTATAATCTTTGTCCATTTTTCCTTCTTTTCCAGTTTCTGTTTTATTTCTTTGCTTTTGACTTCATTTCATTTTCTTGGATGCAATGGAAAAGACATGAGCAAAATCTTGCTAAACTCTATTAGGGATTCAGGGATGTGACACAACAGTCATCTTTTTATTCATGGTGGCACTTGAAGAGGTGTGTGTTCAGACCCACAAGCAGAGGGTCCTGAGGAAATTGCAGTTCCAATAGTTCGATAACTTGTTTCCAAATTCATTGGAGTTGAAGACTTCGTGGAAGTTGTTGAGTACATTGCAACCATAGTTGGAGGTGGTTGAGGATTTTACTGTGAGGAATGGGAAGTTGAAGATTTTGTCTTCACAACTGATTTCTTCACCGAAGCTCGCTTTGGAGCTATTTCTATGCAATAAGCTTTAGTAGCAGAGGAAGTGGCAGCAGCAGCTGCAACAGCAGTCTCCAAGTTGAATCTCCTCACAACATCTTTTGTAGTCTTCTCCAGTATTGCCTGACGTTTATCCCAATTGGCAGGAAATTCCTCACCAGTGAAAAGGCTAGTGGGTTCAACGACTTGGCCTTTAGCAAGAAGAGGTCTTAGCCCCGTAGGTTTCAGTGTGAGTTTTGTTCATGTACTTGGGAGTCACATATTTGTACACCTTCCATTCTCTGTCCCATCTCCTTCCGATTTTCTGTATGCACATCTTGCACTTTTGCTTGGTTTTCTTCCCATATATTTCTTCATCTAGTGTGCAATATTCATCATATATATCCTCAAGGATTTCAAAGGCATTGTTGGTCTCTGGCTTGTTTCCACCCTTCTTCTGTCTCTTCCCTTCAACCATTTTCTTCACTTGAGGAATTTGAACTTCTGAAGAATCTAAGGGGGTGTGCATTTTTTCTTCAAGAAATTCTGCAAATCAGTTAAGTTGAAGAGGACCTAGAGATTCGTCAACAAACATTTTGCACATGTGAATAGAGTGTAGTTGTGAAGAATTTGAAGAGGTCATATGCCTTATTAGCAGATTTTTAAAGTAAATCAAGTTGAGGGATTTTACCAATTATGTCTTGAAGAATTTCGGTAAGTGTTCTTGACTTAGGTTCCAGAGTTGTACAGATCCGAAAATTCGCACAATTGAGGAATCATTTGAAGAATAACAAAACTTAGTGAGATTGATCAAGTGATCTAAGCATAGGAAGTGTTCATATGATGAATTTGTTGAGAAATAAACACTTTTTGAATATTTTATGGGAAACACAAAGATCTACAAGGGTAGTATAATTAGATTTTAATTACCCTTACCGAAGAACACAATGAACACAAAGAAGTGGGGGAGAAGTTCGCTGGGTTATATCTTCAACGACCTAACTTGGTGGTAGAAGACAGCTACAGCGGTGGGGGAGGTAGGATGTCCATAGCCGGCGCAAGTACGATGATGAGGATGTTGAGGCAGTGAAGCTCTTCCTCTATGGTGCTGATGATTTCCAGCAACGACGTTAGGTTTGAGCTTCGAGCGATGAGAACTGAGATCGAGAGGAAGAGAGAGTATCTGAGGGGAGTGAAGGGGTATTTATAGCCCACATGAAAACAGACCGGCCTGAAGATTTTGGACAAAACTGCCCCCGACCCTTCCTTTGCGCTTGACATGTGTCACCCACATATTAAGAGGTGGTGTTAGTGGGAGATCGTGGTTCTCTAGACATGGGTAGTGGGAGCAGTTTGAGCGGTGTTGGGTGAAAATTTTGATAAGAATTTTTTTAGGATTTTGTTCTCAAATTCTTCAGCTCACGAGAACTTAGTGAACACTAGGTTTTCAAATAGAACACTTATGAAGAATTTCACAATAGACTAGGTTGAGCTTACACTACTAGGGAAAATCCTACTAGTAGCGCTTGAAAATCCTATAGTAGTAGCGCTGGGCCGAGCACTACTCCTATCGCGCTACAGCTAATAACTAGTAGTAGCGCTGGTATGGGCAGCGCCACTAGTAAGTATAGTTAGCAGTAGCGCTTCTCCCTCCAGCGCTACCGCTAACTATATATAGTATTAGTGCATGCTCACAGAAAGCGCTGCTACTAAACCACGCTACTGGTAAGTATTTACCAGCGCTACTCCTAACTTTTACAGTTTTCGCAGATTTGCACCCTCTACGTATTATCATAGACATACAATAGTCTTGTCATAATACCATGCATCATCATCATCATTATCATTCAACAGGAAATATCATCACATAGTCTCGAAAATAGCGATACATATGTGCGATCATGTCATGTCTCGAGTAAGCACAACTGCATGGTCATGGCACACCCACATGTTTCATAATCTCTATCTACAACATGATGTAGAACAGAAGAGCGATCAGCATGAAGACGAGTGTGACTATGTAGTACCAACGGTGCCGCCCCTGCTCATGTTGGAGTGTCGACCACCTCAAGTAACTAATTTCCGCTTTGGCTCTGGTGTTGATCCCTTTGTGGCTAACACCCGGGTTCTTATGCACCTGGGCCTGAGAGGCTGGCCAGTGGTCGTAGACTCCTGGAGCCCTCCCAACGTACACGACGTAGTAGCCCTTCACCATCTGTGATCTAGCTAGTACCTGCAACGTGAGTTGTTGATTTGAACGATAATATGCAACATAATGTACTTAAGAAAACAAAAAGAGAAATGATTACCAAAATAAAAGTAACCAATAGTAAACATAAATGATGAAGTTCCTCATATCCAAACTAATTAATTAGAACGACCTACGCTAGTTCAGGACCACGGTTTAGTTACATCACATAGTTTCTTCGTGCATAATTTTAAAGTTTTCCATAGAAATACAGTACTGATAAGGCGCGCTAGTTCAGGACCACGGTTTAGTGACAACGCATTGTCATTGACAATCAGTCGTCCAGGTCGGCATTCCAATCTTTATAGTTAGGGAGGACGCAACCGAGCATCGTGAAAGGCTTCATGTCCAGACGCTGAGCGCTTAGAAGTGCTCGGACATCAACCCGCGTGATTGGACCATGGTAAAACATCCCCGTTGGTTCCAGGACTTGCTTCATGATCACTTGGGCTATTTCACACTGTACGTTATAAAACTCAGCTCGGATTCGATGTTCCGGTGTCTTTCCAATGCTTGTGGCCCAGCTAACAATCTCGGCATCTTCGGCAGTAGCTGACATGTGAAGGCGTTGATGATCCCTTCTGTACTCTAGCAGGTGATGCATGAGGTAGAATCCATCAGCCTGACTCTTGTTCGGTTGCTGGATGCAGCATAAGTCGGTCTTACGGCCGAAATCCGGTGCTTTATTCCTGGACCTTTTCACCTTGATATTCCACCAGTCATGCTGAAGGTCCACATGGTAGAGTCGGGAACATTCGTGACATGTGTGTAATCCTTTTTCTTCACGTTCTTCGATGAGTCCAAGTACACATCATGGGAGTACTCCGGGTACAAAACGATAAGGACGGCGCCGTCCCCGTTGTGCAAATTAAGTACACCTCAGTTGTGCCATCATACTTGCAAAGGAATGATTAACATCTCGAAAGGATATGCGCGGATGACTTACGAGGGATGATAAGGCAGGAGAATCGCTTCCTTGTACTTATTAGGATCATGAATTCGCCGAGGTACTTGCTCGCATACTCACAGTGCTCTTTGAAACTTCCAAGAAGCTCTTGTGCATATAGTATGGGTCCGCGACGCAGATATAGTTGATGCTCTCCGTCCTTATGACCTAGTCGAGATACAACGCATACATGCAGATGAATTGGAAATCCAGCTTGGTCATGTGGAACATGTTGTAGATGTAGTAAAATCGTAGGATGAACGTATTCACGGGCCAGGTATCGACGTACATCTTCTCACCTGGCACATGAGCCGCGTAAAGCGGGTATCCAGGATGTTTCACAGCGAGAAGGTTTTTCTCTCTGGCCAGCACATCTTTCATGGAGTCTCTTTAGATCATTGTTTAGTATGTGATCTAGCGCTTTGGCAGGTAGGATCGGCTCGCTGGCGATGTGGACACGAGGCTTAGCTTCGACAGGCATTCTGTGTACCACCAGGGGTTTCAGAGGCGGCTTGCTGCTTGAAGCACCTATGGCGCCTTTAGTTCTCTTGGTCGGTCTCTTCCTTTGCTTCTTGGGGGGTGACGGTAGTGAGCCCACCATACCTTCCCTAACCACCACCCCAAGTGTCCTCGGGCTAAACAGTGGACGGACCTCGGGGGGTTGTTGGGTAGAGGCGGCATCTGGAGGCGTGTCCTGCGAGGATGTCTTAAAGAGAAACTTTTTGCATTCCGCCTTAGGACATTTCGGCTCCGGCAAATCAGGCAGCATGAAGTCATCATCTGCATGGTCATAGCCTGAGTCTTCGGCGTCCTGACCCATCAATCCATCATAGGCGGTATTGAAATACCGGTTCGGGTCATCATCATCATCGTCCATGTCATCATCAACATTTGCTTCTTCGATAGCGGGGGCAAGATGATCTAGCACTAATGGAGGCTCTCCCTCACGTCGTACGCTACCATCATCCGCCACGACAGGTGCATATAATGTGGTAGGTGGGGTGGTGTTCATACCTTCTTGAGAAGTTGGCGTTGGAGTGATGATATTGGGCTCCTCGAGATGAAGAAGAGACTTCGGACAAGTTAAGAACCAGTTCATGCATGTGCCAATCATCTCAGGGGTCTCGTCATCATCGACTGGTATCGGAGGAGGCAAATCCTCGTAGCCTGCTAAGACACTGGCCACGATAACGTTGAAGACGCCATCGGGCATCTGTCGGTTGTCGAACATGCGGTCCTTCGGCTTCACGATGGTTGCCTTTCCCACAGCCACCCCCTGGCCCTTGATGTCGTGGAGTAGGGTGCACGGGGTGTCATTGGCCTACGAAGGAGACATCTCTATGCTACCTCTTGAGCTTGCGTTGGTTTTTCCCTTGAAGAGGAAAGGGTGATGCAGCAAAGTAGCGATAAGTATTTCCCTCAGTTTGAGAACAAAGGTATCAATCCAGTAGGAGTATCAAGATGAGGCACCAATGAACCTGTGCAAAAACAAACAAACTTGCACCCAACGCGAAAATGGGGTTGTCAATCCCTCCACGATTATTTGCAAGGTGAGATCTGAAGGTGAAAAGTGCGACAAAGTATTTTTGGTATTTTTGTAGATCTGAATATAGGATGTGAAGTAGACCCGGGGGCCATAGTGTTCACTAGAGACTTCTCTCATAATAGCAAGTATTAGGGTGGGTGAACGAATTACTATTGAGCAATTGATAGAATAGTGCAAAGTCATGACGATATCTAAGGCAATGATCATACATATAGGCACCACGTCCGAGACAAGTAGACGAATACTTTCTCCATCTACTACTATTACTCCACACATCGACCGCTATCCGGCATGCATCTAGTGTATTGAGTTCATAACAAATAGAGTAACGCCTTAAGCAAGGTGACATGATGTAGAGGGATATATTCATGCAATATGATATAAACCCCATCTTTTTACCCTTGATCGCAACAACACGATGCGTGCCTCGCTACCCTTTCTATCAATGGATGAGGACACCGCACGGTGTGAACCCAAAACCAAGCAGTTATCCCATTGCAAGAATTATAGATCAAGTTGGCCAAACGAAACACATAACTCGAAGAGAATTACAAGGGTACGAAATCATGCATATAAGAGATCAGAGGAGACTCAAATAATATTCATAGATAATCTGATCATAAATCCACAATTTATCGGATCTCGACAAACACACCGCAAAAGAAAGTTACATCGGATAGATCTCCATGAAGATCATGGAGAACTTTGTATTGAAGATCCAAGAGAGAGAGGAAGCCATCTAGCTACTAGCTATGGACCCGAAGGTCTGTGGTGAACTACTCACGCATCATCGGAGAGGCAATGGTGTTGATGAAGAAGCCCTCCGTGTCTGAATCCCCCTCCGGCAGGGCACCAGAACGTGCTCTAGATGGGATCTTACGGAGACAGAAGCTTGCGGCGGCGAAAAAGTATTTTCGTGTCTCTCTTCTTTGGTTTCGGGATTTTAGGGAATTTATAGGCGAAAGAGGTAGTGGCAAAGGAGCCACATTGGGCCCACAAGCCTTCCAGGCACGCCCCCTAGGCCACGACTAGGGGGCTTGTGACCTCCCCCGAGGTCTCCGCCTTGGTTCTCAAGTCCCATGCATATCTCCTATTATGGAAAAATCATCCCACAGGTTTTATTCCGTTTGGACTCCGTTTAATATTCTTTTCAGAAAAAGGTCAAAAACACGGAAAAAACAGAAATTGTCACTTGGCACAGAGTTGATAGATTAGTCCCAAAAATAGCATAATCATGCATATAAAACATCCAAAGTTGACATGATAATAGCACGGAACCATAAAAAATTATAGACACGTTGGAGACATATAAGTCTGCAACATCACACATCTGAAAGGCAACTGAAACGGAAGACTATAGACATGCTGGTGAGAAGGGTATGACGCTTAATTACCATGAGGGCATCGAGCTCAGCCAGCGAGGAAGGCCCACCGAGCATGCCAGATACTGAGGTGGGGCTGCTATGAACAGGAATGGGACCTTTTGGGGTTGCTTGGGCAGGTGCCGGTGTTGTGGTGTTCGCCGAGTTGCTCCCGACGAAGCTGGGAATTGGACAGTCCTCCGGCCATGCATTTGGATTGTTCTTTGTGTAATTGAAAATTGCCGGAATCAAGATGGCCACCGCATTAGTTACCAACCCACCGACTACCCCGTCCAACTCTTCTTTGGTCTCACCTTTGGTCTTATTGACCGCAATCGAGACCTTCTCGTCAATGCTCTCGTGAGTGATCACCAATCGTGTCTTCCTTCTCTCCTCTGGCTCCTTGGGGTAGCACGTCTTCCATGAGGACCCATCTCCGACGCCGTGCACACGTCCATAGGATGACGTCTTGTCCACCGGGACCTTTTTCCGTATGTTCAGGGCCCGGTTGAATGGGGTGTCCTACTTGGGCCTCGTCGACAAATGTGACGACTCGTCGCTTTCGGTTGCCTTCTAGTGCTATACTTTATGCAAAAGCAGCATGGATGGTTTACTAATGTGACAAAAGTTGCAATCAAATTGATTGGAAACTAATTAATATGATAATGTGGTAATATAACAATTACCAGAAGTCTCATGAACTCCCTTGTGTTCGGGTCCGTGTAAATGATCTTTTTCTCTTTGTCCCACTTGTACCGGGCCATGATCCAGTCATGCTCCAGCGGGTCGCTGAACTCCGCCAAGGGGTTTGGGATCCCGATACTTTCACGTTCGGCGTCCTCCTTGGCCCATATGTTCCTCTTCCCCTCGTAACCACGGCTTCCGAGGCGGTGGGGAGGCGTGTTCCTGGCCTGGAGCGCCTTCATTTTCTCTGACTTTGCCTTGACTTCTTCTTTATCACAATACTCCTGGACTTTTGCAAAGTCCTCTATCATTATTGTCGGATTATCAGAATGAATCTGGGACCATGGTTCATCCTTCGCAATCGCTTTTTTCACCCATACTTTCTGGGAGGACAAGTCGTTGGTGAATGTCACCATCGCCTTCTTGCTTATCTTTCTCATCGCGGGGTCCTCCCACGGCTCTTTATAATCCGCTTCATTCCGGCCGGGGAACATGAACCTATTGTGCAACTTCTTTAGGAGCATGTGGTCCATATGTGGTATCTGCTTCAACCTCTCGTCGTTGATGTTGGCGGTTTACCTGAGGATGCATCCAAGTTGATTGCCCCAGCACTTGCACACTTCCTCTGGTGCCGTTGGCTCTAACTTCTTGGGGGTGAATCTCCGTGACCACAATGTGTCCGATGCCAAGCGTGTTTGGTTTTCTTGTCCTCTTCTTCTTCGCTGCTTTATCAGCTAATACATCAACATTTTCGGTCTCGGGGGTGGTGTCGGTGCCGGTGCCAGTGCTGGTGCCGGTGTCACCACAGGTGTCAGGGTTGGGACCACTGCCGCCAACATGCAACCCCAAGGCGTGTTCGTCCAGGTAATCGAGATAGAGATTTGCAACCTTCATGGGGTCTACAGAGGGATCAGAACCACCCACGACTTCGGCGTTGGTAGACATGTTTCGTATGCAACAATTGTAAATAAAATATATAATGAAGAGAAAAAAGGGTCCTATATTTGGTTGGAATGTTGATTCATTCCCCTTTCGGCAAATCCCGGGTACTCAATATATCCTAGTTTCTAGCTGAAGTCATGCCGAAAATTTTGGCATGACCTTTGCTAAAAATTGGACATATGGAGCGCTTGAAATTTGCTGGAATGGAAATGAATCAACATTCCAGCAAAACATAGGCCACTCGGAGATTCCGGCAGAACATCAATGACAAGAAGGGATAACATGAGCATCTTCTTTTGACACCATGAGAAGATTATTTATACTAATATAAACAGAAAATAATATTGCCACGTGTTTATTATGAATATTGCCACATGCTGATTATGAATATTGCCACATAGCAAATGGATGCAAAACGTTTCTTTGGAAAGCTACCCAAAACAGCTAACCATTTCATACACGCTGATTACGAATATTTAAGTTAGCTTCAGACTTATCACCAGCTATACAATAAATGGTCGGGGGCAAATGGTAATAAACAAGAACAGGCCAAACAACAATTATTAATATAATATAAAGCAACACAAGCTTCATTTTGCCAAGTAAAAAAACAAACACGCCAACCACCGAGCCCCACATGCATAACTAAAAACAAGCACTTTAACCTTGTACTAAAGTGAGTTTTATAACCAGTAAACCATGGCTACCAGTAAGCACATAAACTATATCGCAGGTTTAATCACTTGAAAGAGTGAAAAAATTTAGATGGGTCAAGCCTATTAATTCTAATAGTAAAGCTATTTTAATACTGCAGAACTATTGTTCTACGGTTCCAGCCTTCAAAAAAGGCACAAGAATAAGAGGGAGGCTTGGATCATCGAGGTGGACATCAAGCCAGAAATGTTCGCCGAAAGTGTGAGTTTTTTTTCGAATACAAAGGTGTGAGTTCACCCACGTGTCCTTGTTCAATGTCATTTTCCATCTTGCAAGTGTGAATGTCTCTTTCTAATAAATACCTTATCTGCAATGCAATTTGGAGGCTACCTGTCCAGTGGGTGATCGACAAAAGCGAAATTGCAAAGTGAATCTGGAAATTAAAACACTTCGTCTAAAATTCAGCCACGAAGGATGCTTTCTTCTTGGTGGGCACTACTAATCTCTAGTGTGTTATGTACGTTGCAGGCGAAGAGATGGGCACGCACGGGGGCGTCGGAGAACGGTGGGGCGCGGGAGAGGGGGTGCGGAGGGCTTACTAGGAAGGAAGAGGCTGCCGTGAAGGGGTGCGGCGGCGCCTGGATGGGGAAGGTGGCGCCTGGATTGACGGGGCGATGTGAGGTCGAGGGAGTGCCTGGAGGGGGTGCGACGCCGCCGCCTGGAGGGGTGCGGCGGCGCCTGGAGGGGGTGCGGCAGCGCCTGGAGTGGGGAGGCGGCGCATGGAGGTCTCCGGCGGGCGGCTGCGGCAAAACATGAGCGTTTGGAGAGGGGGGATCGATAGGGGGAGTGGAGGGAGAGTGCGGGGAAGTTAGGAATTTTGAGCCGGGTAAACTATAGTAGTAGCGCTGGCTTTGTACCAGCGCTACCGCTAAGTGCCATAGTAGTAGCGCTGGCTTTGTACCAGCGCTACTGCTAAGCCATAGTTAGCGCTGGCTTCGTACCAGCGCTACGGCTAAGTGCTATAGTAGTAGCGCTCGTTTAGTACGAGCGCTACTGCTAAATAACTTTCTTTACTTTCTTTTTATTTCTTTTCTTTATTATTTTCTTTTTATTATTTTTCTTTTCTTTTTATTATTTTTCTTTCCTTTTCTGTTTCTTTTCTTTTCTTTTTATTATTTGTTTTTCTCCCAACGGCGACGGTGTCTCCCAATCCCCCCTATGCGCGAATATCACCGGAACCATGCATGTGGTAACATATTAGTTGACCAATAACGGTTACTTAAGTGCGTACACAAAATATATATAAATATATAAATTTATGTTTCTGATCAGCTGCGTCGAGCATATTTCACATTGAGCTTCTTCTTCCCTTTCTTGTTCATTTTGAGTAATTGGGCCCCTCCTTGTGACTTCTCCGGAGCCATGGAGTACGATATTTCCGCCGCCCCGGGTCGGTTATGAAGAAGCATTGTGTCAAGTGCTTAGTGTGTAACCATGGCTAATTTTTGGCGATGATGTTAACGTTCACGGGAGTGCTCTTCGCGTCGGGTATAGACATGGTGGTGAAATACTTGTTTTCTCTTATAATGTCCTTGGCCCATCTGACACGGAACATCATCGCATTGTCAATTCTAGCATAGTCAAGCTCCCAGATCTCTTCGACCCTTCTGTAGTATCTTTCAGTTGTGCCGTTGGTGTCGGTCACACATTGAATTGTCACGCCGGAGTTCTGGTAATCACTGTCCATGTCTTTAGCCTCCGTGATTAACGTGTACCCATTGATATCGTAGTACTGGTAGGTCGCGAGATTGGGCGCAGGGTCATGTGCTAAGGCGTGTATAAGCAATCCGTCTGAGCTGCCCTCTTCTGGGGGATTTTCAAGAACTTGCTCTTTGAGCCAACACAAGAAAGTAGCATTGTGCTGTACAGTAATTTCGTCGTCCGTATTGAGCATCCCCATATGAGGGTACTTCTTTGCGATGCTTTCTTTGTGTTGTGCCACATAATCATCTACCACATCTAGGTGTTGTAGCACTACTAAGTTAGCCGTGTCAAAGTCGTTCCGTCGATCCGAGTAGTCCATGTGCGATTCCCTCCGGTCGTTGTTGTGACCATCTCCTTCGAGCTTCCCATCGTGCCTCTTGACGGGCAAACCAACAACAGGGTCTCCAACGCTTATATAATTCTCGCAGAAGGAGAAGCACTCATGCATCACATACCCCTGGACAATGCTCCCTTCGGGACGACATTGTTACGAGCGACTCCTTTGATGACCCCATTCATCCTCTCGAACGGAATCATGCTATGAAGGAATGTCGGTCCGAGGTCGATGATGTTGTCCACGATGTGGACACGCAGATGCACCTGGACGTCAAAGAACTCGGGCGGGAAGTACATCTCAAGCTCACATAGTATGACAACGATCTCTTCCTGTAGCCTTCGGAGCTGCTTCACACTTATGTACTTTTGAGAGATAGCGTCGAAGAAGTTGCAGAGACCAGTAAGTGTATCACGGACGTGCTTTTCCATTAAACCTCTAACGGCAACCGGGAGTATCCGCGTCATCATCACGTGACAATCATGAGACTTCATCCCGCTGAACCTTTTCTTCTTGGGGTATAGAAATCGGCTTATCTTCCCAGAGTAACCGGAACTAACTTTGATTCCCATAAGGCACATGATGAATTGATCGATCTCGTTCGGAATTAAGGTGAAGCAAGAAGGGGGCAATAATTCTCCTCCTTCTTGTTGACTTTTCTGCCCCTTTCCCCCTCCTCTGTCTCCGTCTCCTCCATCAACCTTTTACGGTGGAGGTCTTTCCTAATCTTCAAATCTTCCAAGTCTTTCCTTGCCTTCGGCCCATCCTTGGTCTTCTCCGGCATGTTCATCAATGTGCCAAGCAAGCTCTAGAGGACATTCTTCGTAATATGCATTTGATCAAGGCAATGAGGCGTGTCGTGATTGGTCCAGTACTCCAAGTCCCAGAAAACAATTCTCATTTTCCATACCTTCAGCAGCGGCTTTGGTGCCTTTTTGATCTTTCCCGGCTTGGGGCATTGTTCCCAGTTTCTCCACAGCGCGGCGATTTTGGTGCCGCTCCTCTTACGTGGAGGTCCTCGAAGCTCATCCATCCCATTGAGTAGATCTCCACGCTTTCTCCACAGGTCATCCTTCTGGAGCCATCTACGATGCCCCATGTACACAACTTTCCCAGACCCGCCATCTTTCGTTGACGTATGTTGTTGAGACGTTGTATCATCCATGCACCTCGTGCATCCGCTGTATCCTTGGCACACCTCGCCTGCAGTGTACTCGTAACCGAGGTAGTCGTGCACCGTCGTCATCAGCGCGACTCTCATATGTAAATATTGTCCTTTGCTGGCGTCCCATGTCCATGTCGATGATTTACGTAATGTGTCGAGCTCCTCTTGCGGAAGCCCCATATATAGGTTAATACTATTTCCCCGTTATTTCGGCCTGTGAATCAGCATGCACATGTGTATGTACTTTGTCTTCATGCACTTCCATGGGGGGAGGTTGTACATCCATACAAACACGGGCCATGTGCTGTGGTTGGTGTTCTGGTTTCCAAACGGATTCATGCCATCGGTACTCGCACCAAGGACGATGTTCCTTGGATCTTCTTTAGCAAATCCATATACGACGTTGAATGCTCTCCACTGTCTACCATCTACGAGGTGTCTCAGCCTCGGATCATCTCCATCGTCGAGCTTCTTCCTCTCCGCGTGCCAGCGCATGAGCTTTGCTTCCTTAGGATCTACGAAATACAGCTGCAAACGGGGAGTGATCGGAAAGTACCATACAACTTTCTGAGGAGCTTTATTTCCTTCCTTCTTGTATCGAGAAGCATTGCACACTAGACAACTGGTTTTTTCCATGTGCCCCCCAACAAATGATGCAATCGTTGATGCATGTGTGGTACCTAATGTGCGGAAAATGAAAAGGGCAAACGATTTTCTTGTCCTCCTCGACACTACTAGGACACAGGTTCCCCGCTGGAAGAACATTTTTTATGTAGATACTTCAAATGCTCATCTAGGCTTTTGTCTGTCCATATGTTTTTGGCCTTCGTCTTTAGAAGTCCGAGCGTGGAACTCAAGCGGTTCACCTCGGGATCGCAACCGTCATACAATGGAGTCTTCGAGTCCACTTCAAGTTGAGACAGCTTGGCCTCCTCTCTAGAAGCACCTCTCTCGCTAGTCGTACTCTTGCGAAGGAGGTCTTGAACATGAGGGTCTTGCATGACTGCACTTAGTAGCATCGAAGACTGCGGCGTGACCATCGCCTCTTCTCCGCCATGTCCGGACTCTTCTTCGCCGTGTCCGGAATCTTCTCCACCGCTGTCATTTCCGGACTCTTCCCCGCCGCCATGTCCAGCACCATCGTCTTCGTGTCAATCGGTCATCTCTTCGTCTAGCCCCATGTCGTTATTCCCTGCCATTTGGACATCCTCATAATCATCGTCTTCTTCACTTATCCACCTAGTATAGCCATCGATGAAGCCATTCATGAGCAAGTGCGCCTTCAAAGTGCCACGATCAAAAGGGTACAAAAGGACTCCTTCCTTGCATCTTGCACACGGACATCTAATCCTAGTCTGATTATTTGCATGCATGTCCATTACCGCGGAGTGCATGTACCGCTCCACCTTCCATCCACTCACCTTCATGAACAACTGCACGGTATATAACAAGCAAAAGGGTTATAAAATAAATAATGCATGCATGCATGCTTCAAAGTCATATAAAATTTTGGCATGACCTTGCCTAAATATATGACATATTGAGTTTGCTCGAAATTCACCGAAACGGAAATAAATCAACATTTCGGCAAAACATAAGCAACTTGAGGACATGTCACGCTCGCACAAATCTCTCCATATATATATATCCCAAACACACATATTCTCATTCATAGACATATTCCCATTCTTCAAATGAAAAACTTTTTTACTCACCTATATATCTCCCGGACTGAGAGAGATGATGAGAGAGTGACCGATCGAAAGAGCACGTGTGGATGGCTAAATAGCTAGGGAGATCTAGTTGTTGGGGAGGAGATGTGAGTCTAGTATTCTAACTAATGGAGAGGGAGTTATGGTAGAGGGGGCATTAATGGTGAGAGGAAGAGAGGTAGCTAGCTAGGACCAAGAGAGATGTGAGAGATGCCATTTATGAAGGAGAGTTATGGTGGAGGGGGACATTAATGGGGAGAGAATAGAGGTAGGATGAAGAGAGAAGAAGAGCAACAATGGTGTGGAGAGTGGAGAGGGGAAAGGAGGGGGAGGTAGGTCAAAGTGTGGGAGAGGAGGGGGAGAGGGGTAGAAAGGTGGCACGAGCCGCAACTAGTAGTAGCGCTGCATACCAGAACGTGCTGCTGCTATTATTTTAGTAGTAGCGCTTGTTACAGAAGCGTGCTACTAGTAATTGGGGCCCACTAGCAGCAGCAGTGGTGCAAAACAAAGCGCCACCGCTAAAAACTTAGCAGTAGCGTTGGATTATGGGCAACGCTGCTACTACAGCTACCGTGAGTGGCATCGTCTAGTCCCACATAGTAGTACTGCTTTCCTCACAAGCAGCGCTACTGCTACGGTCTTAGTATCAGCGCTCAACTGGATCAGCGCTACTGCTAATTAGCAGCAGCGTGTTATTATTTCTAGCGCTACTACTAAGGTCCTTTGTATAGGATTTTCCCTATTAGTGTTAGCATAGAGGGGGAATGGGTCTGATCACATTCACTTAGAAGAAAAACTGACATGAAGAGCTAGCAATAACTGAATGCTATGGAGGACTTTGAAAGCTGAAAAATGAGTATATAGTCAATGAAGAAGACATGTTGAAATGTTTGAAGAATTTTAACTTTTGACGAATTTTCAAATGTGACTAATTTGAAGATTTGAAGAAAATGCAAAAATCTCAACTTTGAAAAATTTCAACATTTGTTGGTGGCATAACCCACTATATAAGAATGATACTTTCAGACACCGCGTACAATTGTCGTAGGGCCCTGAGAATCAAATTCTTCATTAATTTCTTCACACTTAGCGTGTTAGTCTTCATTGATTGAAGAAAAATGTTACTTCCTGTGTTGCACATCTAAGTCATCAATTGTTGCATAGGATGTGTATCCTTTCACAGAACATTCGAAGATTCTAAGATATTTAGCTCACACGGCAACTTGCAAAATCTCTTTTCATCCAAGGGCTTAGTGAAGATATATGATAGTTGTTCTTGAGTCTTCACGTGGTTGAGGAAGATGTTGCCCTTGAGTACATGATCATGAAGAAAATGATGACGAATCTGGATATGCTTGGTCTTCGAGTGTTGTACTGGATTCTTTGCAATCTTGATTTCACTCTCATTGTTGCAGTAGAGTGGCACATTTTTCACATTGATGCAATAGTCCTTTAGGTTTTGCTTCATCCACAGTAGGTGATCACATCACAAGCCAGCAGCAATATACCCAGCTTCACCAGTGGAGAATGTAGGATCAAAAGTATGTCTAGAGGGGGGGTGATTAGACTAATTGACAAGATAAAAACTTAGCATTTTCCCAATTTTAAGTCTGGGCCAGTTTTAGCAATTAATACTAGTCAAGTACACCCTACACACGCACATCGAAAAGTGTAGCAGCCGAAAGTAAAACATGCAAGTGTAAAGTAGAGGGTAAGGTAGTGAAATCAAACACAAAGGTTGTCATGATGATATTTGGCATGTTTCCGATAGGTGGTGCTATCGTACGTCCATGTTAGTGGAGACTTCATTGCACGCAGGGTAAAGGCTGCAATAGTCCACGGAGGGCTCCACCCACAAGGGGTCCACAAAGAAGCGGCCTTCTCTATTCCACCATGGCTTCCCTCCAGAGAGGACTAGCCTCATTCATGATAGATCTTCCCGAAGTAGGCGATCTTCTTGCCCTTACAAACATCTTGGTTCAACTCCAGAACATGAAGTAGGAGGCTCCCAAGCGACACCTAACAAATATAGGAGCACCACCCTCCAAAAGCTAGTAGATGTGGGTAGAACGATGAACTAATTTTTCTTGTGCTTCAAAAGATAGTCTCCTCAACACTCAATTACTCTCTCTGAGATTCGCTAGGGATAGGAGAGATTAATCTTGTGGAAAGCAACTTGGGGAGGCTAGCAATCAAGGTTCAAATGGTTGGAATGGAATCTCTTGATCTCAACACATGAGTAGGTGTCTCTCTCTCAGTAAAATGGAATTGGCAAGTGTAAGTCTGTTCTGAGTGCTTCCTCACGAATGAGAGGTAGGTGGAGCGTTATATACATGCATCCCCCAAAATCCAACCGTTATAAAATTATTTCCCAACTCGATGACACCGAAATGAATCTGGATGGTACCGAGTTGCACTAAATGTGGCAACTTTTGAATTCTCGGTGAGACCGATATATGAATCTCGGTGGTTCTGATACGATGACTTAAACTGGTTTCCAAAACTCGGTGAGACCTATTTGAAAATCAGAAATTCCTAAACTTGAAATCATCTCAACAGAAGGTCGGTAACCCACTCTCGGTGGCACCGATAGTAATGTTGGTTGTACTGAGATGGTGGGTTTGGCATAGGATCTGTCTAAGTGTAAAATTGGTAGGGCCGACTAGGAAATGTTGCTGGCATCGATTTTGCTTATGTGTCTTGGGACAGATATATTCTATAGGATAATGGCTGAGTATTTTTTGTAGCTATCTCTGAGCACTTGAGCAAGCAATTCTTCATAAAACCTCATATCCTTTTAATATTGTTGGCTTTACTATGGAGTCAAACTGAATTCTAACAAATATAAAATGTAGAGTCTTCTTTCTTGAAGCTTGAGCCAATCCTATTCATTGATTGCCTCAAAGGGGCATCTCAACAGAATCATATAGCCAAAGCATCTTTGATCTTTTCTAAAATATACTTGAAAAAGCTCATTAGTCCAATGATGCATATGTTGTGATTAATTAGCAAAACAACCCTAGGAAGCAATTGTGCTTTCAATCTCCGCCTTTTCGGTAAATGATGTCAACATATATATCAAAGCTTTGACACAAGATATAATAAATGATTAGCATCAACGCTTTGAAAAGTACGTGAAAACCAAGAGCCCCCCCTAAATTTGTGCATTATTTTAAGCTTGCGTTTCAATGAAAATGCACAATCGATTAGGATCATGGGTTTCTCTTCCATGTCACATACAACTTGGTGGTGCACATAAATGATATGAATGAATAGTAATGCACATAGCGCCAAAAAGCAAGTGAATGATCATCATGAAGATAGGTCAAAAGTAATAATGTTGGGACCCCGATCCTAAGCCATAGGAATCCAGCCTGTAACACATCGTATCTCTTTGCAGTCTCAAACACGGTTAACCCCACGGCTGCAGCCTTACCTTAGTCGGGACCGTTTGCGCCTTTTGACTCGCGTATGCAATTGTGTCGCTAGCAATCCAATGACAAAGAACCTGGATCGACATGTCTAGTCATAAACCAAAGTGGCAGTTCCACACAGGGACATGCATACATGACCCAGCAAAGCAGGTGTCGATCACCAGCGAATGTAGACGATTCGTAGCAAGCTACAGGGACTCCATTACATCGCGTGACATTTCCCCAAAGGGAACAGACACAGCAACTAAGAAGGACACATGCCGGTCAACTAATGTGTCCGGAGCAGTAGCGAGCTACCATGGCTCGTTGGATCACAAAGGGGCATTTCCATGTAAGGAATGCTACTAAAGTCTACGGCTAGGTAATCGAACCCCATACATATGAAGTACGACACACGTACGCATGGAATACCGATATGTATAGATACATCAATGGCATCACAACATAACCATAAACATACAAACTTTATTTAAAAGGCTTGGAAGAGCCACACACATAATATTACACAGTAGGGGTCTCACGACCCATCATAACAGTCATTCAGTTACAAGCCAGCGGAAGTGATTAAACTGTCTGAGTACAGAAAGGTGAAACTAAAAGGCACATGGCCTGACTATACTACAGACCCACCCTAGGGCCAGATCGTAGATGGGACACCAGCTACTCGTCATCGTCGATGTCTAGGAAGAACCCTCCATTAGGGTCATTAGCAACCTCTGCAACAATTATTAAGCAAACATGAGTACGGAGGTACTCAGCAAGACTTTAGGATAACTATCTACTCATGCAATGTATCAATAAGGAATTGTGCGGTTTCGTGCGGAAAGCCAGCATTTGACTCGCGGCTAGCCAACTTGCATCTTAAAACAATTTTTGACAACTTGATTTCTCGCACACGAGTCCACTAACACCACAACAATAATCCATCGTGGAATCATTTCGTCTCCATACGGAAATGTCGTCCACGACACTCACGCTTATCTTTACGATTTTATGAGTAGCCATTGAGGTTATCTATGAACAACATATGTTTCCAAGTATTCCATATCCGTTAATCACCCTAATACTTAGTCCAGGTTTCTCGCCTATCTGAGGGTACCCCGCACGGAAGTCCGGCCGAGGTTTCCGCCACGGCCCCAAACGATGTGCGCAGGGTTCACAAGCCCACCATCCGGGTGCCACTTGGTACACCATTCCACTGCCTACCGCATCACAGCCCACCTCTCAGGTCAGCACTATGCACGGCCCCCAGCATGACTATAAACACCAGAAACTACTTGCAACTCCTGGACCGAGTACTAAGCGATTAATAAGTCGAGAGGGTCAATTAAGTATCCCAACGTGTGGTAGTATCTAGTCTTGGATTACATACACGGAACTCAGTTCCTAAGGACGGTTCCAATGAAACAACCTGTCATGTACTCCTACATAGCCTTTCACTGGTACCTTTACCAAATCAGGTTCAACACACAACCTTTACTTACTGAACGCATACTCACAATTCTGTTCATCTCCCAGATGACAGACCATACACAACTCTAAGCATAGCATACATAGCAGGATAAGACACATCATGGCTCAAGCATCTACCAGGTATGCTAGGTTGCAAGGTTCAGCTATTTACTGTGACAAGGACAGGTCATGCAAAGGAAGTGATTTCAACTAACGTGGCAAAAGCATTTGAGAATTTGATCCTAATGCAATAAGTAAGTGCAGGAGCGAGAACATGGGATTTGTCGGGATGATAAAAGTGGTTTCTTGCCTTGTTGCTCAGAGGAGGGACAATATCCGTCAGTCGCATATTCTGTGGAATCCGTAGGAGCGGAGCCTACCGAAAGGAATGACAACAATCAATAACAATCATGTGCAACAAGATGATGCATGAGCATGGCATGAGGATGCAAGGTGGTATACTATTATAGCTAACATTTATTTGGTTTGAAGTTGATTTGAATTAAACTCAAATATCACTTCA
Source organism: Hordeum vulgare subsp. vulgare (assembly GCF_904849725.1). NCBI lineage: Eukaryota > Viridiplantae > Streptophyta > Magnoliopsida > Poales > Poaceae > Hordeum > Hordeum vulgare. Next base: position 227,940,006 of record NC_058523.1, on the reverse strand, counting down.
AACGAGGTATTCTCGAATACCATTTTAATTGATTCGACCTGATCCTCAGATCTACTTGTTATTTTACATGCATGGAAATGACATGTTAAGTTGCTGGTTTGTGATTGAACAATGTTTGACCATATAATTTGAAGTGGAATTCAAATGATTTCCAAATTCCATCTCAAAAGTATTTATATCATTTAACTTATTCATTATTCTATATGTTTGGGTCTAGTAACATTTTCAAACATGTTTGAAAATGACATATTCAGATTCCTTGGATTTTTCTGATACTTTTTCATATATAAATTATTTTCATTGGAGTTACAGATTAATTTCTATGATTTTTAGAAATTTTGGCATTTTTCTGGAATTGTTTGAAATCAGAAATCCATTAATTGCGTCTGCCCCACGTCATCATGGCGTCAGCCGTCGGCTGACCTGATTAGGTCAAACCCGACAGGCGGGACCCACTGGTCAGCCTCATATGGATAATCCCGCACTGACCAGCCCCTGATTGTGTTTGACTTGGCCTGAGGCCCACTGTCAGTGAGTGCTTAGTGATTTAATCGGCGGATTAGAGAGGCCAGGTCATCCCCTGCCGGAGACTGACCGGCGGCGACCAAACCCGCGGCGGATCTGTGCCGGAGTGTCGCCGGAGTTGGCTGTAGTGCTCGGAATCGGGAGACGAGAGCACTGGGAGGATCCCCAGGCTCGGCCTCATCCAGCACTGGCCTCAGGGAGGGCTCGGGAGGACCGGAGGTCACCGGCGACGAGCGAAGGCGACGGCCGGTGCTCGGGCTCGTCGGTCTAGTGTCTAGGGGGCACGAGACCGAGGGGAAGAAGAGGGGAAATTATCGCAGGCTCACGGTGGAGGTGAAGCTAGCCTCAGACTGCTCGGGGAGGGGCTATAGCCGGCGATCCACCGTCGATTTGTCGGCGGCCGAAGGTTGAAGACGATGGCGCTGGAGGCGTTGCAGGGCTGGGGAAGGCTTCTACTGCTGCAAGGAGGTCCAGCTCGTCAAGGCGAAGCGAATGGACTACTCGGGAGGAAGATCCTGTGGCTAGGGGCACGGCAGCTCAAGCTCGAGCTCTTGGTAATGGCGGCAGGAGGAGGGAGGAGAGAACCCGAGAGGAGGGGGAGGAGTGGTCACGGGAACGGATAGAGACGCGCTCGGGGAGGATAACCCTGCTGTCGCGCTGTCCTGGGGGCACCGGAGGTCGCCACGGCGAAGCAGGAGGTGGAGGAGCCGCCGTGGTCGATCTCTCCTCTGCTAGAAGGCAGAGGAAGAAGACGACCCTGCCCCTCATGGGCTGGGCCTCCTCAGGGCGACAGGTAGGTTTCTCCCCATTTTTTCTATTTGGTTTCTATTTTAACTACTGACATTGCTTTCCATTTATTTTGGATTCAAAAGCAAACTATAAATAGTTTGAAAAATGCTAGGGTGTTAGTTGGAATATTTCCAATCACCCATAAAGTTTTCAGCATTTTTGGAAATTATATATTTTTGAATTCAAATTTAAAGCTTGAAACCAGTAGTCTTTTGCATTTATTTAAAATACCAAATGTATTAAGAAAATGGTTTTCTTCATTGCTTAATTGCTTTCAAGAATTATCAGAAAAGTTGAACTTTTCTTGAGGCCATTTTGGGTTCATTGATTTGAACAAGGTTATAATTCCTTTGAATTTGAGAAGTGGCTAGGGTTTTTGAGTTTTCCATCAACACTTGCTTTGTTCTTGTTGAAATTTTCTTAGATGCAATGCAAAGAAGATATGAGCACAATGCTAACTTGATTAGGGTTTCAGGGATGTGACAACTCACCCCCACTCAAAAGAATCTCGTCCCGAGATTTAGAAGTCGTCGGGAATAACGCAGGATACTCAAGTCGGAGACGATCCTCTCTTTCCCAATTTGCCTCCTTTTCAGAATGATTTGACCATTGAACTTTAAGAAACTTGAGGTTTCGACGTCGAGTGGTACACTCAGCTTGATCAAGAATACGCACGGGGTATTCTCGGTATGAAAGGTTATCTTGGAGATCAAGCGTTTCGTGGTCCTCTTCACGGATAGGATCCGAAAAGAAACGCCTGAGTTGCGAGACGTGGAAGACATCATGAACCTTGGAAAGATGCGGAGGAAGTTCCAACTGGTAGGCAACTTCTCCTCGTTTGGCAAGAATGTGAAAAGGACCAATGTAATGAGGAGCCAACTTGCCCTTGATACCGAATCGATGGGTACCCTTCAAAGGTGTAACCCGAAGGTAAGCCTTCTCGTCAACTTCAAAGGTCACAGCCTTATGATGACGATCATATTGGCTCTTTTGACAAGACTGGGTTGTTTTCAACTTTTCACGAATAATGTGAACCTGCTCTTCTGCATCCTGCATCATATCCGGGCCAAAGAGTTGCCTCTCTCCGGTTTCTGACCAATTAAGAGGTGTTCGACATCTTCGTCCATAGAGAACTTCAAAAGGGGCTTTCCCAGGCTTGATTGATAACTATTGTTAGAAGAAAATTCGGCGAATGGACGACACTTCTCCCAATTCATACCGAATGATATAACACAAACTCGAAGCATATCTTCTAGGATTTGATTCACTCTTTCTACTTGACCACTTGATTGAGGATGGAAAGTAGTGCTAAAAGATAAGTGAGTCCCCATGGCAATCTGTAAACTTTCCTAGAAGCGTGAAGTAAAGATACTCCCACGGTCTGAGTTAATCTCCAGGGGAACACCATGAAGAGACACTATTCGAGAGATATATAACTCTGCTAGCTGGCTAGCTGTTATACTCTCACGAACTGGAAGAAAATGGGCTACTTTGGAGAGACGATCAATGACCACAAAGATAGCATTATTTCCATTATTGGTCTTGGGAAATCCGGTAATGAAATCCATACTGACTTTATCCCATTTCCATTCAGGAATAGCTAAAGGTTGAAGGGTGCCAGCAGGCCTTTGATGTTCTGCCTTAACTCGACGACAAACGTCGCAGTTAGCAACGAACTCAGCAATTTCTCTCTTCATCCTAGTCCACCAGAACCTCTGGTGTAGGTCCTGATACATCTTAGTACTACTAGGATGAATGGTGAGAGGAGAATCATGAGCCTCTTTAAGGATCAATTGCCGCAGACGTTTGCTCTTAGGAACCACTAAACGGTTCTGAAAGAACACAACACCTTTCTCATTGATGGAGAAATCCCTAGAGTTACCGCTAGCAATATTCTCCTTGATCCGGGATATACCCTTATCATAAGCCTGCATGGCTATGATTTGATCCCTAAGAGTAGGCTTCGCCACCAGGGTAGAGAGGAATCCTTGAGGAACGATATGGAGATTTAACTTCCGAAATTCCTCATAGAGATGTGGTTGACCTTGTTGTAGCATCAAATTGTTACAATAAGATTTACGACTTAGTGCATCAGCCATAACATTGACCTTCCCCGGGGTGTAAGTTATCCCTAAGTCATAATCCTAGATCAACTCAACCCACCGTCTTTGCCAGAGATTCAAATCCGGCTGGGTGAAGATATATTTCAGACTTTGGTGATCAGTGAATATTTCGCAACGATTACCCAGAAGGTAATGTCGCCAGGTTTTTAGTGCATGGACTACAGCTGCAAGCTAAAGATCATGTGTGGGATAATTATCCTCATGTGGGCGCAACTGTCGAGATGCGTATGCAATCACGTGACGATCTTGCATGAGAATGCAACCTAATCCTTGTCGCAAGGCGTCGCAATAGATAACAAAGTCCTTAGAAAAATCTGGTGGTAGCAACACAGGTGCGGAAGTCAGGCGTCTTTTCAGTTCCTGAAAACTATGCTGACAGTGTGGTGTCCACTCGAACTTTTTATCCTTCTTGAGGAGTTCAGTTAGAGGCTTTGAAACCTTGGAGAAATTCTCAACAAAGCGGCGGCAATAGCTCTCAAGACAAGGAAAACTCCTAACTTGCTTAACCGATTCAGGTTGAGTCCAATCAAGGACGGCTTGAACTCTCTCGGGATTGACATCAATACCCTTACCAGAGATTACGTGGCCTAGATAGGTCACTTCTGGTAACCAAAATTCACATTTTGAAAACTTGGCGTAAAGGCGATGCTCTCGAAGTTTCATCAATACCAGCCTTAGATGCTCGGCATGTTCTTGTTCGTTCTTCGAGTAGATGAGAATATCATCGAGGTATACCACGACGAATTTATCCAAATACTCCATGAAGATTGAATTCATCAGACGAGAGAAGGTGGCTGGGGAATTGGTTAAACCAAAGGACATGACGGTGTAGTCGTATTGGCCATAATGAGCAACAAAAGCCGTTTTTGGAATGTCCCCGTTCTTGATCTTGATTTGATGGTATCCCAACCTCAAATCCAGTTTGGAGAGGACTGAGGATCCAGTGAGCTGATCGTACAGGTCGTTGATCCTGGGGAGCGGATACTTGTTCTTTATGGTGACCAGATTAACTGGTCGGTAATCTACAACCATCCGATCCGTTCCGTCTTTCTTCTTGACGAATAGGACGGGGCAAGCCCAGGGAGAAGAGCTAGGATGAATGAAACCTTTATTCAAGGCATCATCTAGTTGCTTCTTAAGTTCGGCTAGCTCCAAGGGTGCCATCTTATATGGTCTTCTGGCTATTGGAACAGTTCCCGGAACAAGATCTATCACAAACTCTACATCTGTGTCAGGTGGAATTCCTGGCAGTTCCTCTAGAAAAACATCCGGGAAGTCACGGACTACCAGAATGTCTTCAAGTTCCGGAAGAGGGTTGGCATTGAGGGAATAGAGTTGGCATTTGGCAACTCGAGTAGAGACATTGACTATCTCACCCGAGGGATGGGTAAGCTGAACATTTCTAGAATGAGTATCAATCTTGGCATAGTGAGCTGACATCCAGTCCATACCCAAGATGATATTAATATCCGAAGATTTCAGGGCTATCAATGAGGCTAGAAAAACTAGCCTGTCTACTAGAATTTCATTGTCATAGGTTATCCTAGAGGTTTGCCATTTACTACCAGGAGTTTGCACAACCAATGGAATTGGCATATCACAAAAAGACATGTTATGCAACTGTGCATAACTTTCTGAAATGAAGGAATGAGAAGACCAAGTGTCAAAGAGAACAGACGCTGGGTGATGATTAACAAGAAGCATACCTAGTATGACGTCGGGATCCTCTGCAGCTTCTTCTGCTGAGACATAGTTCACACGTCCACGTGCAGGAGTTGGCTTCACATAGTAAGCTTTGCCCCACTTGCCTTGCCCGACGGACTTTCCGGGTTGCTTGGCACCCACATTCTGAGGACACTCACGGGAATAGTGCCGTGGTTTTCCACACTTGTAGCATATCACTTGGTTGGCACGTGGTGCAGCATTGCTAGCTGGACCACCGTAAGTTTTGGCTAGAGGGTTGGTCTGATTCGTTTGAGGCACCACGTAGGATGGCCTCGGATTGTATCTTGGCGGCAGAGAACTGTTTGGAACCCACAGCCTGCGTTTTGGAAATGCGGAGCCAGATGACGAGCCAAAATCACGGGAGTGCTTCCTTGTGCCTTCAGAGTCAGTATGACCAGTCTCGGCACTGATCGCCTTGTTGACCAGGGCTTGGAAGCTTGAACACTTGTGGAGGCGCAGATCACGACGAAGCTCAGGGCTCAGACCCTTACGGAATCTTGCTTGCTTCTTGGCGTCGGTAGACACCTCCTCTATTGCATAGCGGGCGAGGTTACCGAACTCGCGGCTATAGGCATCCACGGTCAATTTTCCCTGGGTGAATGCACAGAACTCCTCTCTCTTTCTGTCCATTAGGCCCTCTGGAATATGGTGCAGACGGAAGGCTGCACTGAAGTCTGCCCATGTGGCTGCTGGTTCAGCAGGACGCATAGCTTCAAAGTTCTCCCACCACAGATTGGCGGGTCCTTCCAGAAAATACGCCGTGAAGGTCACCTTGTCGGCCTCACCAACATTCGCAGAGCGAATCTTACGTGAGATACTACACAGCCAGTCATCAGCGTCGAAGGGATCGACGGAGTGATGGAACTTTGGAGGATTCAGCTTCACAAAGTCATTAAGGGACACTGCAACATTCCTAGGCTGACGAGCCGTATTCTGTTCAATACGCTCTAACAATCGATTGGTCTCCCTTTTGTTCCTCTCTGCCTCAAGCATCACTTCCGCCAGAGAGGGCGGGTGAGGCAGGTCTTCCTGCGATGCTTGACTACCCTCGCCTTGCTCATGAGGAGGGGCACGGTTCAACCTGGTGAACACCATCCTGACAAACAAACTCACACCTTACACCAATATCATCACCAATACTAGCTATGGATTAAGAATGCACTGAACACATGGAATGCGGAAATGAATATCCGAACAACATGGTAACAAACAACTACTATATATACACCATGGTTCATACACACCCTTACATAGTTCAGTACAACCTTAACCGAAAAGCAAACTACTGAAATTATGAAACTACTCATCAGAGGCTTACAAGCTTTCTATACATTATTTATCTAGGCCTCCGGAATTCATTTCACATCACAAGCATACTTCACAAGTCACACAGGACTATCAACGTACGGCTGCTACCATACTATCCTTCCGCTCACAACTCAGGCATCCGCATAGAACATATCATAGAGATTGCCTCCATGGCCTGGAAGCTCAACCTGCGGATCAGGAAATACTCTCGCGTGAGACCCCTGGGATCCGTAAGGACACGGATGTGGCCTTGGTCCCCTAACTGGTGGTAGTAGGGGTCCCCGAAGAGGGGTGACTCCTCCTATAGCTGGCCAGTCAACATGGGCCGGAAGATGGTTCCAAACAGGGTTCAGCGTCTCCATATCTCCGTACCCTGTCCGGACTACCGGTGCGAGCTGCATCAAAGCCGTCCACAGACGGGCACGTGTGGCATAAAGCTCCATGCGGAGAGCACGAGCATCCCTGTCTCTGTTCTCTAGCATCTCAGCAGTGGAATGAAGTAGTGGATCCTCCATAGAGGAATCAAAATAGACTCCACTGAGGTATCCCTCTTCACCAGGCTGAGAGGCAGGAACATAGCAGAACTCTGAATTCTGCAGCAGTGCATGTCTCGCCCTTATAATGGTCAGCATTGAATAGGCAACATCTTGTACTGCCATATCAACAGTGACTCCCAACCCATAGGACCAATGGATAGGCTCCTCAGCTCCAAGGTAGTCTGGAAATACCCTAACAGTGCAGATATACTGGCTCTGGTTGAAGTCTCGGTACTGTTCCTCCACTGTGTACTCTGGGTACCAGCGGTAACCGCACAACGACATCACCCTGACCAGCATGGCCGTATGACCTGACACATCAATGCAACTGGTCAGACGTACCACATGACGAGAAGGACGACCAGGCATCTGAAAATAGAGAATAATGCAATAGCATTAGAGCTCTGAATGCAAAATTGGGCAGCATAACGGTTGTAAATGCTCAAAAACAATTTTGAGGCAACCCAAAAATAGAATAGCATAACCACTCAACTATCAAGTTCAATTCTCTGATCATCAAACTTACTTCCCTTTTCCTAGGGATGAAAGAAACCCAAATATCTCTCGACCCGTAATCCTATAATCTACCGATCAGAAACATGAGCCTAGAAGAAGATGAGTAACCTAGTCCTTAATTCCCGCAGAAAAGACGAGGATGACCAGAATAGAATAACTTGAGAAGAGAACAAGAGTCTTACGTTCCCTTACACAAACAATTCCCTTATATATAACTAAGCAATTCTAGACTCAACTTCGACCAGTTTGGCTTAATAGACCTACAGTCAGTCAGGCTCTGATACCAACGCTGTCGGGACCCCGATCATAAGCCATAGGAATCCATCCTGTAACACATCGCATCTCTTTGCGGTCTCACGCACGGTTAACCCCACAGCTGCAGCCTTACCTTAGTCGGGACCGTTTGCGCCTTTTGACTCGCGTATGCAATTGTGTCGCTAGCAATCCAATGACAAAGAACCCGGATCGACATGTCTAGTAATAAACCAAAGTGGCGGTTCCGCACAGGGACATGCATACATGACCCAGCAAAGCAGGTGTTGGTCACCAGCAAATGTAGACGAGTCGTAGCAAGCTACAAGGACTCCATTTCATCGCGTGACATTTCCCCAAAGGGGGCAGACACAACAGCTAAGAAGGACACATGCCGGTCAACCAATTTGTCCGGAGGAGTAGCGAGCTACCATGGCTCGTTGGATCACAAAGGGGCATTTCCCTGTAAGGAATGCTACTAAAGTCTACAGCTAGGTAATCGAACCCCATACATATCAAGTACAACACACGTACGCATGGCATACCGATATGTATAGATACATCGATGGCATCACAACATAACCATAAACATACAAACTTTATTTAAAAGGCTCGGAAGAGCCACACACATAATATTACATAGTAGGGGTCTCACGACCCATCATAACAGTAATTCAGTTACAAGCCAGCGGAAGTGATTAAACTGTCTGAGTACAGACAGGTGAAACTTAAAGGCACATGGCCTGACTATACTACAGACCCACCGTAGGGCCAGATCGTAGCTGGGACACCAGCTACTCGTCGTCGTCGATGTCTAGGAAGAAGCATCCATTAGGGTCATTAGCAACCTCTGCAACAATTATTAAGCAAACATGAGTACGGAGGTACTCAGCAAGACTTTAGGATAACTATCAACTCATGCAATGTATCAATAAGGAATTGTGGGGTTTCATGCGGAAAGCCAACATTTGACTCATGGCTAGACAACTTGCATTTTAAAACAATTTTTGACAACTTGATTTCTCGCACACGAGTCCACTAACACCACAACAATACTCCATCGTGGAATCATTCCGTCTCCATACGGAAACGCCGTCCACGACACTCACGCTTATCTTGACAATTTTATGAGTAGCCATTGTGGTTATCTATGAACAACATATGTTTCCAAGTAGTCCATATCCACGGACGCGGCTATTCGAATAGATCATAACCCTACGGGGGTGTACTTCTTCACACACGCTCTCGCCAGTTATCGCCATGTGCACGTCATGCACCTCGGCAACCTTCAAGCGGAAGCCCAGCGAGGGTGTCGGCCATGACCGTCAATCACCCTAATACTTAGTCCAAGTTTATTTCCTATCTGAGGGTAACCCGCACGAAAGTCCGGCCGAGGTTTCCGCCACGGCCCCAAACGATGTGCACAGGGTTCCCAAGCCCACCATCCCGGTGCCACTTGGTACACCATTCCACTGCCTACCGCATCACAGCCCACCTCTCAGGTCGGCACTATGCACGGCCTCCAGGATGACTCTAAACACCAGAAACTACTTGCAACTCCTGGACCGAGTACTAAGCGACTAATAAGCCGAGAGGGTCAATTAAGTATCCCAACGTGTGGTAGTATCTAATCATGCATTACATACACGGAACTCAGTTCCTAAGGACGGTTCCAATGAAACAACCCGCCATGTACTCCTACATAGCCTTTCACCGGTACCTTTACCAAATCAGGCAACACACAACCTTTACTTACTGAACGCATACTCACAATTCTGTTCATCTCCCAGATGACAGACCATACACAACTCTAAGCATAGTATACATAGCAGGATAAGGCACATCATGGCTCAAGCATCTACCAGGTATGCTAGGTTGCAAGGTTCATCTATTTACTGTGACAAGGACAGGTCATGCAAAGGAAGTGGTTTCAACTAATGTGGCAAAAGCATTTGAGCATTTGATCCTAATGCAATAAGTAAGTGCAGGAGCGAGAACATGGGATTTATCGGGATGATCAAAATGGTTGCTTGCCTTGTTTCTCAGAGGAGGGATAATATCCGTCAGTCGGATATTCTGTTGAATCCGGAGGAGCGGAGCCTACCGAAAGGAATGACAACAATCAATAACAATCATGTGCAACAAGATGATGCATGAGCATGGCATGAGGATGCAAGGTGGTATACTGTTATAGCTAACATTTATTTGGTTTGAAGTTGATTTGAATTAAACTCAAATATCACTTCAAACGAGGTATTGTCGAATACCATTTTAATTGATTCGACCTAATGCTCAAATCTACTTGTTATTTTACATGCATGGAAATGACATGTTAAGTTGCTGGTTTGTGATTGAACAATGCTTGACCATATCATCTGAAGTGGAATTCAAATGATTTCCAAATTCCATCTCCAAAGTATTTATATCATTTAACTTATTCATTATTCTATATGTTTGGGTCCAGTAACATTTTCAAACATGTTTGAACATGACATATTCAGATTCCTTGGATTTTTCTGATACTTTTTCGTATATAAATTATTTTCATTGGAGTTACAGATTAATTTCTATGATTTTTAGAAGTTTTGGCATTTTTTTGGAATTCTTTTAAATCAGAAATCCATTTATTGCGTCAGCCCCACGTCATCATGGCGTCAGCCGTCGGCTGACCTGATCAGGTCAAACCCGACAGGGGGGACCCACTGGTCAGCCTCACAGGGATAATCCCGCGCCAATCAGCCCTGATTGTGTTTGACTTGGCCTGGGGCCCACTGTTAGCGAGTGCTTAGTGATTTAATCGGTGGAATAGAGAGGCCAGGTCATCCCCTGCCGGGGACTGGCCGGCGGCGACCAAAGCCGTGGCGGATCTATGCCGGAGTGTCACCGGAGATGGATGTAGTGCTCGGAATCGGGAGCCGAGAGCACTGGGACGATCCCCAGGCTCGGCCTCATCCAGCACTGGCCTCAGGGAGGGCTCGGGAGGACCGGAGGTCACCGGCGATGAGCGGAGGCGACGGCCGGTGCTCGGGCTCGTCAGTCCAGTGGCTAGGGGGCACGAAACCGAGGGGAAGAAGAGGGGAAACGATCGCAGGCTCACGGTGGAGGTGAAGCTAGGCTCAGACTGCTTGGGGAGGGGCTGTAGCCAGCGATCCACCGTTGATTTGCCGGTGGCCGAAGGTTGAAGACAATGGCGCTGGAGGCGTTGCAGGGCTTGGGGAGGCTTCTACTGCTGCAAGGAGGTCCAGCTCGTTGAGGCGGAGTGAATGGACTACTCGGGAGGAAGATCCTGTGGCTAGGGGCACGACAGCTCGAGCTCGAGCTCTTGGCAATGACGGCAGGAGGAGGGAGGAGAGAACCTGAGAGGAGGGGGAGGAACGGTCACGGGAACGGATAGAGACGCGCTCGGACTGTTGCGCTACTGTTGCGCTGTCCTAGGGGGCACCGGAGGTCGCCACGGCGAAGCAGGAGGTGGAGGAGCCGCCATGGTCGATCTCTCCTCTGCCAGAAGGCAGAGGAAGAAGACGACCCTGCCCCTGATGGGCTGGGCCTCCTCAGGGCGACAAGTAGGTTTTTTTCCCATTTTTTTATTTGGTTTCTGTTTTAATTACTGACATAGGTTTCCATTTATTTTGGCTTCAAAAGCAAACTATAAATAGTTTGAAAAATGCTGGGGTGTTAGTTGGAATATTTCCAATCACCCATAAAGTTTTCAGCATTTTTGGAAACTATATATTTTTGAATTCAAATTTAAAACTTGAAACCAGTAGTCTTTTGCATTTATTTAAAATACCAAATGTATTAAGAAAATGGTTTTTTCATTGCTTAATTGCTTTCAAGAATTATCAGAAAAGTTAAAGTTTTCTTGAGGCCATTTTGGGTTCATTGATTTGAACAAGTTTATAATTCCTTTGAATTTGAGAAGTGGCTAGGGTTTTTGAGTTTTCCTTCACCACTTGCTTTGTTCTTGTTGAAATTTTCTTAGATGCAATGCAAAGAAGATATGAGCACAATGCTAACTTGATTAGGGTTTCAGGGATGTGACAAATAACATGTTAGAATTAAACAACCAAAGCATATGATGAAACACACATCCAAACGGATAAAGTCATCCAAAAGACCAAAAGTTTTGAAAAACAAAACTAGGGCAAATAGAGTGCAAAAGCTCTGCCTCTCAAAGATCTATTGATCTATACACTTCCCCCCTTCAGCAACAAGTTACCAAAAAGTTCAATGGTCTATAACTAAGCGTCTCTGTGGGCACGATCTCCTCCGGTAGCAGAAGTTGGAGTAGACAAGAGGGTATCGACGAAGGCTTCAGTAGATGTCACTGGAACTGGAGGTGTAGACACTAGAGGTGCTGGGGCAGGAGCTAAAGCTTGAGTTTATGAAGATGGTGTTGCTTCTGGTACTCGCACAGTTGCTGACCTACTCTGGTTCGTGAACCGAGTGGTAGTACGAAGAGGTGAATCATCATCATCATCATCATCATCACTAGAGCATGGAATCTTCACTGATTCAACTTCATGTTGAAGCTGCTCAACACTGGTGGTCAACTCTGTTGCCTTGACATCCAGGTCATGGAATTTTGTCTCAATGATCCTCCATAGGCTCTTCTAGTTCAGAAAGATCTCTGAAACTTTCTTCTCCATCCCTTGGATGGTGCTAACCAAGATGGACATCTTCTCATCTCTGGTTTTGAGCTGTGGGGGTTGAGGTGGAGCATTCTTAGCAGCCTCTTCAGCTGCTGCCTGTGCTGCCTCTCTAGCAATAGCTGAGTTGGGATGGGTGTCATCCATGACAACTACATTATTCTCAAATCTGGCTGAACTAGAAAATGAGAACGATCCAGCTGATATGCATGCCTGCCAATCTTGGCATTGATGAGCATCTGAATGTATGGAGCATATCCACATGATCTCTTCTGGTTTGCAATAGTTCTCCTGACAGTCTCAACAATCAAATCCATCACCTTGAAGCGAGTGTGGGTGCCTAGATTATGTAGCATGTTGATGGAATAGCCTCTAATCATTTTGTCATCACCTAATTTGTGTACTAGGGTATGGCTCAAGATAGTGTTTGTAGTGGTTTTTCCTACTTGCAAAAATAGACACAACCAAGCTTGTGAGATGGTAGATAGTCATGGCACACTAGCTTATATATGTTAGCCATGAAGTTGTGATTCATCTTATGATCTGAATACACATCCAAGTATTTTTCTCATGACTTTGGAGCACCAATGATAGTAGCCCATTCTTCAGTTGTGGTTCCTATCTATGACCATCAGTCATCCAGACAATTGTGCCATCTGCATGGAAGTGATTTGTTGAGTATAATTGCATAAACATCTCATCATTCCATACAATCATCTCTTCGCAAACAAATTCTTCAATGGGAACAAGGTTGAAGTTTTCTATTACATGGGAAAGGAAATCTTTATTGGCTTTAATGTATTCCTTGTCGACATATCTCATGTCGCTGACTGCAGGACTCTTATCAAACAAAATATTCTCATAAAAAACTTGTTGTTCCCTTATGTGAAAGAAGGGATCAACAGTAGTTCTTCTCCTCATAACATAGGGATCAATGGCTCTCCACTTATTCAACCCCCATCTCTCCTCTTCTTCCTGTCTTCAGCAATTGGAAGAGCCTGATTGTGAAGTGGCTTATGAGGTCTTGTCTTCATAAAGATAGGTGCAACCTCTTCTTCCTCTACAACAAAGGCTCTGGAAGAAGTGCCTTTCTCTTTGACAGCAGCACGTACGTCGTTTGTAGTCATCTTAGAAGCTACATGCTTCTTAAGAGCTAAAGGCTTTTGTGCACATTTCTTGGACATGGCATCAGCCATAAGCTTATTCTTCTTTTGAGCAGGGACCTCATCTGCTTTTCTTCCTCCTCATCATGAGCAACATATGTATCTTCATACTTGGAGGTTTGTCTACCAATGAAATGGACAATCCTCTTCCTGGGTCTCTTTTCAATTGGATTTTTATTCCCAGATTATTTAGCATACTCTTTCCTTACTACCTTCCTCACATCACACTTCTTGTTCTGCTTCTCGGGAGCAGAAACTTGAGGAACAAAATCAAAATCTTCATCATAATTGAGCTTCTTCCTAGACCTCGTAGCTGCCTTGGGCATGCGATGAGAGCTCGGGATACCTGGATCAGAATGGGTCCTCTCAAGACTAGTGACTAAATCAGACTCAACATGGGACTCAGTTAAGTTGTTGAATTATCATCAGAACATGACATCTTGCAAGACCAACACACAAGCAAACTCGTAGACTGGCAGACAAGCAAACAAATTGATTCTGTGAAAAGATATAGAGGAGCTTGAAAACATAAGCATCACAAAAATGCAAAAGTTTTGCCAAATTTGATCTCTAGAAAATTTACTTTTAACTTTCAGCAAAATTGGATTTCGGTTCCAACGAGTCAAAAAATTCGAAGCCACCGAGACACATCTTATCTGTTACAAAATCTTGGCATTTGTCGGCGTTCTGGGATTGGGGGTACCCAGACGTGCCTGCGTGTGGCCCAGGGCGGGCCCGCCTCACCGGAGTAACCAACGGGCCCGACATCAATCAACGAAAGACCCTCGGTAGGGGCCAAGCCTCATGAGGAGGAGCAACGTCAAGACCCGCAGGGGGCCTCCTCAGGACCCCTCTGGAGCGGTGGATATTCTGAGGCTAGGCCGGGTCTCAGGAGTCCACGGTGACGCCAGGAAAGGACAGGCGAGCAGCATATGGCAGGACAGGACAGTTCCCCCTTCTGGTGCAAAGGAGGCGGGAGCGTACAGGTTTTCCAAAGGAAACTTCCAAAGGTTTCCCTTCTAGTGCAACAAAGCCGCAGCCTCCCACTAGTAGGGCAAACGTCATCCACGGGTCTGTCTCCGCGGCGCGGACAATTACTTTGCACGCGAAGACCACCTTTAGTAGAGGAGCATGTTCCCTTGTTCCCCTTCAAATTGGCCGCTGTGGGATCCCTTCCCTCCGAAGCTATGAGGAAAGAGGACCCGGGCCTCCGCTATAAATAGAGAGGCTAAGATACTTCAGAGGGGGAGTTCATTGGCAACGTACGACAATACACCTAGTCACTCGGCCTCCGGAGGACCAAGAACACCGTACTAATTCATCCACCACCTCCGTGAAAAGCAATCCACCAAAAGCAGGAGTAGGGTTTTACTCCTCGCAGCGGCCCAAACCTGGGTAAACTGTTGTGTTCCGTGTTCCCCTCGCCGTCGAGTGAGTCCTTCATCATATCCATCGAATAGTGGGTTAGGCGAGGTGAAGCAGGGAGAGACCTTCGTACACGCCCCAGTGTTTGAATCTGTAAGGTTTTGCGGAGCCCGAAATCCGACAACATCCCTTTTTGGTTCCACCGAAAAGAAGAACTCGATTCTGATATGTCTCCAATGTTTCTATATTTTTTATTCTTCCATGCTATTATATTATTTGTTTTAGATGTTTTATATGCATTAATATGTTGTTTTAGATTATTTTTGGGACTAACCTATTAATCTAGAGCCTATTGCCAGTTTTTGTTTTTTCCAAGTTTTTGAGTATTGCAGATAACGAGTATTAAATGGAGTCCAAACGGAATAAAATCTCCAGAATGATATTTCTTGGACCAGAATAAACCAACAAGACTTGGAGTAGGGGGCAGGGTACCTGCAGGGAGGCAACAAGCCTGCAGGGCTTGCCCTAGGGGGTGTGCCCCCTGGCTTTTGGGTCCCCTCCAGGTCTCCAAACCCTATTCTTTGGCCTATGAATTCCCAAATATTCTTGTATCGCTGAAGAGTGCCACCAAAATAATTTTCCAACGCCAAGAGCCTTTGTTCCCGTGAGATGCAATCTGTGAGCCTTTTCCAGTAATCTGCTGGAGCGGGAATTGATCAAGGAGGGCATCTATATCAAGTCCATTGCCCCTCCGATGATGCGTGAGTAATTCACCACAGACCTACGGGTCCATAGATAGTAGCTAGGTGGCTTCTTCTCTCTCTTTGATCTTCAATACCATGTTCTTCATGATCTTCATGGAGATCTATCCGATGTAATACTCTTTTGAGGTGTGTTTGTCGAGATCAGATGAATTTTGAGTTTATGTTCAGATTATCTATGAATATTATTTGAATCTCTTCTGGATTCTTATATGCATGATTTCATATCTTAGCAAGTCTCTTCGAGTAATTGCTTTGGTTTGGCCAACTAGATTGGTAATTCTTGCAATGGGAGAAGTGCTTAGTTTTGGGTTCAATCTTGCGGTGTCCTCACCCAATGCATACTAGGGGTAGCGAGGCACGTATTGTATTGTTGCCATTGAGGATAAAAATATGAAGTTTTCATCATATTGCTTGATATTATCCTTCTACATCATGTCATCTTACTTAATGTGTTACTCTGTTCTTCATGAACTTAAAACTCTAGATGCAGGCAGGAGTAGGTCAATGTGTGGAGTAATATTAGTAGATGTAGTATCGTTTCGGTCTACTTGACACGGACGTGATGCCTATATGCATAATCATTTCCTTGGATATCTTCATAACAATTCTCTTTTCTATCAATTGCTCGACAGTAATTTGTTCACCCACCTTATTATTTTCCTTTATGAGAGAAGCGTCTAGTGAAACCTATGGCCCCCGGGTCTATTTTCCATATTATACTTTGTGATCTATAAACCAAAAATACCAAAAATATCTTTCCGCAATTTATTTACTTTTGTTCCGCAATATTTTATATCTATCTCTATCAGATTTCATCCTTGCAAATAACTCTAAAGGAATTGACAACCCCGTTTTAGCATTGGGTGCAAGTGTTTGCATATTTGTGTAGGTAATATGATTGGGGCCTTGCTTGTTCCTCCAACTGGATTGATACCTTGGTTCTCAACAAACTGTGGGAAATAATTATCTACTTTGCTGCATCACCCTTTCCTCTTCAAGGGAAAACCAACGCAATCCGAGTTGAGTGTACTTGATTATCTCCATGAAGTTTTTCTTGAGATTAGTGAATCTAAAAATTGTGATGAAGTGATGCATGATGTTTCCTTGATTGAAAAGTATGATTGCAATGATATTCCTATAAATTCTATCAATATCACTTGTGCTAATGATATGCAAACCCACAAGCTTGGGGATGCTTTATTTGATGAGTTTGTCATGACCACTACTTATTGCAATGATCATGATTGGGGTGATAATGCTTCTTACGATCTTGATAATGTATTTGAAACTCTTGATGAATGTGATATCAAAAGTGGGTTTGGAATAATGTCAACATTAGGTAAAAAGAATCCCACATATTTGGAGAGTGTTCAATCTTTTGATTTTTTGGATAAAACTGGGTTTGGAGAGATCATGACTTTAGTTAATGTTAATCCCACTACCTTGGAAGATTGTAAGACTTTTGTGCATGTGGATCATGAAAATAATGTTTTATGTGATAGATATATTGTTGAATTTATTCATGATGCTACTGAAAATTACTATGAGAGAGAAATATATGCTTTTACATATTCCAATAATATCAAGTGTCTTCTCTATTTGTTGGAAATTTTGAAGTTATACTTGTTTTCCCTTCCTATGCTAATTGATTCTTGTTCCCATAATTTGTTTGATAACAAAATACATATGCATAGGAAGTGAGTTAGACTTAACTATGCTTGCCATGTGATTCATGATGCTCTGTTTATGTTTCAGTTCTTTACGTTTATGCGAGCATCATTGAAACCGTTATGCCTAGCTAGGGGTGTTAAACAATATCGCTTGTTGGGAGGCAACCCAATTCTATTTTTATTCTTTTGTTTTGCTTCTGTATTTGTGTGCTTCACTCGTTATTACTTATGTAATAATTGTGTTTTCTTGTTTTAATAAGTGTTTGAGCCAAGTAAGACCTTTTGGATAGTCTACGGTGTTTGCAATTTGATTTTGCTAAAAAAATAATTTTCGCTCTCAGTCCAGGAATTTTGAAATTTCACTCGAATATTCTTTTGATCTGAATTTTATATACAAGATTTATTTAAAAATTTAACTGATTTTCCTAATTTTTCATAATTTTTGGAGTTACAGAAGTATTCAAAGTGTACAGATTGCTACAGACTATTTTGTTTTTGACATATTCTGTTTTCTTTGTGTTGTTTGCTTATTTTGATGAATCTGTGGGTTGTATCGGGGGGTCTGCACCATGGAGAAGTTGGAATATACAAAATATTACATCAATATAAACAAAAAATGAGTTCGCAATAGTACCTCAAGTAGTGATTTATTTTTCTTACCGTAACAGATCTCGTGAGTTTTCTGTTAAGTTTTGTTTTGTGAAGTTTTCAAGTTTTGGGTAAAAATTTGATGGACTATGGAATAAGGAGTGGAAAGATCGTAGGCTTGGGGATGCCCAAGGCACCCCAAGCCATATTCAAGGATACCAAAGAGCGGAAACTTGGGTATGCCCAGAAGGCATCCCCTCTTTCGTCTTCAATCCATCAGTAAATTTATTTGAGGCTATATTTTTATTCACCACATGATATGTGTTTTGCTTGGAGCGTCCTGTATGATATGAGTCTTTACTTTCTAGTTCCACAATCATCCTTGGTGCACACATATTTTGAGAGAGACAAGCTGAATCATGAATTTGTTAGAATACTCTTTGTGCTTCACTTATATCTTTTGAGCTAGGCAATGTTGCTCTAGTGCTTCACTTATATCTTTTAGAGCACGACGGTGTTGTGTTTTATAGAAATTATTAAACTCTCGTACCTCACTTATATTATTTTGAGAGTTATTTAAACAGCATGGTAATTTGTTTAAGTTACGTATTTAGTCCTAATATAATGGGCATCCAAGAGGGATATAATAAAAAACTTTCATATGAAGTGCATTGAATATGATGAGAAGTTTGATTCCTTGCATATAGTTTCGAGATATGAAGATGGTAATATGAGAGTCATGCTAGTAAGTAATTGTGAATTGGAAGGAATACTTGTTTTAAAGCTTGTGATTCCCGTAGCATGCACGTATGGTGAACCGTTATGTGATGAAGTCGAAGCATGATTTGCTTAATGATTGTCAACCTTTGTGTGGAGGTCGGGATCACGCGATGGTTAACTCATACCAACCCTTCCCCTAGGAGCATGCATCTAATACTTTGCTTAGATAACTAATAGGATTTTGCATTAAGTATGTGAGTTCTTTATGACTAATGTTTAGTTCATGGATTATACGCACTCCCACCCTTTCACCTTTGCTAGCCTCTTTATTACGCGCAACTCCCGCCGGTACATTAAACTCACCTTCCTCAGAACAACCACCATATATTTTCCTCAAAACATCCACCATACCTACCTCCTATGGCATTTTCTTAGCCATTCCGTAATATATGGCCATGCAACACCACCGTCTCGTTTTTATGACATGCGCCATCACTTCTATATTGATTATAGAGTCATATTTCATTCTAGATATCGAGTTGTAATCTTTGAGTTGTAAGTAAATAAAAGTGAGATTATTTGCATTATTAGAGCATTGTCTTGAGTGAGAAAAGGATGAGGGAATCTATGATTCCCTCAAAAGTTGGGATGAGTGTCCAGACTTTACAAAAAATAATAGAGGCCAGCGAAGCCCATAAAAAATAAAAGAGGCCAAACAAGGCCACCAAAAAAAAAGAAAACAACGAGAGAAAGAGAGAAGGGATAATGCTACTATCTTTTTCCACACTTGTGCTTCAAAGTAGCACCATGGTCTTCATAGAGAGACTCCTATTTTGTCCCTTTCAAATAACTAGTAGAATTACATCTTTTGCAGAACCACTTAGTTTCCTTTTCGAGCTTCCATACTGTCGGATTTCAGGCTCTGCGAAACCCTAAGGATACGAACATAGGGGAGTGTACGACAATCTCTCCTGGCTCAACCTTACCTAGCCCACTACTCGATGGAAATGACGAAGCACTCACTCGATGCCGAGGGTAGCACCGAACACAAGAGTTTACCCAGGTTCGGGCCGCTGCGAAGCGTAAAACCCTACTCCTGCTTTTGGTGGATTGCCTCTCGTGGAGGTGGTGGATAAACGAGTACAGTGCTCTCGAGCCTCCGGAGGCCAAGTGGCTAGGTGTATTACCATGCGTTTGGAATGAACTCTCCCCTACCAAGTGTTCTACCCTTACTATTTATAGTGGATTCCTGGGTCCTCTTCCCTCATAACTTCGGCGGGAAGGGATCCAACGATGCCCAATTTTGAAGGGGAACAGGGGAACATGCTCCCCTTCCCAAAGGGGGTCTTCGCCAGCAAAGTAACTCCCCGCGCTATAGGGACAGGACCGGGGATGACATTTGCCCTACTGGTGTGCGGCGTCTTTGTCGCACGAGAAGGGAAAACTTTGGAAAATGCCTTTGTAACCCATGTACACTCCCGCCTCCTTTGCACCAAAGGGGAAACTGCCCCCTCCTGCCATCTTCTGCTCGCCTGTCCTTTCCTAGAGTCATCCTTGACTCCCGAGGCCCGACCTTGCCTTGGAATATCCGCCACTCTAGAGGGGACCTGAGGAGCCCCCCTGCGTGTCCTGACACTGCTCCCCCTCGTGAGGCTTGGCCCCTTACGGGGGCCTTTCCCTAAACGTTGCCTAGCCCGTTGGTTTGTTCCGGTGAGGTGGGCCTGCCCTGGGCCACAGGCAGGCAGGTCTGGGTACCCCCATTCCCAGAACACCGACAGTTGCCTCCGGGCTCGCGGACTGCTCGGGTTGGCTTCGGGGTGGAGCCTCGGCGGGCAGCATGAGGTGTCGTGGGCCCTCAAATGCATGTGGGCCAGGCCGACGCATGTCATGCGGCTGGTGTCGGGTCCTCCTTGTCCTCTATCTATGCCCTCATTATTAGGTGCCCTGCTTGTAGCTTCGGTGCCTTATTGCTTTCCTTCTTCCGTACTCGCCTGCCCAGATCCAGCGCCGCAGAGTTCCTTGCCAGTTTAGCAATGGCGCCCGCCGGTAGGAAGAAGCCCGAGAGGCATGGTCCGGCCCCGGCTTCTCCGCTCTTGGATTGCGCCCACTCCAAGGACGCAGATCTCATCCCCGTTCTTCGAAGGACCACGGCTGAGTCCAGCGAGCATGGGCGAACCCTGATCTGGCCTAGCGCCATAGAGGAGCGGCCCGCGTCTGGGGCGGTATACCCCTTCTTCCTTCACAATATTTACGATGTGCTGGTGCCGCCTTTATCCCAGTTCTTCACCATCGTCTGGGACCACTATCTTCCTTTTGTCCGTCTTTGCTTTATACTGCAAGGCTTTCTTTGGCGTGCAGCCTTCAGTTGCCCTCCTCCGCCACTTGTTCAGCTTGCGCCTGGACGACGACGCTCATTTATCGGCGTGTGTCTCCTTCATGGCGGCCCACCGCGGCAACATGCTCTTGAAGGCTGGGAAGAAGGTGGAGAACTTCAGGCACCGCTGGGTCCTTATGTGCCTCAAGGATGCCAACCCCAGGCTGGAGGAGCCGAAGGAGTTGTCGGAGAAGACCTCCGCGTGGAGCTCGACGAAGCTCTCCAATCCTTGGGATGTGCCCGTTCTAGAGTGCTTTTCCCGCGACATCAGCGCCTAGATTCTGACTGGGGGAATGATAGTGAATGAGTTTCTAGCGCAGCGCCAGGTGCCTCTCCAAGCACACTCCAGGCCCCTGTGGGAGTACCAGGCTGGTGATGACGAGCTACGGCTCCGGTCTCGTGACCTCCACACAGAGGAGCTGAGTAGGGCTGTGGCGATCTTGCTGGGAGGCAACCTTGGCGACCTTCACGAGGCCCTGGGTCTTCTATACCGTCGCGACGACCGGGCCGACCTGGTCGTTTCGATGCCTGTCTTCAACGAGCGGGGGCTCCTCCCGGCTGAGGGCCCCCGGCCCGGTGGAGGTGTCATCAGGCGACACCTCTGGTGAAAGGGACTTAGAGAAGACCGTCGACGACCGCACGCCGAGCGTGCCTCTCCCGTCGCAATCCATCCTTCTGTGCGAGCTCGAGGATGGTGACGCCACCGGTGATACCTCCGTTGGGACCCCCCTCGCACCTGGCCAGGTCCTCCAAGGGGCCCGTGTCGACCCGGCTCTCCACACTGTCTGTGTGCATGCTTGCTTCCCAGAAGTTCGGGGCTGAGCCGTCCCCGGCGCACCCCGCCTCTGCCGGTGCGGGGTCCAAGGCGCCGAGCTCGCATCCCTCCACGGGGCCCCCTATCACATCTGCTGTCGCCGGGGCGGAGAGGAGGAAGAGGTGGCGCGATGCCGAAGAGTAAGTTACCTTCTTGGGCAAGCCTTGTGCGTCTATTGTCCGTGCTTGGCTGATTTTCCCCTTTTTACTTGACGTCCAGGGATGTCGTCTCTCTGGGGGCGAAAAGTAAGAAGACGGTCGTCAAGACGAAGGCGGCTCCCGACGCCCCAACTGCTCTCGTCAGCGCGTCGCCATCTGTATGTGGGGAAGAGGAGGCTCATGGGGCGGTCTCCCCTTCCTTGATCGTCGAGCCCCCCGAGCCCCCGAATCATCGTGAAGCGACTATGGGGATGCCGTTGCCCGGGGAGAGCTTTCTCCTCGGTGTCAAGGAGGGCCTTCCTCTAGGCAGCCTCCTTCTCCTGCTCTTCCAAGCGTGCCTGCTTCATGCTCAGGCTACTCGCCTCCTGGGACAGCTCTTTAGCCATCTTCATCTTCGCGAGCCGGACTTAAGTTCATCCCCTTGAAGGAGACGCTGCTCGGCCAGTTTGGCTTGTTCTCCTTGGAGGACGTTCAGGCAGCCTTCCGCCTCTTGACAGCATTCGGCAGCCGCCTTGGCCTCCTTCAACGTCTTCTCATGCGCGGCGCAGGCGGCCTTGGCCTCCTTCTCAACCTTCCTCATCTCAGCTGCGACATCACCCAGGGTGGTGAAGGCCGCATTCAAGACACCTTGGGTGAACACCGAGGTCTTCTTTACCTCCTCTTGAAGAGTCTCCAGTGCAGGCGTGGATGGTGCCGCTAGAGGGGCAACACCATGAAGAGCAGGAGAAGGAGGCTGCCTAGAGGAAGGCCCTCCTTGACACCGAGGAGAAAGCTCTCGCCGCGGCCGAGGAGAGGAAAACTGTGGAGCTTGCCTGCTTCCCTGATCTTGAGCTCAGGCTTCGCACGGCGCTCCGCTCCATCTGTCAAGACGAGTTCGATGAGCCTGTAGCCACCCTGGAGGACGGTTTTGCCACGCTCGCGAAGGGGCTCGTCATGGCGCTGGAGATTGCCGTCCTGCAGGTCAACGAGATCTTGAAAAGCGAGTGCCGCTACCTCTTCTTCGAGGCTACGACTCGCGTCTTCAGCCATCTTCATCTTCGTGAGCCGGGATTCGATCTACGCTCCGTGATCGTGACGGTCCCTGCCGAGGCTCCTGGCCGCGCCACAGAGGCGTTGAAGGGCCCTATGGAGGCGTTGATGAGGAGGTTCGCCGCATCGCAGCTGATTCATCTCGATGGGGAAGACGATGCCTCTGACGTCAACGACCAACCCACTACAGGCGCAGTCCGGGATCCCGAGTCACGATGCTCAGGAGTCCCCCTTGATGTACCTATGACTATAGTGTTCTTCCTAAGGGATACGAAGTGATTTGTTGAGCGCACTATGCTCTGCATCAGGAGGGCCCGCCCCGCGGATACCTTCCCGCGATTGAACCGACCAAGGACTGCCCAAAGAGGGGAGGGGCTACGGGCACAGTTAGGCCTGTGAGGCGCGATGCTCAGGGGTCCCCCTTGCCCTGCGAGCGGCTTCGTACCTTCAGCTGTTTGCCCACCTTCTCGGCATGGGCGAAGTCGCGGGTGGACTGTGCTGATCTCCTTGCCGGCTGAGGGTGTAGCCGCTGACGGGCTCTGTTGGTGCCAGCTGTGAGCACAGTCATTGGCGTATTGTGTTGATGCGGGCTGAGGGCATAATCATTGGAGGACTATGTTGATTGACCCTATCTGTACCCATCATGGAGCATAGGTCTTCCACTAGGCGTACGGTGGACCCCTCCGCGTCCTCGGGGGACCCTGGGCTTATACAGCCTCGGCTCGTTATTACGTGAGAGTGGCACGGTGGGGGTGTATATGGGAGGTCGCGAGGACGCTTTGGCCTCACGATTGTCCCTAGCCTCGAGTCATTGGTTGTAATGCCCCAAGAGTGTAACTTGCCTCATTTGGAACCTTCTGTATGTGGGTCCATCATGTCAGTGTCATGGGAGTTCAATGCATGTGTTATTTCATGTGATGTCACCTTGTCTTGTTTTCCTTTGCATTCATGCATCCATTCATCCATGCCTATTTGTGTTTGTTGCCTTGTGATCATGTATATGTGGTGTGATGACATGTGATGATGTGATGATGATATGTGAAATGATGTGGGTGTTGTTTGAAAGAAGGAAGCACTATGTGGATTGCAATAGGATTCAAAACTTTCCCTTTCTCTATTTATCTCAAGCTCAAGATTCACTTGTTCCTTCCCTGTTTCAAAAATGCCCATGCTTTAGTATTTTTTGTTGTGGATGTGATGTTGTGGTTTTAGTGATTTGAAACTTTGTTTGAGTGGTGCAAATATTCACAAAACAGTGGATTTAATTCTGTTTTGTAAATATTTATATGCTCCAAATATTCCTTTTCCATTTTTTTTAATAGGTCATAATTCCTTATGACCAGGGGCATTTTTGATTTATTTTTAGCCTCAAAAAATTTGCCTATGTTTTATTTTTCTTGTCTGTGTTTGTTTTAATAGGAAAACCCTAGAGGGTTCAATTTTTTCTTATCTGGCGCCACCAAGTGGGCTTCCTCCCACGAGCCGGCCCAACCTCAACTACAAGAAAATCTTCCTGTAGAGACGTCATATTCCATAGCTAGAGACGTGATATTCATCTCTAGGCAATTATAGAGTCGACTTAGCAAAGCATCTTTGGAGCGTCTCCACACGGGCCGTCTCAAAACATGTAGACACGCTGGCTAAGCGTCTATACATGGCATGAGACGCTATATTGGTTCATCCAAAAGCGTCTGTAGATAGGACATGCTATGTTTGGACATTCAAAAGCGTCCCTAAATATGTAGAGTCGTTCTGTTAGGTGCGTTCGTATCACGTCTCTACTAACAGGGCCATTTCATTCGTCATAGGCCCTAGGCCCATTCCTATACATGCTATGTATAGACGTTATTTTCGTGTCTAAATACATAAAAGCTTGTATGTAATCAATCATATTTTTCTTGATATAATATTTGATTTATTCTAAATTGTACTTCGCCATTTGAAATCCAGTAACTTTATCGTACCATATGTTTGAGAAGAATGATAAACAAATATTTTATATAAAAGCTTCATTCATATCACCAATCACATTCATAAGAAACAAATATTATTACATGACACTCATATCACCAATTGTATCCACAATCATCACATTCGCACAATTTCATTTAGTTGGGACAAACACCTTTGGGCACAATCAAAGCAGATCTTCATATGAAATATGCAAATAACTAAGAAGAGATCGTACAAACTAGAAATAAGTTTCCGTATGAAACTAAAATCTGTATATATACATAAATAATGTTTGTCCATGTAAAGACTAATTCTTTTACAGTTGCTCTTGGCTCCTCCAATGCACTCCTTTTTCTAAATCTTGAGCTACCCTGAGAAAGAAAGAAAACCGAGAAATTTTAGAACATAGCCTTAAGGCTAGTGTGAGAATAAATGTACTTTCATGGTGTACCATACCAGTGTTTGGTGGCTTGTTTTGAGGTTGTGCAAAAGTGGTTAATTTTGGTTTTTTACCTAAAAACCACAAAGATCCTTCATAAATAAAAAGCCTTAAGTACACACATTTGAGCATACAATGATTGCATGGAAGTGTACTTACATGAGATAGAGGCCATGCAATAACATGCCCAATAACATCCCTTATCGTTTGCAATTTTCCATGTGGTCTAACAAGTGTCTCATCTCCAAATCTTGATACAGCGCAAACAGAAACTGCTACATATTATTCTCCAAGCATGTTTCCTCCAACCACGTATGTTTTATCACTGCTCAGTAAAGTTCCTTCGGCCACAAATCTATTTTTGCTTCTCCGGTTCAACGAAACCAACAAGACTTTCATTTTTTCTTATTTTTCAAGAAATGAAACATTCGTTATCACAAACCATGGAAGATTTCACTTTACACAAAACAGGATCAATTGCACATGGAATTAGACAAACTAACTATTCTAACCATTTTTATTCATATATAAATATAATATACCTGCTTAGTGATGCGAAGAACCTGTTCACTTGGTTCAGGACAACCTTGCTTGGTGGCATTGCTATTTTCAGCATGACCATTCTTTGATAGAGGACCATCATGTGCTTTCTATAGTTGAGGTTAGGTATAGTTGTAAGTAAATTTATAGAAAACATAGACATTGTTTGATAACTCAACAGATATTTATGCGCACATGCACACCCACCTTAGCAACCATGTGTTCATGTGGTGAAGATAAATTGGTGCAGCCCTCTTTGGTTATTCACAATTTCTAGGATGCAATTCCTGGTCAGTCTTGTCCGGTAAAATTGATTTTGCACAGCCTTGATTGACCGTATCAATTTTTTTAGTGTGCGCTTTCTACAATTGAGGTTTCAGTTATAAGTAAATATACACAAAACATAGACATTGTTTGACAATGAAGCAAAAAAATTATGCACAGGCACACCGTAGAAACCATGTGTGGTAAAGATGAAGCAGTATAATCCTCTTTGTTTCTCGAAGAGAACCTAGTATGCAATTCTTGGACAGTGATATGTTTATCGGGCATAGTTGATTCTGCACTTCCTTGATTGGTATAACCCTCTTTGGTTGATTCTACACGGCCTTGATTAGCCTTATCAAAGTTTTCAATGCATGCCTTCTACATTTCAGGTTTAGTACAGTGAGATATAAGCATACCCAATAATAGGCATTGTTTGATAATGAAGCAAAAAAGTTTATGCGCACACACCTTAGCAACCATGTGTAGTAAAGATAAACGAGTGAATTCTTCTTTGGTTCTCATAGAAAAACTAGGATGCAATTCCTGGTTAGTGATCCGCTCGTCGGGTAAAATAGATTCTGCACTTCCTTGGTTGGCGCTATCAAACTTTGCAATGTGTGCTCTCTACAATTGAGGTCCAGTTCAGTTGTAAGTAGACTTATACAAAACATAGGCATTTTGTAATAATGAAAGAGAAATTTATACACACACGCACACCTTAGCAACCATTTTTTTCTTGTGTTAATGATAAAACGATGTAACACTCTTTGGCTCTCGCACAATTGCTAGGATCTAGTTCCTGCAACTTATGATGAACAATTGATTAAGCATAAGAATGAACTAGAATACTTATTAGGAAAGAAACTATTACATCACCTGCATAGCACTCAATGGAGCATGTTCTTCAGCTTTTTTATATGATTCATTTGGGAGATCGCTGCCAGCAACTCTTTTGTTGAGATCAACCTAAAACAAAAGAGGGTTATACAGATGCTGCATCCTTTTTCTTCTAGGATAGATTGAACACCAGATATTTGACCTGTTGTAATTCACAGAATGGACTCGATATTTTCTTGTCGATGCAAAATTTACAATGCTACAAGAAGATTCTGTAGATTATGATATATGTTGTGAGAACAATTATGTGTATATATTACCACAGTCTGTGTCTGCAATATTATCAGAGTCTGGACTAGTATATATCATGAAAACAATTATGCTGTTCTGCACCCCTTAATAGAACAAAGTTATCTTCCCCTAAAAGAGGAACCAAATATTACCAGGCTAATGACTTATCTGCAATACCACCTGCTTGTTGTTTTTAGGCAAGCAAGCAATTCAACAAACACTTAGAGTGCATTGCCTACATGAAGGAAGGAAGAATACGAAGGAGAAAAGGATCAGGATTTGAGATGCATATAAATGAAGGAGCCCACTTCGACTTATCTAATGGTAAACTGTAGGGACTATGGGATTCAAGGAATTACCTGCTTGGTAGAGGCTGAAGATTGGATGGAGGCGATAGCTTCTTGCGGGCTCTGTACAAACAGAATACACAGAATAGCTTCTTGCAGGCTCTTTCCAAACAGAATACACATAATAGCTGCTTGGTAGAGGCTGAGGATTGGATGAAGGCCAAGACCTGCGTGGATCTGGCTTTGTGATGGTGAGGACGACGTCGGGAGGAGGAGCATGGCTTTGAGACGACGGGGCGATGTACACTGCCACCGCGCCAGATGCAGGAACGGGCGGCGCACGAGGAATCGACCGAGGCGGCGATAGCTGCACAGGGCAGCGCTTGAGGGTGAGGCTGCCACCGCGCCAGATGCAGGAACGGGCGGCGCACGAGGACTCGGCCGAGGCGACGATAGCGGCACAGGGCAGCGCTTGAGGGTGAGGATGCCACCGCGCCAGATACAGGAACGGGCGGCGCACGAGATGGCGATCACAGTGCAGAGTGGAATCGGAGGTTGGATAAATGAGGAGGTGGGGCGAAGGAAAATCCGAGGAAAAATGAGCAACGCGGGAAGTATATGCGCGCTAAAGAACTGTAGCACCAAATTTTTTGGGAGCCCTAAGTAATTAATTTTTGAGGTGTATTTTTTATTGGATAAATAAATCCTTATTATTGTTTTTTTAAGATCAAACTTTATTGAGTAATATACGTATCCAAGTAATATTGATATAGTTCGATAAAAATAATAAAGGCAATGGCAGATCAAAGTTGGAACAACTCGCTTGTGTCGCTCCCGAGGAAGCGGCTCGGACGATAACCTAGCCGCCGCCACCCCTCACTCCCCTCTCCTCACTCGATCCTCCCATCACCATTGGAGGATGCCGACGGACAAAGCCCGTTAGCCGGACGGTGGCGGCAGGGCCATCGTCGCGCATTGCATGGCAAAGGCCCCGGTCGAGGGCCTGCATCCGAGCTAGGGCGGTGTTTCCCATCCCCTTCCTCCACTGGATGGCATGTTGGGCGGTGCTAAGGCTGGCGGTCGTCGATCTAGCGCCCAACGCCCAGATCTGGTGGTTGGGGCGCTTCGGCGTGCTGCCGTGGTGTCGCTCCGGCGAGTCGCGGCTGTTGGGCGCGCTAGGTGCCTGCGTTCCCCTACCTTGGCGGGGGGAGCTGTGTCATGGAGTGTCGGTTCTGATCACATGGGCGGCAGAGTCGTCGGCTTGGCTGGAGTGTGGACTCGAGGCCAGTGGGTAAGTTGGAGCGAGGGACTCCGAGGAACACCCGGTGTTGTGGAGTGTCGCATCTGGCCACGTGGCAGAGTCGTCGGCTCGTGTGGAGTGCGGCCTCGTGGCCGACGTGTGTGTGTTGTTGAGGTTTGTATGTCGGAGTGGCGGCTCCATGTCTTGTGGTAGGGTGGCAACTCTAGCCATTTGGGCGGCAGGGTAGTCGGCTCGTTAGGTGGGCAGCCTCGGGTGAATTCTCTTCTTCTAAAGCAATGGCAAAGCTCTTGCCGGTTTCTCAAAAAAAAGATCAAAATTGGCCTTCCCCCTCTACCACGCTCTGCCCGTGTCGACCGTGAATGCTGCCCGACATGCCATCACTTCACATAGCCCATGTCGTCGATGGGGTGGCGGCGCGCAGCGACTCCTTCAAACCGATCTTAACCATCTGGTCACTGATGCGGTGTCAACGTGTCCACGTTGTTGATGTCTGATGTGGCGAACGTGGCACGACATTGCGTCGCTCTTAATTTCTAAACTATTTAAATTCCCTATCTTTTTAAATTCGTGAATATTTTCTTCAAACCGTGAACTTTCTTAAAATTCACAATAAATTCAAGCTCGCAATCATTTCTTGAATTTGCAAATTGTTTTCTAATTCATGAACCTTTACAATTTGTTTCAAAAAGTTTTGAACATTTTTAAATTCATTTTTCTGAGTTTGTGAATATATTTCTTTGAATTGGTTAGATTTTTTGAAAATTCAATAACAATTTTAGAAGCCATGAACTTTTTTCAAATTCATGTTTTTTTTCAAGATCGCAAACATTTTTTGTTTCCACCCAAAATTGTGAACTTTTTGTGAAAGTCAACGGCCATATGTGCTTCAAACTAAAAAATAATCCGCGTACATAGTGGGAAAGAGAGAATATCAACTGTGTATTTACCTTCTAGTATGTGAGAACATATGCTGTATGAAAATTTAATTTGTTTATTTGCAAATATTTCAGGTGTCGTATTTGGATCGATGGATTGATATTAAGGAGGATTATTCCAGCTGCCGGACAGGGGCAACATCTGCGCTGCATAATGCCTCGCTAAGGCTTCCTATAATTGGGGGTGTTAGGGTAGGATTTTGCAATAATTTCAGATTGCGGGCATAGATAGTACCAAAATATGTTCGTGGTGCAGTTCAAATATTATGTTCTAAGACTACTCCTTGCAAGCAAACTATGAGGAAATCTTTTTGAACTGGTTCTTTTAAATTGTGTTCACTAAAGAGCGTTTAGATCACTAAATATACTCCGGGAGTATATCTTAAAACTGACTGAAAAATAATCTGCATATGATCATTCATTACAGAGTAACACACTTCAGAGTAACAAAGGGAACAATAATCTTGGAACAAAAGGCAACATATGCATTAAAAAAATACCATAGGATCATTCATTACAGAGTAACGCAGGGAACAATACATTCCGAAGAAGATCCACACAGCTGGAATAATTATGTTGGAGTAACTCTACCTAGGAGCATGGATGACAAGTGCTCAACCTATATCTTAGTTGTCGATAACAAGCGGAAAGCCCAAAGACTAATCTGTTTCATCTGAAGATGGTTCTTCATCCATGTCAAATATATCACGAGGTTTGAATTTTACCATGGTATTCCAATTCTCACTTCTCGGAGGCTGGATATAAAAGTCCTGTTCAACTTGGGAAGAAAATACAAAGGATCATCCTCTAAATTCTCCCCTGTATGTATTTTTCGAGAGAAGTTCACATGAGTGAATCCAAACTCATCTCTTATAATACCAGATTTGTGATGAACATCATACCAATCAAATTTGAAGAACACCACCTTTTAATCTCTGTACGACAATTCGAAGATGTCAGATAACCGGCCATAATACGACACACCATTTTCAGCAAGGTTCACAACACCACTATTTTGTGTCCCGCGTCCTATCTTGCGAGTGATAGTATGAAACCTGAAACCATTAATTATATAGCCACTGTAGCGCACCCCACATTTGCTTGGTTTTGCGGCTAATGCTCTTATCTTTTCTGTGATATCCGGTCCATCGTTTAGTATAACCTGTATGTAAGAGTTGTTACATTGAGTTCATATGGAATATGCTAAAGGTGAACTATACCTTTTGTTCCAACCAGTCAGCAAAGTGTCCACCAGTCAATCCCTCATTGTCATCATCCGTCAAATTTAAGTTACCCGGTTTCCTCTTCCCTTGATCCAGAAATTCTCTATAATAATAAGACAAATAACATCATTATTCTTTCCAACTTATGAAAAACAAAAGAAATACAAGATACGCTGAACCACACCTTCTTTTTGAAACAATCCTCGGGCTTCTTTTCAGGTTTACGTGAGATGTTATCCGATTTCTTTTTAGGCGCTCTTTTACGCTTCTGTTTTTCACGCCCTTCAGTTGCTTTTTCACTGGCTTTGCCCTTCATTTTCCCTTTCCCTTTGTTTGCTGCAACAACTTTTTTTCCTAAGACAAACACTCTGCCCTGCAACATTCTCAAAGCTGAACTACCACTCATAGTTGTAGGTGCAAGTTCCATCTCTTCGGTGTTATCAAACTCCTTCTTTCATCTCCGAAATACATGATCCCGAGGTAGCCATCGCCGATGACCCATATAACAAAATTTCTTACTCTTATTTAGCCAATATGATCTTGTGAAAGGACCACAGGACGGAAAAGCATATCTACCACTCATGCTCCATCCATACAGGTAAGCTAATGCTGGAAAATCATTCAAAGTCCATAATAGTGCAGCTCGAAGAGGAAATTTCTCTTGAGTACATGAGTCAAAAGTGTCCACATCCTTCCGAAGTTGTAACAGCTCATCCATCAACGGATGCAGGTATACATCAATGTCATTGCTAGGGGAACTTGGTCCAGGAATAATCATTGATAAAATTAGAGATGTTTGCTTCATGCATATCCAAGGTGGTAACTTGTATGGAATAAACATGACTGGCCAAGTACTATGTTTTGCACTCATGAGTCGGAAAGGGTTAAACCCAGCACACCCAAGGCCTAGTCGTATATTACGGGGATCCTCAGCGAATTTAGGATATATGGCATCAAGATATTTCCATGCCTCTGCATCAGCTGGACATCGCAGCAATCCATCTTTCGTACGACTTTCATCATGCCAACGCATGTCACTTGATGTCTTCTTAGTTGCAAATAACCTTTGGATCCTTGGAATCAATGGGAAATATCGCAACACCTTGGCTGGTTTCTTCTTCTTCTTTTTAGATTCAGCTATTGAATCTTTCTTCTCATTTTCATTGGTAACCCAACGACAGGCACCACACACATGGCAAGACTCCTGGTTAGCTCTTTCACCTCTAAAAAGCATGCAATCTCTTGGGCATGCATGAATTTTATCATAATCCAGCCCTAATCCCCGTATGATTTTTTTCACCTGATAATATTTCTTCGGCAGGTTTATCTAAGGAAATGCAACCGATAATACACCAAGTAGTTGTGTGAACGACTCCTGTGACCACCCATGCAATACTTTCATGTGATATAAAGTGACAAGAAATGACAACCTCGAATATGTTGTACATCCAGGGTATAAATCTGTGTCTGCTTCCTTCAAGAAACTAGTGTATATGTCTTGTTCTCTCATTTTATCATCATCGACAAATGTTGTATTCACATTCTCAGCCACACGAGGCTCCAAGTCCACAAATTCAGACTGAACACCATCTAGTTCCCCATCCAATGAGCTTGATAGTGATTGGAAGCTGTCAGCCATGGGGAAAATAGCACTTAAGAGTCCAGGAATGTCATGCAATCTTCTATTACTGCCTTCTACATCAGAATTGATTGGAAAACCAGGAATATGAAAATTGTTGTTGTTATTTGACATGGGAGCAAATGCAAATGACGGTGAATAATACTCTTCTCCATGGCAAACCCATTTTGTATAACCCTGAAGAATACCATCACATCTTAGATGGGTTTTCACTTCGTCATAATTCTGTGTTGCTTTATTTGCACAGTTTACACAGGGACAAAGAATTTTATCACCGAGTGGAAGATCACGAAAGGCAAAAGATAGAAATTGCTCAACGTCGTCTTTATATGCAGGAGTCGATCTTGGTTTACTCATCCAACCTCGATCCATGACCCTTCGCAATATATAGTCATGAAAGCAAAATAGATCAGTTTGTAATTTCCCATATGCTCATGTAGATTAAACAAAGATTTATATGAATATCTTAAATTGTGAAATAGATACTTAGCTTAAAATTGTATAATAGGATTTACCTTTATCATTCACCTTACATTGGAAAACATATAAGTGCATATGTGTCTTTACTATAGTAGTAGAATTATGTGAAGTACAAAAAGAGAGTTTCATAGATGAAAAAAGGGAAAACAGAGGTAATATATAAGTAATATCCAGTGGTTTCTCTTGCTAAAACGAGAAAAATAAACTCTTGTGTGGCATGACATATGCAACTCCCCATAACCAGATCAAGTCCAAAATATCATTTCATCAACAATTACCATCCAATCAACAATACACATTGTTTTTAAGAACAATTCTCATCCAATCACAAAAAGGATTCACTGGTTTTTAAAAGCAGTTGTCAAATTTCAACAATACAGTGCGTCACTACAAAAGGTAGAAAGGGAAAACAGAGGAGATATATCCCAATTCGATCTATTTTTCAGTTTTCACATGATGCAGAGATAGAAAAGTGAAATTAACAACCTACGGGGAAGCTCCTAGTAGCAGAGGTGTGCGGGCGAGCTCGTTGTCGATGTCCGGTAGCTGAGGGAGAGAGGATTCGCCCGGGTAGTGCAGGTGGCGGAGCCTCGCATTGGCGGGGAGCGGCGTTGGGTTGCTGCCGGGGAGCTTGGACTGCAGGAATCCGGCGTTGGGTGGTGGGGAAGCTTGGGCTGGGGGAGGCTACCGGCGTCCAGCGACAGGGGAACTTGGTCGGGAGGAGCGGCGGGGAGCAGAGTCCGGCAAATCGGGAGTTCATCTAAGGCCGAGTGGCGGTTGCCTGAGATCTATGATGGGGACGTGAGAGTGGAGGCTGGTGCCGAGGTATGGCTAGGGGTAAACGGCGGCGGGAGGACGGGCGGGAGGGCGGCGGCTGGTGCTGAGGTATCGAGCGGTGGTGGCGCTATGGACAAGCTGCTCCAGAAGGGTTTATCGAGATCTAACTTCATAATCCATCAGCCGTCGTATAGTACTAGTACATAGTATAGCTATCGTGCTGGTTGTTGTTTTTTTGAGATAACTTACCAGGCTTGCTGCCTAGTCATAGTATAGCTATCCAGGACCGGGAGCCACGTACATAGTACTAGTACTATACTTACTCCTACAGTATAGCTTGCAAAATACGAGAGGGTACATAGGTCATTCCATGTAGAAATATTATTAAGTTCAATAAATCAAACCCACGTATCGTGGATGATTAAGGTCCTATTTCCAGCGAGGAGGAATGATTAAAATTATTATTTTAAAATCTTGTTACATTCAATATATGAATGTCACAAGATCTTATATTATGAAAAGGACAGAGCTAGCCGGTCAAAGCTTTGTCCCGCTGAGCCCGCGTCATTGGATCAAATGGCCATCGCATTACATGTGTTGAGCCACCTCATCATGCGCCATCTCCTTGCACAGCTGCATAGCGAATTGCCGTCGTCGCCCGTACAGCTGTGAACTACTATAGCTTCATGGACGAGGATGGTAATAAATAGGTGGTTTTCACACTCGTCGTCTCGCGCCCCGCGACAGCATGCCACGGTCGTAGAGAACTACAATCCACGACGCCATATGTTATAAACGGAGATCGGATACCGGAATCAACTTATTAAAATTTTAAAATATAATATGCTACAAGCACAACTAATTTCAATAGCCTTTCAAGTTGAAAATATAATTATTAAAAGTTTTCTCAATAGATTCGAATACTAAAGCGCCTTACAAATCGTCCCTAAGTTAATTGAAATTATATAGCTATTTCTAAATGACCAATAATAAGAAAAAGTTTGTGGCGTTTTGTAAATGTCTTAAAAAGTGTCTTTAGCCTACTAGTGTTTATGGGCGTAGAGACGAATACAAACAGCGTCTCAGAAAAAGCGGTTATACAAGCCATTTTTGTTGTAGTGCTCCCTCTCGAGCGTGGCCCTTCCTGTAGACAGCATCCTCCTTCCTCCTCCTCCGTCAGTTCGTCAGAGAGAGAGAGACAGCACGCCAGCAAGCAATGTCGTCTCACGGACGTCGAGGTGCGCGTCCCTCGCCTCCTCCTCCTCCATATATACCCCCTTGGCGTTCGTGCAAGGCTAGGGTTCCTCCCTAGCGCCGCCACGTCTTTCCCCATCTCCTCCTCCCTCTGTGTCGTTGGCATCATGTAAGTGATCGAGCTTCTCTGCCATGGCCATGACCTGAGAAGGTCCTCGCCATCGCTGTCGTGCCTCTGCGTCCTCCCCAACCCCTCGGCCAGCACGCGGGTCCTTCAAGGAACCCGTTCCCGTAGCTAGGAGGAGTGGCTCTGCACTGCTTCCCCATCTTCGACGATGGCGGCTTCCTCCCCGACGATCTTCCCCGCCGCGGCTTCTTCCACTCCTTCCTCTACTTCCTCT